>NC_139347.1:40973982-41496482 GCF_055883805.1 Amblyomma maculatum | reverse complement strand
TGAAAGCGAATCTAACGAGTCTTGCGGAAAACCTTGTGTTCATCTCTCACGCTTTGTCTTGTTCCCTTTTTTTTTGCCACGTGACTGAAGCGGTGACTATAACGACAGGCAGCGAAATAAGGGGCTGAAGCTATGTCTCCACCATTTCTCTTTCTTACTTCTCTTTTCTGGCCACGTGTCCTGGCTTCATGGGTTCTGAATCGGCCTCGTCAGACGACCTCAGAACAAAAAAAAAATAAGTAAACCTGCTCAACGGCAAAAGATTTGAAGAGCCGCTGGGCCCTGTGATCCCTACTTTGGATTCTAGTTTCTATCTCGTAAGCGCTTTCAAGTCCCTAGGCGCTTATATTGACTTGCGGCATGTTTGCAGAGCACATAACAGACAATTTTGTTCTCCTATTTCATCCAGGAGCACAAGATTACATCCTCTCAGATGGTGTATGGTAGCTGTGCCGAGCGGAAGAAGAAAACAAAAAGTGTTGTTTTGTACAAGCTAGCACGTACAAAAAAGATTATGACGCACGCACAGAAGCACACGTACTCGAACGCGCAAACACAAAGGCAAGTGGGCGCTCGTATACGCATACATGTGCGCGAGGAAAAATAAGGAAAATTGGTTCAATGTCCAATCACCCGACAAAATAAAAAAAAAAGACCACTAGCGTATGAACTGCTATCGGCTCGCAGAACTCGGGGCCGCGCAATGAGTTGCAAGTGTTGACAAATGTTGATCCGAAATCGTTCCTGCTCGTGCACTTCATGACATCCCCAGATTATACCTTTCCTTACCCGGTATTGCAGGTTCAATACTTTTATTTTTGTTTCGTTTGATCTGCCCACCCTAATATCTGTGATATTCGCATGCAGTATTCTTCCCACGAAAGCAATAGCGTACTGGTGCCGCAGAATCAGCTAAGGCGACCGCATATATGCCAGAATCGAAAGACTGAAGGATAGGCCATGTGGGGGATGAACGCTATCGAGAGCTGCTGTTGTTGTGGGTGTAGGAAGAAGGGAAAAAATGCATGGGCCTGATACTGGCTCTGTAGCTGAGCCACCTCCGCCGCCTCGTGCAGACAGGAGAGAAAATAGAGAAGAAAAAAAAGGAAGAGGGAGAGAAAGACGTGCGCCGCAACAACAGCCGTCGTCCATCACCGAAACGGTGGCGTGTGCAATGACGGCCTAAACAGATAAAAATTCTGTGGCAGGCTAGCCCCTGCCGAGAGCGGCGGCGACCTACCTGTCCCAGCACCATCAGGGGAGTACTACCGAGAGCAAATGTGGTCCGCACCATGCTCTATAGCGTGAACCGCTACTCTTATAACGCCCTTCGGCGTTTTTGTCTAAGCACCAACGCCACAGAACGAATGGACTAAGCGGGCATACCAAGCAGGTTCGATCAAAAGCGCTATCGAAATGTGGCACGCCAATAAGGTCCAGTCGAAAATCAAATGATACGCGTTACCCTTGCTCTCGAGGGTGCAGAGACACAGAGCGCGGAAGGTTTCAATACTTACGAATGGTTTATGTCAACGCTGTTTACACGCCGGGCAAATTTTTCAGCCTTTCAAGAAAAACATTATTTCTTTACATAAGATACCAGCGCAAAAAAAAAGGGCACAACGCTATTATAATATGGATCGCAACCAACTTGCCCAGCTTTCTGTTCTTTAAATTTTTTTTTCTCTCTGAAATGCTTAAGAGGGAATGGAAGGCGCAGTTATTGTGGAGCTATTGGAAGCCACCTGAGTCAGGCACTGAGAGAAAGGCTGAAGTAGGGAGTGAGCAGAGCCAAATAGATTCCGACTGCTTCGAGGCCTTTTAAATCTGCTGGTATTGTGAGTTTTGTGGCACTTCACCCACTCTTAAATGGGCCCGCAGTGGCCAGGGTAAGAGCATGGCTCTCGAGGTGAAGAACAGAGGTTGTAAAATGATTGTAAAACTTGTAGACATGACAATCTATGTTGTAGAGCGGATTGGGGAACCAAAACGTCTCTAAAAAGGAAAAGGGAAGAATTGGGACAAACAAGTAAACAATGTTTCAGAAAAAAAATCATTTCAGCTGGCTTCCACCTTGTGTGTGTTTGTACATGACCAGCAGAATAGATGAATCTTAGTTGGGTTAGCCCTTATCCCAGGAGTTCATTGGCTTTTGCCGTCATGATCACGAGAATCACCTACAACAGCGAGCGTTCTGGACATCATAGTCCTCACTTGTTGGAGATTGATTCTTGCAATATTGGGAGTTTTCTGGCATGCCCTTATCATGTGATGTAGATTAGTCGTTTCTCCTGAGAAGGCGCATTGGGGATAGCACGATTATTGCAACATATATCAGTATATGGTGCAGTTGGTATGTGTATTTGATTGCAAATTGTTTTTAGGTGACACCTTGTTCCTTCTTTCAATCTTTTTTCCAGTTTGGCGTATAATAGCTCATCAACTGCTTCGAATAACTGCTCTCGTGTGAATGTGTTTGGGCCTGTACTGACTCAGTGAGGGCAGCGGAGTGAGCTCCTTCGTTTCCAACATCTGCAGAGTGGGCTGGCATCCTGATCACTGTGAACTCAAAGGCTTTGCTTTCGCTACTTTGGAGTATTTTCCTAGCTTGTTTACCAATCCTTCCTCTGACATGGTTGCGACAAGCCGTCTGGAACTTCCTTATTACATATGAAAGCTTCCGGCCAACCATCGCAAATGTACCCGCGATCTCTGTAATCTAAAGAAATCTCTGACCTTGAATTGATTCCCGATTAACGAATATTCCCTTCAGAATCAGTGCATGCTAAGGTTGTTAATCTATTGATCGGTTTCGCACGTCCACGTAAATTGCCTCTTTCATCTCACCCATGGTTTTCCTGATGGCCGTCGCGTTAGCCTGCGGGTACTACCATGTCATTCTTACTGCTAGAGGACGCTGATTATAAGGTATTCCTTGCATCCACCCAACTGTTTATTTTGCAGTGTGAGCTGCATCTCTTAGGGTTTAAGGAGCCTCTCATGTTGAAACCAGTGAAGCGGTGGCAGTGAAGTCCTTCATTACATTCACCTGAGGCTGAGCACGTCTTGTGTTCTATTCATGACTGACGGTACAGTGCAAAGTTAACACAACAAAAGAAAGGTCACTACAGGCCCACGGGGCAACAGAAAGAAATATTACCTGCAAGTTCACTTTCTCCATTATAAGAATCGCATGTGTTTGTCTCTTCTTGCCCGTCCCGTCTGTAAGCGCTGTTTTCGAAAAAAAAAAATTACCAATGGCTAGCCTACTGGAATTTATTTATTTATTATTTATTTATTTATTGAAAACTTTGTTATCACCGATATAGGAGGTTCCTCTGTTATCCTACTCAGGTGCGCAGACCAGAATAGGGGGCTGGGACTCCGCAACTAGAATCGAGCAAGAATAGGTTGATTCTTCACGGCCTCAGCCGCCAGCTGGCGGGTAGCTTCTTTTTCGGTCTCAAGGTTTCAGCTTTGTAGGAGGGACTGCCAAGCTGCCGTGTCTTGAATCTTTGCCATTGCTTCAGGCGAGAAGGGGCATTGCCAGATTACGTAGTCTAGTGTTCTCTGTCCGCATTGTTAACAGTTTTCGTGTTATCTGTCTTCTACTTTAATAAGGGGCAGGAATAGTGGGGTGGGGTAATTTCCGGCATGTAGTCGGCGAAGACATTTGGCTTATTCTTTGTTTAACTGTGTATTTGGCGTCGAAAATGTTTTTCTGTAAGTTTGTAGTAATCGCAGATCAGTTGGTAGGTGTTTAACCTCTCCCTGGTGTCTGCGTTGTCGAGCCGCTCGACGTTCGTACGGTAGCAGATATCTGAGGCCAGCGCTTGAGCGGCTTCGTTTCCAGACGCCGATTCATGGCCTTTGGCTCTGTCTTCCCTTCTCTCTTTGTTGTGAATAGGGCTCCTGTTTCTTAGCATTGGTGGGATGCGCAGATTGGTTCTGTAGTTTTGGCTGCCATTTCAGGCTTTATTTTATTTAATTTTAGAATTTGTCTTCCCATCTCGGATTGAATGAGTCTCACCATTTGTGCTATTCTTGTGGCTTCCATGTTTTCCTTCCGTGCGTTGTGTACCCCCATTCCCAGCAGTTTAGCCGTGGAGGGGGCGATGGGAAGGCTGAACGCTCTTTTGATGCTTTTCATTATCACAGTGTCATTTGTTCCTATTCAATTGCTTTCACGCTTAGATAATGTGTTGCATTTCTGACCCTACTGATGATTTAAGCTCAGTACTAGAAGGCTCTTTTCTTTGAGTCCCTTATTTGTTGTAAGATACTCTTCTGATGAGACCCGTTACTTGTGTGGTGTAGTTCTGTAGTTTGGCTATTAGAGATCCGTTTCTGGCGTCTGCCTGGATGATTATTCTCATTAACCTGGGCCACGTTTTTACTACCCACTGTGATTTCCAGCTTGGCTTCTTCTTCTTCGTGTAGATTAGTAGTTGCTATTCTTGTGGTGAACACTTCAGTTCTATATTTTCTGCCCATCCTGTGAGCGTTCTAGCTACTCGCTGGAGTTTCTCTTGTAATTCTTTATCCAGATGTTATGTCGTTAGCGTAGCGACAAAACTTGATGCCTGGTATTGTTTTGAGCAGGGGCGGCAGCTTGATCACTGCTATGTTGAAGAGTAATGGGGGGAGCACCGAACCTTGTAGTGCGCCCTTGCCTGATGTCCTGATGATAGGAGATTCTGTCTCTAAGAATTTCAACTTCACTCTTCTGTCTTGAGAGAAAGCTGTTTACGTAGGTGAAGGTTATTTTGGTGACATTCAGCTCTTCAGGGATCTTGAGCATTGCATCGTGCCGTTCATTGCCAAAGGCCTTAGGTAAATTCAGGATTAGGATGGCCTTTGTGTCTGGTTTTTTCCTGTCCATTACATCATGTTTGAGTATCAGCCTTGTGTCTTCCGTACCAAGGATCCTTCTGAGACGACCATTTTATGGGAACGTAGTCCTGCATCCGTCGAGCTCGTGAGTCTTGTTAGGACCATTTTCTTCATCAGCTTCTCCAGACAGGAGGTAAGGGGTGTTTGGTAGCTTTTCCTGGCTTGCCCATGAATATGCCTTCTGCTGATTTCCATTATAGGGAGACCTCCCTCTTCCCTCACATTTTCTGGATGTACTTGTTCAGGCTGACAATAGAGGCGTCATCTAAGTTCTTGATTAATTTATTGCTTATACCATCCGGTCCAGGCGCGGAGTTCCTTTTGAGGCTGGCTATCTCTGCTCTGACCTCGGCTTCTGTTACGTTTCGGTCAACTTCCTAGTTGTCTATTTCCTGATATGTCGGGTGCTTTTGGTTGATGCTGTCTCCAACGTAGATGTTTTGAGCTCATTAAGAAAGCCCTCTTCCGTGCCCTCAAAGGCATGTCTTATATTCCTCTGGTTTATGTTCGAGTTGGTTTTCGACTGTTTGGGGTATAACAAGTAGCAGAAGATGTTCCACGTTAGGGAGAGACTCATTTGCTTCTCCCTGTTGTCGTACTTGTTAAGCCAATTTTGCTCACATAAATTTAGGTTATACTAATTTTCAATCTCTCTGTTGAGTCTGGATTCTGCTTAGATTCCTATCTCATCTCCATAGTCTTATTTACATGCTCTTTTTGGCCTCCCACATGTGTAGGAGGCGTAGATCCATAGAGGCGGGGGCATCATCTTTCACGATATTTGTATCGTTTTTGACGTGCATGCAGATCTCATTAGACCCCATGTTTTGCCCTCTATTGTCCCTGGCGATGTGTTTTGGTTTCTCTCTAAATTTATTTCAAATGTTTAGTCTCTGTAGGTTTCCTCTTTTTTGTCCCGATTTCAATTCAATTCAATTCAATTTATTCAACACCGTGAAGATGTTAGGTGCGCCGACAAAAACTCCTGTCTTGAGGGATCGTATGCTTTAGAATGAAGTGGTCCCTGCCCAGAATGGGGTCAGTGTTTGACCATTTGAGAGCCGCTAGGAATTTGGTGAAGGTGGGGTCTGGCGACGTGTCTGTTGAAACTGTTACCAGTTCTCGTGGGAGAACTTGGGTCCGTGTGGACGGTGAGCGCTAGCTCTTGTCCGTCGTCCCACAGCTGCGTACCTTTCTGGTCTTCTTCGCTATATGCCCATTCTTTGTGCGCGGCGTTGAAGTCCTCTGTGATGATAAGGGGCGCTTTGCATCGTTCTCTGAATCATATTTTCCCTTGCTTGAATTGTGAGCGATAGGGTGGAACGTGTGGAAACGGAAAGAAAAGTGTAAAGCCACTCACGCGGATCACCAGAAGGTCAATTTGAGTCGGACAGATATATCGTGCGTAGTGACGCGTGTGACTAGCACAGACCGCGCGCGCCGATGCGAACGAGGCAGCGCCGGCACAAGCGCTTCAGAACGCTCCTGGACTTTCGTCTCGGCTGGAGAAAGAGAGAGAGAAACAACCTTATTTTTCCCCATATGTCGTTAATTAGGGCAGGTAGGTCCTGTGTGGCCCCCAGGTGGGAGCGACATCCTGGGCCCTCGAAATAAGTGCAAGTTGTGTGTTCTTGTCCGGCTTGGTAAGGAGGTGGTGCCAGTTTTCCGCAGAGAGAGCTGGCACGCTGCCGCCTCTGCTCCTCCATTTTTCTTAAATAATAATAAATTGGTGCAAATGTATCATTTTTTGAACGTGCTTTGGTCGCGTGAGGGAGAGCTGAATTGTTTCAGATACGCTGTTTGCAGCCTTTGAACAGGCACCATATTTCTCAGTTTTTATAGCTGGGATAGATGTGATTACTTGTTCACTTCAGCAGCCTTTTTTTTTCTCGTGAGCCCTAGCTGCGGCAGTCTGATAGATCTGTATCAGAAGAAAAGCAGGGGATAAATGATTCCGTAAGTCAGTGAGTGGTGGTGGCAAAACGTTATTATCTAACTGGTACAAGATATGCGTCAGCCTATCTGCATAGACGGCGGCCTGGAGTCCTTGGACCAGGGGCGTGTTCGGCCAGTCGGTTTAGACCTAGCTTAATCTCAGTGTGCGAGCTTAACAGTAGTCTTCTAAAATTCTTCTGTTCTCGTCTTTTGATCTATATACTTGATTTCTAGACACGTCCATGTTATATGAACCGCCGGGGTGACGCAGTGGTTACGGCGCTTGACTACTGTTCCCATGGCTGCGGGATCGCATCCAGGCCTCGGCGGCCGCTTTTGAGTGGAGGCGAAAAGCAAGGCGCCCGTGTGCTGTGCGGTGTCAGTGCGCTTTAAAAAAAAAACCCTAGGTGGTGAAAATTTCCGGAGTCCTCCACTACTGCGTCTCTCATAGCCTGAGTCCCTTTGGGACGTCAAACACCACAAATCAAACAAAACGTCCATATCATATGTACCAGATCTGCCCTATACCGACAAAGTTTACATCTATCTGAAAATTGTGCTGGAAAACACTGGCTAACGTTCGCCGAATTAAGACCGTTCTGATTTGTAAGTGCCTCCAGACATTTTCTTGACTCTTGATGTCCTATCGATAGGTATTTTACCCTATTTAGCCTATTGGGCTCAATAATTTCTTTATATCTTACTAGCCTGTCCCTGTTCTGAATGTACTGAGGGATAGAGCCTACCCGGAAAGTGAGGCTGCAGGGAAGCTCATGAGCTCCCTAATTTCCCTGGAGCTGAGAGTTGGCTGGTGCCTATATAAGCCGGATTATTCTGTAAGCGTGAAACATTGCCAGTATTTTTTTTTTTTGCCCGTAAAGATACTATTCCCTTGAGAAAATTGCCTATCGCTGTTTTTGAATCACTTCTAATTGTCCCTGTTGTCGCAAGGACAATGGACACCTCTTCAGCTATGTCAGCTAAGCTCGTCTTGACAGAATCGAGAATTCTTAGTTTTTGTTGATCGTCTGTTACTACTGCAACCATAGCTTGCCTGTCCTCATACTGGGCGGCATCGACATAGATCACGTCCTGTGTTTCTTGGTATTAATGCAGTGTTTCCGCCCTTTCTTCCTGCTTTCATGGTGATGTTCTGGATGCATGCTCCGTGGCAGTGGGAGATTTTTAGACGCTTCCTAACTTCCATCGGGACATCACTCTTGTGGTTTCCTTAATTTTTATATCGATCGCCTTGTATTAGAAATATGCTTCGTCCTGGCCGGGTATTTGCCAGTCTTTCGTACTGGGATATTTGATTAATCTCTACCAATTCTGCTAGTGTATTGTGCACCCCCAACTTCATTAGCCGGTCCGTAGACGCGCTGATGGGGAGGCCAATTGCTGCTTTTATGCTATTCCTGATGATTTCTTGAGTATTAGCCTTCTCGCACTTAGCATAGGTGTAACTACAGGACAATGCAGGTGATCCGGCTGATGTCAAAAGCCTGTATGAGTTTTAGAAGGTTGGATTCCCTTATCGCCAGCTTGCGGTTAGCGATGCGTCTAATTAGGCTTATCGTTTCGTGACTGCAGCCTTCGACTTTGCTTATTGCTTCCGGGACGACCAACATGAGAAGAAGTATAGTGCTTATACAGGAATTTTGTTATTGAAGCTCTAGCCTAAGTCCGTAGTGTAGGGCACGCCAGATAATTAAAGGGTAACTACTGATGCCGCCTTTACTGCTCTAGACTGATGCCTATTCTACAAGTCAAAGCAATGTAAGCACACTGAACGAGTGCTCTTGAAATATCAGTTGTTCTAAAAGATTTTATTTTAATCGCAGAATCTTGGTGATTTCGTTTTATGGTAGTATGAAGCAATACGAAGGAGATATGAGTATTGCTATTTAGTGGCAATATATTGGTCCATTTAATTTTCACTTCTACGTCTTCGTGACGTAAACTTCAATAACGAGGCAAGTTTCTAACAATGAGCATTACATGATCATAAACAAGTTTGGCTTGGTTTGAAAACTATCTTTTATATTCGAGTAACTTTATATTCGAATAATTATTTTTGCTTTAGACTTCCATTACATTGGAATGAAACGTGAACGTCTTGATTCCGGTGTCGGTGAAGAAGTGAAATTAATTTCTCGCTATCAAACGCCAGCCGTTCGCAGAGTTCTACAGACTTTTTGTCTGCGACGTTCACAACCGTTGTCGAAACGTTCAGGTCGCGAACTTTGAATATTCAAAAATTTAAACCTTAGTGCGCACTATATGTTTACACGTAATAAACGGCGCCACGCATTGCTGCTTCCCAAAACTGCACTGCGATAAAGATAAGACAGAAAGTCTAAGAGGCAGAGATGGATTCGCATGTTTTAGATAAGAACGCCGACATTATACCGCTAGCGACGGAGTAGCTTTTGCAGGATGCTCGTAACGAACGACTTCGTACTACTTCCGGAAGCGATAAGTGTGGTGCATCACGTACGTGATTTTTATTTTCTCTGTAGATAGCGTACCTCAACTCAATACTTCGGTCCTCCTAGCTTTATGGTTAGAGCTTCATGCAATAAACCTACACATAAATTTTTATGGCTTCTTGGAAGAGTGCAGTGGTGTACACTTTTCAGGCTGTTGCTTTTAAAGCCTGTAAAATGACAGAGCTACCTGTCCGTTTGGTTCGTGATCCCTTGAGAGCAACATAGCAAGTCGTATTAAAAAAATAATGTAACTAAAGTTTTCAGCACAGAAGTTGCGTATTCTTCACGATAAGAGCAAATCCCAGCTCATAACGAGCATCTTATTGCCCTTCAAGCTGTGAAGTAACACGTAGCGCCAGTGGTCCGAAGACGATACAAGCTGATAGCCACAAAATACTGATGATGAATATGGGTATATACTAAGGCTCAGTGCGTAACAGTAATGGCTTCCTGACCAAAAAGAAAAAGAAGGCAGTTTTGTTGCCCTTAGCAACAGTTGCTCGCACAACGCGCTGTATTCGTCGTAGCCTCATAAACGAGTACGTATCAGAGTGACGAAACATGTATAATATGGGTCTTCTGAGTTGTCTTGTTTTTTGTTTGTTTGTTTGTTGTTGTTTTTTTCGTTCTTCATGGGGGCTTCAACTTGAAGAGGGCATCCTGCTCTGAGCCTACCTCGCAAACTGTGTGTCGTAACGTTCGTAAGGCTAACCTCGGCACGCGAAGGCTAGAAAAAAGAACAAAAAGTCAAAACGCGTATGCTTGCGGAAGAATGTATACTACAAGTAGTCACAAATTGGAGGCTGAAGTGCACCAAGACTCCTTGTTGCTCTTTTTTGGAGCACAACCACCGAAAATCGTGCATTGACCCGGAGTGGAGAAGTGCATTCTCTACACGGCCAGTTCCTTCTGGAGATGTGCCAGCGTTTTTTTTTTTTTTTTTTTTCTACTGGTCGATCGAACGAAACGACGTCTGGCCGCACCCGACCGAATCGAACTTCCTCAGGGTTACGATGTGGTCGACACCCATTTTCTTCCTACAGCGGAGACATGCGCGCCGTCTTTTTGTATGCACCCCACAATTGCTGTCATCGGTCGCAACCTCTTTGCGTGTCTATTTTCTCCCTCTCTTTCTCGTTTTTTGCTTGTGCTGACCTTGTTTCTTGAGTTGTTAGAGCGTGAAGGGAAAGGACATTTGGCGAACAGGGTACGTGGCGATGAGCTTGTCACTGGAACTCTGACTTTCAATAACGGTCTCTCGTAGTTACGGGCACTTTCCGTACTTCTCCAACTTTACTTTCAATTCAAATAACTTTGAAATAACTGCTAAACTCGTAATTTATTAATTAGCGTAATTATTCATCTACAAAAACCTACGCACGCAGAAGCAACAAGAAGTTAGAGCTTTCTTCGAAGCTTCGCGGTCAAAGAAAAATCTTTTCTTCTCCAGAACCCGGAACGATTTCTTTCCTTAGATTTCAGTACATTCTAATAAATAATTTTATAATTTTTCCTTCATTGAAAGCTCCTTCCCAATGGGTGATACCTCAAAATGAACTGGCTTTAAATTGAATCGCCGCGGTGGCTCAGTTGCTTTGACACTCGAATGGTGACACCAAGGTCACGCAATGACATCCAGGTGGCTGTGGCCATATTTTTCCAATCTTACATGGTCGAAGTCAGCCTACGTTAAGGACTGCCAGGTGGTCAAAATAAATGCGGAGCCCTTCACTACGGGATCCCACACTGCTCATTGGTTTCTTTCGGACATAAACGCCCATACCATATGGACCGAATACATACTGAACTATGTGCGTTCAGAACAGCCACCGCTCACGGGAATGGATAAGCATGCGCAAAACCCTTTGATTGGTTGTCAGAAGCGCATTATGTCTTGAAAAATGTCGCGGAGCACACTTGCACGCGGTTCCTTCTCTTCGTAAATGAGGTATAACGTAACCGTTCTTTAAAAGTGCCACCACGGTTACGAAAATATTTTAAAAAGTCTTAAAATTAAAATATCCGCGGAAAAGTGATTATATGGATCGAAAATTCAACAGATGACTACAAAGAAATCGTTCTAGGAGCCGCAAGTCCCTCACTGCTTTGGCGACAAAGAGTAATTTCTTTTCAGGATAGTGTTTTAATGAAAACACAAGGGAGAATCGCAATAATCTGTTAGCAAATATATCTGCAGCAATAAGCAGAAATGTTTCTTAACCAGCACCTGTGTCAGTATAGTTTGTATCATGCTACAGTCAAGCAACGCGTCGGTGCAGACGTGACCTTAGGCGCATGGTTAATGCCGTCCCTTCAGCCTGCGCCGTTGGCCGTGAACTACTAACTGTTACCGAGCCAAATATATCTTAGTGAGCTGTTTGCTCGCTCTGCGGTCCGCTACGTGGGCGCAGAGAACGAGATGTGGCGGCTAATTAAGATGAGTGCTTGGGGAGTGCGGCTTCAGAAGCGCCGGCCACGCCGCAGGGTATAAGGGAGCAAACGACCGCGCAAGAACGGTGGCCAACGCCTGCTGGACTTGCAAGTAGAAAGTCTCGCAAGGCCACGCGGGTCGTTGGAGAGCGGCTGCTAACAGAAACGAATATAGCATGGGCTGGGTATCACGGCTACCGCTATTTTCATTCGCAACTTTGAAAATAAGACATCCCGCCTAGAATGGAACTCTAGAATGGCGCTCTGCTAAAGTGGTGGTGGTAATAGTAATAAGTCATTGTTAAACCGATTATATTTCTTATAGCGTGGGTTTTTTGAACTAGGCTGAGCCATGGGTAACATGTATGGCGTTTCATTTGTTATAAACTGTTGCATTGAGGAAGAAATTTGAGGAATTGTTGCATTGAGGAAGAAATGGCGGCCATAATAACCACTGTGGCAATGCATAATATATTGGGACCATGTAGATGATATTTAAAATCACACGTTTAAAGCTAGCTATGAAGTGATGGCGTGTTAGCTCCTGGTGGCCAACAGATGACCCTAGTTGCTGATGTTCGAGCCGTGATCCCCGTTTATCTCCCGCTGCAATATGAATCACCTTAGACTGATCATCACCTCATCATTCTAATCAAATCTAGGAATCAAATGAGATCAACTCAATAGGCTCGATAGCTTGGGGTACTCAGCGTATAGTACTCTCTTGGATCAACGACTGATGTTTCGCAGGAATCATTTTCCTGCAATAATAAAGTACAGTTCAGTGTGCCTAACCTAAGGTAACCTCAGTTTATTGAAACTACGACAGCCCCTCACTGCGGCGTCCTTCATAGCAGATGGCGCTTTGGGTCGTCAAACCTCACATGTCATAATTATACCTAGCAATAGGTTTTAGCAGGGTTTTAGCAGAAACACACGCTAGTGACCGGAATCTTCTTGATACATTTCGACGTATCTTGCGCGACAAAGAAAATGATAAAGCAGCATCTCGCGACAACGAGCATGAACAAATAAAGAATACAGAATCGGTCAGTGCGCTAGAATTACATCATAAGGACGCATCCTGGTGGCTGTCGAAAAACAACAAATGGTTTGGTTTTGCTGTTTAGCGTCCCAAATTGACTCAGGCTATGAAAGACGCCGTAGTAGAGAACTCCAGAAATTTCGACCACCTGGGGTTCTTTAACGTGCACTGACATCGCACAGCACGCGGGCGCCTTGCTTTTCGCCTCCATCGAAAAGCAACCACCGCGGCCGGGATTCGATACCGAATCCTTGGGGAAAGTATCCGAGCGTCTTAACCACGGCACCACCACGGCGGGGCAAGATAATAATTTGCTATGATTACAAAATGGAATAGGTAAAACCAAACGTCTGGACATGCGACCGGTGTAATCGGCGTAAGAGGCGTGCGACCAGAAATCGAACATCAGGGCAGGGTTCCCTAAAGTTGCCTGCGCCCTGCTCTATTGTCCACCCACAGAGGTCATGCATAACTATGCTATCATAAACGCCTCCAAATGAAAGCACTAGGTCGCACGGCTGAACCTTTTATTCCGCGGAAACTGGCGTGGCAGGAAAGTACGCGACGTATGTGCTTGTCTTGTTTTTGGAACAGTAACCGAAGCAAAATACGACGCTATTTTTCGGAGTCATGCACTAATTATCAGAATAAGCATTCGATTGGCTTCAAATGTTTTTAAAAACGCACACCATTGACCCATTCGTATAATTGAATAGACGGATATTCAATTCGCTATTTCAGGTTTTCGCAAATCCGCACATTGATAATGTATGTCACAATCCCAGCTTCCTTTCCGCCATTGTGCGTTGAATGCGGTGAATGTATAGTCAGCTCTCTGAGAGCCAACTCCGTTTCAACAAGCGCAAATGCACTCACTGACATTATTCGCACTGTCGACAAAAAACTCTCAGGTAAGGCCGGGCAAGACAGGTCTGCAATCGAGGACAGCTCTGTGAGTGTTCCCCGCTGAGCAATACTTGTCATTACGCAATGATATATACCGTAGTAAAATAGCAGCTTCACTTTGCGCGGTGCAGTACGTGGCGCAACGCAGTCTTCTTGTGCCTGGGAGAAAAACCCAAGTACTAGATGTTTATGCAAGGCACTCCATGTTTACGCAACTTATCAAGCTCCGTTTGTACGTGCCTTCAGCTCCCTTTGGCTGTCGTGTGGTTTCGGGAAACAACTTCGCCAGAGCAATGGCTCATAAGAACGGAAGACCCGTTCGATGTTCTACCAATTGCGGCAATGGAGGAAGGCGTCTAAGCCAGAAGCCGCACGTATCGAGCCGCGATGCCGTCGTATATTTCCCATGAGAGTGATCTAGAGGACAAAGAAAACTTCCTGACCGTCGTCTAGAAGTTTTTGTCTGTCGCCTTGCAGACAAGTGGAGAAAAACAAACCGCGCTAACGCGAGGCAAAACTTCCGGAAGCTAGACATCTTAGTCAATATAGGGCTATTTTAGTACGAGTGTAGGGGCTGCGGGTAAGTTAGAAGTAGGTATTGCACCCTTCTTGCATCATGCGCATTTGCACTTAGATAAGTCGAAGACTGCATTATGCATCTCACGGATTCATTGGGCATCTTCTTGCAGCGTAGTTGAAAATTACGAACACTAGACTATACGGTTTTCTCAAATGTAATGCGATGAGAATATTGCAAGCCGACCACGCACCCACGCCTGGAAGCCGTCGCTTCGAGTTCGCAGCTTCCGGCCCTGGATTGCTTAAGAAGTGATTTGCATTCGGTAGACAACCTAAATTTAGCGCGGACAGGATTTGCACTTTATTTTAACGTGATAGCGGTAAATGCAGGCTGCTTTCGATAGAAAATCGAACGTCAGTGCAGACACTGCCAACATCGAGAGCGAAAAATTGCTAGCTGTCTTCTAGGTGTTGGTATTCGCTAGAGATGTGGGTGGGCGCTGATTGGTCAGTGGGCTGTGACGTCACGAAAGAAGAATGCATGCTCTAATGGCAACTGGTTGTGCCTCTGTCTAATAGATAAGAGGTTGACGCTTCGAATTGAGATTACCGCGAGTTAGCCCATTTCGCCTAATTTGTGAGTCCACGTAAACTGGTAATGCTCTGTCCCCAAACGCAGTTTTTTATCTCAAAACGCCCAATTTTAAACCTTAGTTTCGGCTCTCCCTGAGGAATGCCGCGTGGTGTAGCTTAGCAGAGCATTTACGAGGGCACTTTGTTTCCCCACATACCTGCTCTACTTTATGCCATGCTCTGCCTGTAAACAAATGGAGCGCATTTAGATGCAGCATGAGATACCTCAAAGCTTGGTAATGACATCTATACACCTAACTAAAACTGCTGCGGTAGCGAGCTTCCCCATGATGGAGGTGTCCAGATAAACAGGGCCTGAAAAGTTAGTTCTTAGCTCCCTCTTTTGTGCTGGAAACAGAATGAAAGCTTTCTTTCTTTTGTTCTATGAAAACCTTTTTTCTTTACAAAACTGCTTAAAGTTCACAAATGAAATTCAGGGAACGATATAAATGAGTCGTGCGGTACTTTTTTTTTTTTTTCACTGTTATTCAACCCTCAACTAACCCATAGTCTCCTTGTTTCTTCGCATACGGTGATTTCTTTAACGATTGTGTTTAAGCGGGCTCTTCTCAAGTCCCAAGGAGCGTGCCTGGGAAAGTTGGATTTTTTTTTTTTTTTGAGTGATCATATTTTCTTACCCTCTAAGGAACACCGCTGGCGTAATGGGTTTGCTCACAGAGAACAGATCGTCTCGACTTGCAGCGACCGTAACTTCTTACGCATCGCTTATTCTTATGCATGCAGGAAGAAAGCAGGTCGACAAAACAAAGACCACAGATCCCCAGAGAGAAGCATTCTCTGAAACGTCATGGTGACATTGACATTCGCACTGTCGAGTGCTCGCGTGATATATGAAGGAGAACTGTCTTGCGTGCACCCCTGCGAGCTTCTTCCCTAGAGAACGACACCGTCGCATTGCACTGCGCATTGAGATGCTGTGAAGACTGAACGGCATACCTAGCTACCGCAGTACTACGCTGCGAAATATAGTTCCCTATTCGCCTTCCACCTACGCTATCAAAACGCATTGTTTGGGTCCAGCTCTAGCTGCTTTGTAAAGACTTATTACTGCCTTGTTGCATGCTCATTATTAGTTTGTAAAAAAACTATTCGTTTCGTGAGGGCCGCGGAGGCTCACGGGACATACATATATGCATCTCCGGCTTTTTGGCGAAGGTGCCAGTCGCCTCATTGGCGTGAAAACGTGTTGCTGTCGGACCGCGTCTTGATGCCTTTCAATGCGGTATGAAAACGACAGCCAAATCACTGCTGGCGCATCCGCGGCTGCTTTGCAGGCGTGACAGCTCAAAGGGGCGCGTTTGCATCGTCACCCTTAAAATTTATCGGGCCAGGATTCCTCTCTTATGAGGCATTCATCATTAATTTGTTGTATCATGTCCAAAGCATTTTTGAAATCTCTGTGCTTGCTTACTTTTGTAACCTGCTTGCAAAGCCCCTAGATTTGGCTGCATGTCATGAACAGGCTGTGTGGCGGCTAATGAGAATCGTTTTCAGACACGCTGTTGTCTTGTCTCGTTGATCCTTCTGGTGAATACATATAGTTTACAAAAACAGAAATAAAAAAAAGGGCCAGAGCGGCTAGTGTAGTAAACATGCATTTTTATTTTCTTCCTGGGTTGTACATTCGGGCTCCCCACTATATGCTGCCTCGTGGCTCTGAAATAAAATTAATCACTGCTGGGGATGAATGTGAAGCTGATTTAGCGGACAAAGGGCTCAATAAACAACCACAGAGGTCAAGAGCCCACATCACAAAGGAAAATATTTTTCATGCAAAGATACGAATAGTTTGACGATGATCGACAAGGTCAGTTGTTGGGCGAAGTGGTGACGATGTTCCATATCTACAGCGCGATAAACGGGACAAGAGAAAACAAATAACGGCAAACACAGCGCTGACAGACAACTGAATTTTTTTATTGCTGTCCAGCTGGTATATATACCCCACTAGAGGGCAGATATAGAAATCAAGGCACACAGATCATGAGTACACATAAAATTCACACTACTACAGGGTGGCATCAACATTCGCAATCGAGATAAGCTGTTTCTTTTTTTTTTTTTTATAATGCCACAGATGGTGCACTTATACAACCTTCCGAGAGCCTCGCTATCATTTGGGCTTCCACCACCTCCCTAGTCAACTGATCACGATGACTTCCTAATATTATACACTCATTGTACAAAGGTTGGCAGGCACTCCTATCGTCAGTGTTATAACGTTTCGCATGTCCCTATTACCGGTCTTGTAGCTAAGCACTGCAGCAGCTGCAAGGAAGGTGACGAAGGGGACGATAGGAGTGCCTGCCAACCTTTGCACAATATATAATATTCGGAAGTCATCGTGATCAGTTGACTAGGGAGGTGGTGGAAGCCCAAATGATAGCGAGGCCTTCGGAAAATTGTATAAGCGCACCATCTGTGGCATTATCAAAAAACGAAACAGCTTATCTCGAATGCGAATGTTGATGCGACCCAGTAGCAGTGTCAATTTTATGTGTGCTCATGATCCGTGTGCCTTGATTTTTATTTCTGCCCTCCTGTGGGGTATGTATACCGGCTGGACGAGCAATAAAAAAATCAGTTGTCAGTCAGCGCTGTATTTGTCGTTATTTGTTTTCTCTCTTGTCCCGTTTATCGCGCTGTAGATATGGAAGAGTTGAGGATGCTATACAGTCTAAGGATGCAAATACGCACTTTGAAAGCAGCCAGCTTTATGAGCGACACAAAACTACGACTTCCTAAGTGTTATTCTAAGGCACAAGGTGTTTACATTGGGAAGGTGGGATCGTCATTTAAAAAAAAATATATATTTGTCGCAATATCACCACTGCCAACCATACTTTTTAACCGTACCTTGTAATGACTGCCTCCTTGCGTGCTCTCGCAACAAAATTAGAAGCAGCGCGGATAAATAACAAAAAATTATAACTACGTTATTAGGTTCTCGCGGTCGCTAGGAGCGTGGCGAAGTAGGCCGCTCCTTTTGCATTTCTTGCCCAGCCGTGGACGCTATGGCAGGCTCTGCGCGCGGATGCACATCCTTGTGTCAAGTCGTCAGTTAGAAGTGCGCTGCCGCTGTATGGTGGCACTTGCTTCAGTGGTGCCGCATCGGTCTGGTTAGCAGAGAGAGCGATCACCTAACAGTCTCTCGCGTATGACGACAACCCTCCATTACTGTCGAGCGGCGCGCCGCGAGTGGCACTCTAATTGGGCATACTCTGTTATCATGCCGTTTGGATATTGTCGGGTTTCCGGCTCGGCTCTGACTGTCCGTAATTCGGAATGCTGGGATGAGGTAGTTGTCTCTAGTCCTGCGTCTCTTCGTGCTCTGTGCCCGTCTTCAGACGTTGTTTATTTACTTGTTCCGCAACTCGAGCCTCGATGTTCGCGACATGGATTTGTTTGAGTGCCTGTCTTTCTAACGATAATGAAAGATGAAAGTCTTCCGATGTCACTCCGTGTCGTGATGCCATGGGCCTCGGTTTTGTTGCTATCCTTCATAGCTGCTGGCTGCGTAGGCGGTGCCGCTACTAGGCTACTTTCATGTAAGAAGTTCCTCTAAACGTTTTGTGTTGTGCAGACTTTGTCGAAGATAGTAAGAGAAAGACGCTGCACATAAGACCATGCTAAAGGCCTCGTGAGCAGCTCCCACCTTAGAAACCTTTATAATGACTCTGTGCGATGCACGTTTCTGGAGGCGGATGTGTACCCTAACGCAAATGGTACTAGGCCTTCATACCTCATCCACCCTCACTTCGTTTCCTCCCTTCTTTATGAAAGGGAAGTATGCTGCATAAACGTGGAAGGAGCGTCATTGATCTTTTCCAGAAATGCCTAACTCGAGAACCTCACGACGCCCTCTAACATGCTCTGCAACCGACCTTTTTTTTTTTCTTTTTTTGTGCGCCAAGTCTGCATTTTCAGTCTGTGCCGCTTGGCATAGTCTGCATGGGAGGCACATGCATACCACGATATACTGAATTGTGAATTTTGTCTCGTGAAAAGCGTGGTGTTTTGTTACTGGTGTGTAGGCGATTATGACGAGAGACAGAAGAGAAAGAGAGAAACAGGGCAATTGAATGGCAGGGTGGTTGATTAGGCGATGCCTAGCAGCTACCTTACACTTGGTGAGGGGAACAAAGGGACAAAAACGAAAGAGCGTCAACGAAATGAGTTTTTCAAGTGCCCTAGACTCCTATGACAAGAAAACAGAGAGCGCACACTTAAAGCTTGTAGTCTGGAACTCAAACCCGACTCATTTAAGAACTTCAGGAGAGCCTTCGCTGCTTTCCTTTGTGATGAAGGCTCTGTACAAGGCCTCGTGAATCTTTGCTGCTATAAGACAACGAGAGTCTAAGCGGCAGGTTATAGAAGCTAGGAAGGCAAGCTCTCTCTCAAATCGAGGGCAGTCGCAATGTACGTGCGCAATAACTTCCTTACATCCGCACTGCTCACACGTTGCAGAGTCTGTCATTGTGATGAGATGGGAGAAGGCATTTGGAAGCGCCACTAGCAGCCGCAGGTGGTGAAACTGCATATCATCCCAGAAGGGACGGCCGAATGATATTTGCAGTTGAAGGGAAGGGTCAAAGAGGGTCGAACGGGACGTTCAGCCTTGTGTCCGGCCAAAGCCGCCCAGAAATTCAGCTGGTCACCAAACTTCTCCGGCGAACACCTCCTTCACAAAATCTGGATACTTCTGTGCAAAACACCAGTGCACTAGAGGCGAGCCGTGCCAAGGGGATAGAAGCGACGTGTTTGGACATGAGCTGAGCATCCAGACAGCTCGGCGCCGTGGCCCTGGCGGTGGACCCCTTCTCGCCCCGCGGTATATTTGAAGCAAGAGAGCAGCAAGCGCTCCCATTGGCCCTGCGAAAGTGCTGCCGTCGGATTGGACCATTTGAGCGTCAACGGTTTCTCGGTTACGGAGACTCAAGTGCTTCCGCTCGAGACTCCGTGTGTGAGTTCGTCACTAGCGTCCATCGAGAGTGAGTGAGTGAGTGAACTTTATTAACTGCTGGGGGATCTTTTTCTTCGCCTCTTCAACCGAGGCTGGCGAGTGGTTGGCGCCCTCAGTCCAGGGCACCACTGGCTTTCGCCAGTTTGCGAGCTCTTGTGACCAGGTAGAGCTGAGCCTCCGGGTTAGAGCTGGCCAGCAAAGCCTCCCACTGTCTTTCATTTGGGTTTTCAATTTTTTGTAGTTGATGTGAGCTGCATTCCCATGTTATGTGGTACAGTGTAGGGGGTATTCCCGCACCACGGGCACTTGTCTCTGAATGTTGTGGGATGCATCATGTGTAATATGTGTAAATTAATGAAGGTGCCCGTCTGTAGCCGCCTCAGATCTATGGCCTCCTCGTTGCTGAGCTTTTTATGCGGCTCCGGATATACTTTCCGCAAGCCTCTGTAGTGTTGTAGTATTGTGGTGTAATCAGGGTCCAGCGGAATCAGGTCCTCTGTCGCGAGACTGTTGGGCGCATGGTAGGTTGCATGTCCTCGTGCTACACCCTGTCTGCGTACAAATTCCCCGTGATCCCTGCATACCCCGGAATCCACACTAGGGTTTGAGTGTATAGTTTTGTTGGCTCGCTTGTGGAAGAAAGGATTTGGTGCGCTACCTTAGATAATTTACCCCGTTGAAAATTTCTGCACGCGGATTGAGAGTCTGACAGAATCGTCAGACTCTCTCCCGTTTCTCTTCCTTGCCTAATGACCAGTGCAATAGCCACTTCCTCTGCCTCCGTGACTGTACAGTTTTGGATCGAGGTGCTAACTACCTCCCGGCCGCAGTGCAGTTCGCCCCCTGAGAGAGCGGACGCGGCGGAATCTCCCCGGCCGTCGCTGCGCGAGAACAGTCGCGTATGGCTATGTTAGCTTTCGGCCCCAGAGCCGATCTCGTTGTGCAAATGCCTGTAAATAGTGTATAAAGCTTTTTTTAATCTCACCAGCGCCGGCTCAGATTCATCGCTACCGCCCAGGGAGCTGACAGCTCTCGTTCACGAAACGGGTGACGAGCGCTACGCAACCAACTCCTTGGTACAACCCTGTTGACGGTGGGATACTGTGTGACAACCCAACCGGCCCAACCGCCTGCAGGGGTAGGCTATAACTGCATACTTTACGAGTCCGCAGTCGAAGGTGTTTTGCTGCGTCGGCTTTGTCAGTGGTGTCTGGACAATGTTGGTTGTATCGTGAGCCAATCAAGCAGCAGCATCAGCTAAGTCACTAGAAACAATGTCACTTTGGCCTGTAGCCGCGGGAAGATGATGTCGTGACCCTCTTCTATTGCCTGGTGGTGCAGATGTCATGCCTCCGCTATAAGGGGCTCATTGCCGTGATGACTCAAGACAGATTGAAGGCGTTGTAGAGCAGCTTTACGGTCACAGAAAACAGTCCATTTCTGACACGTTTGTTGAAAGGTGTATTTTACATCCCATGCAGTGCACCCAATTCTGCCCCAGTAGAGGTATTCCTATGCGAAATCGGTTAATTTTTGGTATATCCTGCAGGAACGACCTCACTGCAAGCAGAACTAGTAGAGCTTACAGAACCATCCGTATAGACGTGGGTACGGTCCCAATAGTCAGACTGTGCCATGAACAGTGTCATGTGCTTAATGACTGCCGTTGACATATTTTTCTTTATCACCAGAATAGCTAGGCGCACACACAGGAGCCACCGCCACTACTGTGGAGGTCATGCTGCCGGGGTGAACTGTTTTGGGAATGACGACTGTTGCGTTGTTATAACATTTGTAAATACAGAATGTGGCTGTCGCAGAGGGATAGGCGCAAGGTGATGCTGTGGCATCCCTGGAATAAAATGAATGTACATTCACAAGGGGTCCAAGGAAATATGCTTCAAAAGCGGGTTTCTTTGCCGAGTGCAATATTACCCAGGATGACGCGCTCTGAGGGAGACTCAGGCATTTGTGAAGGGCTTGACCTTGGACTGTCCGGATGGCAAGGCACGCAAATTACTCTTTCTGGCACGTGTTTGAAAGTAAGTAAGTGCGCACTATACCGAGAGAAGCCCCAAATTAGTGCGCTGTACAACTCAAGCTTTGTTTCATCAGACGAGACCTATGTTTTTCCGGCAAGAAATCAGAGTAATTGAGCGATAGTCGACATTAGCTACTTTTTTAATAGGTGCAATGTTGACTCCATGGCGGATTTAGGTATGCCTAAGAATCGACGAGATTTGTAGTACAAATAATGCGAATGTCTCTGCATACCGATTATGGAGTCATACATTTACGTAATAATGCCACTTGCACACACATTTCCGATGAAACGCTGAGACCTTGCTTCTGGAGATGAGAGATTATCGCTACTGCCCGCTAAAGTTTTGCGCGCACTTGGAGATATAACACAGGGGAGACCGAAATGTAGATGTCATCTGCGTATATAGATATGTGGACGATGTTTGGAAGGTTTTCTGGGAGGATGATGATTGCTAGATTAAACAAAATAGAGCTGAAGTACGGGCTGAGGAGACCACCTCGGGCCTGCCACGAGAGGTACAATGCTCAGATGTCGAACCATCTTGAGAAAATAAAAATGCTAAAACTGAATAAAAATGATGAATAAAATGAATGAACAGATAGCTACATAAAATAAAACTTTCGTAGACATAGACAAGGTACAAATATTACGGTGCGGGTTTACTGCCTTCTTGGATGTTGTGATATTGCTTTTGTTACTTGACTGTTATCGTCTGAAAACACAACAAACAGCGGTGATTACGATACACAGAGGAAGATCGTGTAGAGTACAGGATAGAGCTGAAGATCGTTACGATGCAGCCAGAAGGCAACAATATAGTTACCGATACATCAATTACTTATACCAGTAAATCTTGTTCCAATATAACGCTGAACCCATCTGAACCCACGCAAGCCGGTTTAGCAGGAATATTTGCAGTTATGATTGGAAGCGTTTGCTCTTTCCGCTAATATCTATAGCCGGTTGCGCCATGTGGCAGTGATGCAGGTAATAATTGGTACAGAGAAAACGTATTCTGCACGCTTTAGCTAAAGAGAGTGTGCTCTCCTCAGGGGTAGAGATAAGAACAGCGCTTAGTCGGTCCAGAAAAAGACAGCAAGAGTGTGGGATTTACTTTCTCTTCGTTTATTTTTAAAGCGCAGATCTTCGGCACCCGTTCCTGCGTTTCGTGTCGTTGCCATCGGCGTCGCCATTGCCCCTCGTAACCGGGCTTTGTCGTAACCAGATCTGTGCAGCCGGGGCAGCGCGCGCTCCTGCCGCCATCGTTCGCCGCTGCGTGCACCCCCCCCCCCCCCCCCCCCTTTTCCCCTTCCTCTTCTTGCCTGGCGGCGACAGGTGTTCTCGGGTTGCCGAAGCACCGGCACGGAATCAGCGGATCACGGTGCGTGCATTCCAAACCGAAACGCAGAGCCATGTTAACTTGACTCGCTAGCGACGTCAGCGGCATCAGTCAGCCGCGCAACGTTCCTATGAGCCCACGCGCTGTCTCCCGCGACCTCCCGATAATTGCTCTCTTCGCTCCTCCTCCAATGTCATCCCTCTGCGGCAGCAATCAGAGCGCTGGATCAGTGGCGGCGGATCTCGATATGTGCACCGCAGGAACCGAAACGCATAGCCACCGCCGTGCGCCACTGCAAACTTTCTGCGTGATTGTTGTCTGTAATTGCACATACATATCTTGCTCGAACGCTTTGCCTCATCTGTCGAAAAGCTGAAACAGCTGATGAGCTGCGCTCAAATTGCGCCTTAGGAAGTACCGTAATCGGTAGCAATTATATATCACAAGGATGTATGACGTGTGGACGTGTGGACGTGATAGTTACTCTCATATTCGGAAATGAGGTCGCGTAAGAACCTTCTCTGTTTGGGCGTTTTCGTAAACGCAGCTTTCAGGAGTGCTTTGCGCGTTACATTCGTAAGATTTTAAGTGTTAGTAAGGGGCGCATTTTTTTTCGTGCACATTTGCAAAGACACATTAATCGGAGACTTCGCAAACCGTGGGGAGACTGAATAAGGCATAATTTGAAGCGAGCATTTAACGTCCACCGTCTATAGAGGGTAATCTTTATTTCGCGGGAAGCTTCGCCTTGTATTTGTTTCTGTCACAGACTGCGAGAAAAATGGTCCCTCTACGCCCGTGACTGCAATGAACAATGTTGTGACGTTGGTGGTGAGGAAGTCTCGAGCCATATCTGAAATGCTGCCAAAGGATCACTTTGGGATGAAAACAAGAGGCCTGGTCGGAAAGGCATCTGGAGCTCGTCCCTGAGAGGCCATGCGATCGGTGGTTTCTTTGGGCAAAATATCCAACTTCTTTTGGGACTGAGTCTTCGCTGCGCTCTAAGCTCCCATGTGAATTATATATTCCGTGCACTAACCGAGAATGTTTACTTAAACTGAATTTGGCGTATAAATTTAGGAACGATGTCTAAAATCTCAAAATGCCCATAACCATAGCTTGTTTCTTTCAGAAAACATGCTAAAATACAGAATATATTAGCCTCAAGCCGCATTTTTAAAAACACCGGTTCGGTTCGCTCACACCGATAACCAGATTCTGCTGTTTAGGAAACGTGGACTGTCCCCTGCGAGAAATGTCGCAGAGCCAGTGAGTAATTGCCAAAAAAAAGTAGTATATATACTTTTGATTTAATTTGTGGTAAGTAAAAAAATATGTTGTTTTTTTTTTTTTTGTTTTGTGTAACCGGCGGCTCAGGTTTAAGCTCCAGCTTTTCTTAAGGTCACACAGTAGCGACCAAATTGCGAGAAGAGTAAGCAAAAATAAGCCTTTAAAATAGGTTGCAACATGATTTCGTTCTTTTTTCCTTATTATTAGAAAAGAACTCTGACGTACACGGCCAGGAGTACTGCATGACCTATAGGCGCACGTTCAACAGATACATTCAACACATACGGGCGAAGGTCAAGGGCTAGCGTTTACTCAGAATAAAGTTTATTATTATGCCATAATGGGACAAAAAAAGCAGGAGAAGGCCCAAAGAAACAGCAAGGATGAAAGAAAGAAGCAAGCCAAGTAAGAAGGAGCGGTCAAAATAAATAAATAAATAAATAAATAAATAAATAAATAAATAAATAAATAAGTAAATAAATAAATAAATAAATAAATAAATAAATAAATAAATAAATAAATAAATAAATAAATAAATAAATAAGTGAAAGAAAAAAGAGAGAGAGCGACGAAAATGAATGAAGAAATAAAAAAAATAAATAATAAGAACCATTACGAATTAACTAAAAGAAGTAAACTTTCCATTTGTAGTCGAGAGCTTATACTCGGTATATCAGGTGGAAAAATTAAGCTTCCGTATAAAGCCGCACTATAGCGCTAGGCCCAATAACTATTTACGCGGTAAAACATTAAAAACAAAAATGGGGAAGATAGCGGAATTTGTAGTTCAACATTTTCCGCTGCAATTATTTAACACACACGGTTTCACGACGTTAAGATCTTCTAAGCGTTTTTTGTTTGTTTGTTTTCGTTTACATAAAAAAACTCAGGATGTGAGGTTGCCATTGTGAGCGGAGCGCCTTGAAACGGCGCGAACTATACGCCCCGGCACCTTCGTATGGCATTTTGATGCCACAAGTGTCTTCCTCGTGGCCGTAAGAGGTGACTATTCCCAGCATCCCTGTCACGTTCCCCATTTTTCACACTTCGGTAATACTTAGGCTGCACTGGTTTCCATGACTTTACTCATTAATGTTGCCGTTCCCCGTTTCCAACAGCATTCGGGGCGCCTCGTGTCAAGTGTACGGCAGCCCGCGGCTATGGGACTTTCTGTGGAGTGTTTACGAAACGTGTCTAAGAGACGCAGGAGCTCTCGAAACATTGTGCTTAGCCTAACGCGTGGGCTGTCAGCTGAAGAGGTTCTTCCGCGACCTTCCTCCGACGTTCGTTGACGCAGATGTCACGGGGGATCTCGAGTTCCATCCACGTGTAGCTGTTCAAACGACGTCGTACTGTCAGGCTGTTGTTTTTTCTTCGAGTGTACTCGTAGGGAATTCTGGGACTTAATCTCCTGGATAGATGGTGGCGCAGTAGCGTTGATGTGCAGTATCAGTAACAGCTCTACGCGCAACACCCTCAAGCGCAAGGAAGGAACAAAATTACGAGAAAAGAAAACGCTTTTCCCCCCTGTGCCGTCCTTCTTTACTCTGTGACTTAGATGCCTAACGATGGGCATCTATCGTGTATACAATAAGATCTGAATCCAGTACGAATAGTACTTATCAACATAATAGCATTTTTCTGGTTAAGTTCAGTTAGAGTCAGCGAGCAACGTGATTAAATCGTCCCGCGGAAAATGTATTGCAAAGTCATGGCGTCAAGAAACGGTGCAGTATAGTCCAAGTGTATAATCTTGCAAAGTGTTCAAGCAGCATGTGGTCACGAGTGTTTTCTTAGAGCTATACGTAGGAGGAGTAGCGCTTGATGTCCCTTGTGTTTGAAATCGTCCTGTTAGTGAATTACGCGTAAAAATTAGAGGTTCTGTTATCAGAAAGTGAAGAGGAGAGAGACAGACTACGTTTTCATCGCTGTAAACAATCTTCAATCTTTCTGTACGACAGGTTATACGCAGACCTATGTAGGCGAATGAAAACACACGCACGCACGCACACGCACACACACTCACACACAAACTGTACGCAACGGGTAGTTGCGATCAGATCAGGGCTAGTAAAAGTTGATAAAATCAAAGTATAAATAGCAAAAGACATAAACAGAAGCAGGTATGTACCGTATAGTGCGCAACATGCAACCTATGGTCATGCTTCTGGCTCTTTTATGCTGATGCTTAAAAGGTGCATCTAGTCTAGGACCTTATGAATTAGTGAGCACCTATAGTGTACGACAGCAAACTCAAAAGCCACGTTGCAAATCATGGCCACGAGAGTAGCGCTGGTCATGTGATGATGTCTGGTCACGTGAACCTCTAAGTCCATGACCATCACGAGACCGGATAGCCGACAGTCTATGTGCTAGATCCCCGCGAAGGGCTCTGTATTGAACCTTTGCTTTTAATCGCGGTTGTACGCGCATCTACCCGCTAATAAGCGAACGCAATAAATTGTGATTTAATTCTGCCCTACGGGGCAAAATTCTACTTGGCGTGCTTAGGTTAGGAATCCATATGATGTTAGTACTTCTTTATGGGTGAGCTTTCTCCGGTCCTAGAGGTGCTATTTGACTCGCGTTAGAGCGAAATCATTAGGCGCAGAGAAAAACCAGTGTGCTCCAGGTATGCTGGCACACCTGCGACGGTCCTAAATAAATAACCCGCATTCCCGTATCGTTTTTGAGTGAAAGGCCACGTGCAGGGGAACAATAATGTGCTGCTTAGCAGACAAAATGGCGATTATCTGTCCGTGAGAAAAAAATAGAGTAACAATGAGATTTCTTAATAGTTTTGAGACTGTTTAGCGTCATGAAAAAGCAAAACTAAAGGCAAAGAAATGCATCCCAAAGATATCATATTACATGTGGACACTAAAGACTCGCTCCAATAAGCAAACATTGACAACCATTCTAGTAGGAATCATTTTGTTAGCGGTAAAACACGCACACAAAGAACACAATACACAAGGGACACCCGCTGCAGGTGTCCCTTGTGTATCGTGTTCTTTCTGTCCGTGTTTTTACCGCTAACAAAATGATTCCAACAAGAGATTACCAACTAGCCCAACTTGAAGTTTTAACCATTCTAGTAACGCCGGTGCTAGAAGCTGGCTGAAATCAATGGACAGGTTAGGGCTGGGCAATGAGGCTGTACATTCTACATTTTCTGATTTCGAAGCAGTGAAAGTACCAGAGGTAAAAAAGATGTGCAGCTCTTTGACAAGCTAAAAAAACTGAAAAGCATCTTGAAAAGTTCAGCACTTCAATGTAGGAGAATACCTTAGCGACAAAGTCCCTAAATGTGCCCTAAACCGGGTCTGTCTACTCGTCCGTTTCTAGGCACAGGCGGAAGTCAGATTGGCTTTCAATTGCCCCGCGCACGTTTTCGAAACAACGCGCCTTAGTTCAGGAGAACAGAAGCAAAGCGCCGACCAGCCGCCCTACCGAGCTCGATTGCATCGTATTTCAAGTCCCATTTCCGCCGAAGGTGATCGAGAGTGTACAGAAAGGATTGCGTGTCGTTGGAAGTCGGAAAAATGTGGTAATAGCTCGAAGCTTCGAAAGCAGAACAAAGATATCCTGGACTACATTCTCGGTGCCGAGTTACACCTTTCAGTGAGTACTGCTTACCCAACTTTGAAAGCGTCGGCACTATTCCAGCTCGGTCCCGCATTGTTACTGGGAAAAATTACTCGACACGAAAAAAACAAAAAAATGTAAGTAAAAATGAGCACGTGGTGCACACCCTTCAAAATTCGATAACGTGAAGCACAGCGAGAGAAGAAAGGTTTTATGTCGCCTACAAAAAGCAGCGTGGAGGACGAAGCGAGGAAAAAGAGGCTCTTTTTTCATCCCTCGGTGGAAGAGTCGTCAGATTTAGGGAGTAAGAAGAGGACGCAGAACTCATAACTTCCCCGCTGCAGGTGCGGTACGGAGAGGAGGGAAGAAGTGAGGAGAACACACTGGAAGGAAGAATAAGACGGGATACTAAGCGAAGCGCCACGGGTAGGGGAGGAGGAGGTAGAGGAGGCAGAAGAACATCAGCGCCGACCATAGCGACGTTCGGCGTCTGAGCGCGGAGTCTGTGTCCGCGGCTGATATGAGCCCGGCTAACGGGGCCGGTTACGACGAGTTGTCCGCAAGACGCCGATAGGGTAGCATCGGGCTGTCTACTGCTCTCTGAGCGCACATCGCTCTTGACCGCCGGGCCGGCCTCGTGGTGTTGTTGCTGCCGCTAACGGCGTTCTTAGAAGAAACGCTCGCTGCTCCTCCCGCTCTTCGTTCACGAATGGCTCTCCTCCGGTCGTGCTGCTGCTTGCTGTCCGTGCGCAAAGGGAGCTTTGTGTGCGGAGTCTACACTCTCGTGAGTTCAATCAAACTTTCGTAACATGCTCGAGTACATTGAAGCTGCGCGGGAAATACTGCTTGAGAGGTATTCCGCTTCGTTTTCTGGATGCGACTAACGCTGTTTTTCATCGAAGTGTATCACAATACAACGTGAGAAAACTGTGCGGACTTCTTCGCACTAGCTCTATCTGGTAGAGAAAAAAGAAGATAGATGCGCACACTGAAACAGAATGCCGACTTTATTAGTCTTGGCACATATGAAAATAAATTAGGCAGATTTAGCCACACACTGAGGTAACGTCATATCGCGCAGGAATTTGGCGTTGATGCTATCTAGAATATTTTAGATAAGCGTTAGCTACAATTGTTGGTCACTGTTGGTGAAAATATAAAACTGGGTTTATATGCATTTTTTGACTACAGGGTTATTTAAGCATTCTGAGGAGTTTAAACATATAATCATCCAGGAGGCGGTATAGACGAGCGGCTTGTATTATTTGAGCAGAGACAGAATGGAAATTGCAGTTCGGCCTCAGTTGTTCACAGTTGTCAACACTTCTATGAGAAAAAAAAAACCTTGTCGTGTGGAGGGAGGGGGGGGGGGGGTATATTTATATTTATCTGAATCACAGCAGAAATGTATGTCAGAACACAACCAGCGCACTCTTTGCCTGCTAAAAATCGGCTTCAAGTTATAGAGGTTTAGGCATAAATACCAATTGATAAAACAATGTCCTCAAAGATGCTCTCTTTTTCGATGAGCACTTACATTAATGCTGCCCTATCCCGAAAACTATATAAGATGAGAGAGGCCTCTTTTTTTTTTTTTTCAGCCATGCGCTAAATATTTTACGGACAATGACGATCACGACGTTTCTATTTGGGAACTAAAGAAAATTTCGCACAGCAAAAAAAAAAAAAAATGAAATACAGTTTTCAATACGTAAGTATAAACTTGAAAACGAAGTAAGTCAGGGAATGCAGAACAGAACAGATGCAGGTTTAGTTGAAAAGTACATTAAAACTACTGATATTACGAAAGGTTAAAATATAGTTGAGAAAATAGTTTTTCCCGATCGTCTCTTCCTGTGTCCGTGGTTCGTTAGCTAGAAGATTTAGCATTCTTATTTTCCGCAGAGATATTCTAACCGCATATCAAGAGGAAGAATGTTTGATATTTTTAACAGCGCTTTTTTTAAAAAAAAAAGCGAGAACTTCATTTACCGTCCCTGAATGTAAATTTCTCGTGCATAGTGTAGTATCAATCTCATGTGGAACAGTTCTAATTTCCGGAATGGCTTTAGAAACCTTCCTTCAGAAAGCTAAGGGCCGCTTTTCATGAACAGAGCAGCTCACTTGTGAATCTGTAAGATTTACGCAGGAATTGTGCATTACCCTGCGTTACTCTTTCGAATCTTTTTTAGAAGGCTTAAATGCACTTTTTTGTTGCTGTGGTAGGTGTAATGACTATAGAGAGAGTTTGCTCTACCTGAGAACGTTTTAATTTCATGGCGAACCAAAAGTATTAACAAAAATCGTTTAAGAGAAGGCAGAGATGATACATATTGGGGGAAGGTTTACGGCCAGTATCCCGCGATTGGCGCCGTGTGCTTTGTGGTAATTATCATGGCGAAGACTGCCTATGTAATGTCGGAACTCATGCTTTTTCGCTAATACAAGTAAGTCTGATATTGTAGCAAATTTTAAATGAATGGGATAACCCTGATCTAAAGCTCTGTAAAATATCACCGATGTGTACGTAATACAGTAAAACCAATAATATTTAGGCATTTCATTGTGAAAAAAAAAGATGAAACTACACCTTGCTCATGACAAGAAATGCTTTATTTATAGACACGTAAACGCATTTTCTATGCCTGCATCCCTTGCTGCAGAGAAGGAATGAAACTGGAAAATGAGGTGACTGTGCGATGGATAACAGCTTCTAAATACTAAGTCCTTTATTCGAAAATAATCGCCGGTGTTTTGCGCGGTGAAAGGCGCCGATGAAAGAGGTATCCGTAAATTAGCACCATTTCACCTGATGACAGGTTAATATTACGTCAGGATGAGCGTCATCGTGACGTGCGGTGTCTGAGTTATGAAATCCACGCGGAAAAACAGTAGGTCGCCAGACAGGTTTGGCGGAAGCCTCCAAGATGTGAATCACTTGTTAGCTGCACACAGAAGTCAGGACTAATTAAGGTATTGTGATTCATGCGATGTGCCATTTCCGGCTGCTTCTGAGCGTAAGATCTGCAAAAAAAAAAAAAAAAAAAGGCTGCATTTTTGTGTGCCTTGTGGGTGTTTACTGTCAACTGCGGTAATGAGTAATTAACATAGAATGTCTTTAAAGGTGATGTTCGTCCTTAAACGTTGCCGGATTGAAGGGACTATAAGTAAGCCTGGATTTCAGCGAAATGGAGTCTTTGAGGGCGGTGAGAGGGAAACACACAGATAGCACGAAAACGCTCTAGCGGCTGCATCACCGATGACATAGAAAGTATTAGAAACGTTTTGGAACTGATCACGTTCGTGAAAGTCTAAATCATGACTGCTCTGTATAAATTTCTTCAACCGTTTTATCTGAGGTCGTATGACATCATCAAATTATTGTCACCCAGATAGCACGGCGGCCTCTTGAGCATCATAAATATGCAGGCAGGTAAATTCTATGCAGGTTCAGGACACACTTCCTTTTATTAACATAAAGGGCTTTGGTAACACTGAAGAGGTAAATAGACACTAAAATCTATTTTGTTATATGTACGTACCTCTAACAAAATTTCAAAATGACTTAGGAATGAAAGTAGTTGGCCGCGGTTGTAATAGTTTTGCTTTTTGTTTTCACGTAGCGTCTTCAGTATTTATGTTTGGGAAAGTAAACTTTCTTTTTTTTTTTTGTCTATTTATGTGTAACTTTGCGGCGTGACAACTTGAAGCAGGCAACCGGGTATTCATAGCCTGAATTGAAATAGGTCAAACGCAGGCGGAGTTTTGAAAAGGGGTCGCTCCGACAATATTTAAACTTTGCTTTCCTCTTACAATAAGGGGTCGGCAAATGTATAATGTTTTCTTTTTTTAGCCTGAGCAGGCTTTTGTAAGTGAGAGCAGCACACAGCTACACTTATTGTTATAAAAAAAGGGCTAAGACATCACTACAGCGTACTCCTGAAAGAAACCGCTAGAAACGGAGCACTAACTGACACGCAGTTATTCAGGAAAATAGTATTGTACGCTGCGAAAGTTGTTTAGATACGAGCAGGCGTATGAGGTGCGGCACGTACCGTTTTAAAAGAGTTAAAACAACCGGTTCATTTTGCGTGGAATTAGCTGCGGTCGCCTGCCTGAAGCCGTCATATATCGTGAGTCATACGTGCCTAATCAAATATCTTAAACGACTCTAGACACCAAATTTTGGTGGCATTTTCCTTCTTGTTATTGATGCGTAAGTCATTTCTGTATATCGATCCGTACGCAGGTTTTGCCTACGAATCCTAGATCATTAAAATTGAATTTTCTTTTCTCATCAGTTTTGGTTTCGACACCCGAGAGATGATTGTGACGTCACAATCATGACAATCATGAAAAAACATCGATATAATCGCTCATTTTTCACTAGTAATGATGCCTGTTCTTGGGGCAGGCTAACTTTATCATTCTAGTGAATTGAAATGACACAGAAATGATTATATTGCTGTATGTTCATTCCTCGCGTGACTTAGACTTGACTGTGACGTCACAGCCATCACTGGGCTGTTGAAACCGAAACCGAAACGGGGGAGAAAGGAAATTCGATTATAAATTATTGAGCAGCGGTAGGCGAATGTGACGTAGTGATCCATGTACAGTAATGTCCTAAGCATCATAGCAAACGAGCCCCAAAAATTAGGTGTCTATTGTCCTTTAATGAGAAAGCTTCAGGCTAAAGGAAAGTCTCACAGGTGTCGCAATCAGTACAAGGCAAATTTGTTTTTATTACGAAACTGTTCTCAGCGCTAAGAAAAAAAGAAAAGAAATATGACGTGTTACTGGCAGAAATAGTTCTCTTCGACGTCCCGTGCCTGTACACTGATTTCATACTGGTCACAAACAGCGCGCGCCCTATTTTCCTTTAAGCAATATGCACCAAATATATTCTTGTCTTTCAAATCTTGAAGTTACGTCAAGTAGTCAACTCACATAGGCCAGCTCTATTTAATAGAGATAAGCATGGTGTCAAAGCCCGGTGACGCGTTGGTTCTGAAAGCCTCCACCCTAGCGCTAACCTTTGCTAACATCGATCAACGTCCTGTACGTCTTTGTTCTGGGAAGTTTAAAAGAGCTCCGTACCCATTGTTGCAGATAAGGACGTCCGGAAAAGCAACGCAACAGCTATAAAAACAGGAAGAGCGAGGAAGTATGAACAGTAATGATTTGTCGCGTAACAAATGCGGGCCTTTCGCACAAAGGGGCCATTACTCAATAAGCGGGATGCGTGTCGGCCGCCTTGAATGGCTCGGTCAATTTGGGAGCCACAAATTAACTTTCTTCTTCCCGCAGCCTGAGCACACTGACGGAAAGTTACGAACTGTGCCTGTTCTGAATCAGGTTCTGCCTTAGCGAGTAAAAAAAAAAATAAGAGCAGTGAGTAAGTTTCTTGGCAACCTTCTTTTCTCTGCCACGGGCACGATTAAGGTCGCTGGATTTTATGGCTTGCTTGGCGACTTTGTCGCCGGGTTGTCTAAATGCAATAAAAAATGTATTAAAAGTTCGCTTATAAACAGAGTTTCTTTTGTTTTTTTGTTTTATTTTAGAGGTTTCCCTAGAGGAGTGTTCCTCTGCGGACTAATGGACTCGGCACATAGCGACAATATGTGCGAACGTGTTTCAGTGTATACGATTTCTTTCTTTTTTCCTCCTTTCGGGTTTTGGAGAGGACATTCGTGCTGCTCTTTTAATGAGCAGAGTCGGAAACATTTGCAAACAATGATATTATTGAAATATCAAAACAAGCAAATGCTGCTGAGCTCGGTCTGAAACCGGGAACTCTGGATGTATTTCTTGCTTTATAAATCGTTGCAGTGAGATCGTGCATGCTAATCTAAATGGGAGAGCAGCGTAAAGTTACTGGGCCTTCTTTGGTGTACAACTTAAATTAGGCTCATTTTATTATTTTACCATTTCTGCATTATTTAAGATTTGTTCCAAAAACAAAAAAAATGTCTCAATAACCTTTGAAGATTTTCGGTAGTCTGCAGAGGGCTCCACTGCAGCATGGTCAAAAGAATGGGAAAGTGAACAAAATTTAGGGGTTTGGAAAATAGAAACCACAAAATAGAAACTGACTTATTTCAGTTCTCAATCAATATAAATAGTTCTTACAATACGTCTCATAAAATATATCGCAAATTACATTATTGTCCCTGTTTTTGACTGTGGTGGTGAAAAAGGAGGAAGCAGTATTTGTGCATGGAAATCTAGGAGGATCCGCTATTGTTGATGGTTAAAGTGTAATTTGTGTAAATTAGTTCCTAATTAACGCGGAAAAATAATGAGTCCAATCGAATAGGGGAATTTGACTTTCACCGGCGAAAATTCTTTTTTCCAGGTTGCAGGTTTTGCTCTGGAGCCTGCGAAAGATGTCTCAAGGGCAGAGCAAAGAGGGGGATGGCTTGGCGGAGAGCTCTGTATCGTGAATTCAGAAGGGAGGAGGGTGACAGAAATGAATAAATGAAATAAAAAACAAAGCTTACTGCAAATTAACACTTCAGTGCAAGTAAGTTAGTGACAGGCGAAATCTAAGTTGTTTAAAAAAAAAAAAAAAAACCTGGAACAACAAGCATTGCGATGCAGATATTAGTTACCCGAAGTTATATATATACCGGGAGTTTTACCCAACAATTTGAAAGCTTACAGAAAATAATATGTTCAAAAAAGGTGGAAAGAAAAAACGTTTGGAAGGACAAACTTTGTCATGGCGGACACAATATGCGCCAGATCTCACCTAATAATGCAAACATACACCCACTAAATAACATTTTAATTATTACCATTGGATGGCTAGTACCATTGGAGAGTTTCAAGCTGGGAACAAGACGATACCAGGTCAATTTTTAAAACTAAAAAACGATCATTTTCTAAAGTCCTATAGCCAGGAAACCCGACGCGTTTTTTGTCCGTCCGAAACCGAAACGCTGACCACGCGCCAGCTTTCTTTGAAGGTCAATAAGTACTGCTGCGTTATTCGTAGCGTGCTAGAAACAACGCAGCTAGCCGTTCATTTCGTAGCTACCTCTAAAAGATGAGTATTATAGGCAGGCATTAATGTTTTTCTATGCTCCTGAAGAGTTAGCCTGTTTTCTTTGAAACGCCAGGTTTCATAGAGGCGAACTTAATTGAGAGAGCACGCTCACTTTCTACCCAACCGCAATGATACTTCTGCTAAATCTTTTTCCTGTTATAATAGATACAGCTGAGGAGTTCACACTTGGCGTTATAGCTCTGAGTTACGAAGTAATCTGAATGTGTGCATTTAAGTTTTAGCTCTTATATCTCTGAGGCGAATGTGTGTTTGCAACATTAACTTAGGTACCATAAAAAAGAACAACAAAACAAAATAAGTGTAGAGTGCGTCGTTATAAATATGCTTTCTGCGCAGCGAGAGCGCTAGGTAATCGGTATTCTAGGTATGGGCGTCCGCGACGATCGAACGTTCGATTGTTAGTGGCTCCAAATGCCATACCCAAATCTAAGAGCTTACTCTCCGTGCTTTCGTTATCGCGTGCCATTTCCGCCAGCCAACTCCGTGTTTTAGGCAAATGCGGGGGAGCGAGATTTTTCTCGTGGGACATCATTTATACGCCGTTGATTCGACCGTTGGTGTCGGCGAGATCCATTAGATATACTTCACCGACTGCTGGGCTCACAAATCGACATTCAGCTCCTATCGCTCGCAGCATGCCTGTCGGCGTGTCGCCTGCCAATTGACTGTGAAAGCGTCCATCCGATATTTCTCTCAGCATAGCCGGGCCGTTGTCACGGGATGGTTAAGCGCGCTATTTTCTGAGGTAATTTACCTTGCATTTCTTTCGGGAGATGAAAAACGTAACTTTTGGAAACACAAAGAAGCGCATAGAAAGTAATCTTCACTGCTGTTTTGGAGTTTATTATTGAATACACGTTATAATTGTTGCGTTTCTTCCATTGTGGACACTCCGGCATGCAACGATTTATGTTAATGAAAATGAGAGAAACATGATTAAATGGAAGTCGTGAATTTTGGTTTGGTTTGGTTTGGTTTGGTTTGTGGGGTTTGCGGTCATAGCGACTGAGGCTATGAGAGACGCTGTTGTGGAAGACTCCAGAAAATTCGACCACCTGGTGTTCTTTAACGTGCACTGACATCGCACAGCACACGGGCGCCTTGCTTTTCGCCTCCATTGAAAAGCGGCTTCCGAGGCCGGGATTCGATCCCGCGATCCCGCAGTGGTGAATTTTTTGCCGGGACTTGTGCGTGTGTCTTGTGATGAAAGGAGGACGCGAGGACGGTCAAGTTGTACGCGAAACAATTTTAGTGTACAGCAGCGAAACGTGTTAACCAGTGCATGTGTATGTATGACGCCTCATATATAAAATGAAGCTTGGAAGAATAATTAACTGATGTATATGTCTACCTGCTTATGGCGGCTGACAGAAAAAGTATGTGGCTTTCTTGCTCGGGCATAGTGACGGCATTAGAACTCCTTGCTGCTTGTACATACAGCAGGAATTTCGCTTTGCGGTTGGGTATCTCTTGTAGCCGGACATAAGTAACGATTTAATGTTGTGGTTTCTATTCGCAGGTATTTTACACGATGCTGCTGGTCACTGGAGCGTTTCATGCCAGCTCGGTGGCACATTCACCTGGTAAGATAATATAGTTTTGATTTGAGAGTACAATAAAGCTAAATAAGCCTTTGCTGTAAAATAACGCAATTTTTTACGTTCTTCAGTGTACCAGACGTAGAGATTTGAGGTCAAAGTAGACAGAAAGAAACGTAATGCACTCTTTTTCCAGAACGACCTCTTCAAACGTTCTGCTGTGCATGTCGAATGAGGCACATATAACTAACAAATTGAAATTGAAAATTTGACCCCAATAGTTGGATAGGCAGAAACGAAAAAGTGTTTTATACAGTTGGACCAGCGCATAATTTTCAGTTTTTTGTTTCGATATTTTGTTAGAGTTTTGTCCTCCTGGGCCTGTTCCGACTGGGCATCAAAATTACTGGATTGCACTTAGCTTCGCTTAAAAGCTTAATGGTTAAATCCTGTCCTCCTTCTCTTGTTCCTATAACTTATGTGCTTGTGTACTCATTACAATTTCCTTACTCTATCTTTTTTGGATTCGTCATCAGGATGTATTGCGATGCCCTTACAGGGAATATTATGTTGATGTCAGAACCTATTGCGACGTCTCGGTGACACATCTCGCGAACACATCTTGCGGACACATCTCGTGGACACATCTCGTGGACACATCTTGCAGACGCGAGATATTCATCATGAGCTTTCGTTTTAAAAGAAAAGACCATGCTGATTGGAAGCTCTGTATCATTTAGCCAATCTGATCGTGCAATTTAGTCTCGAAAAGATCGCTTATTTCGTCTCCTTTGTGTCTTTTTCCAGTGGGTTTCACACTTATCCTCGTACTTCTCGTTTTTTCTGGATTATGCATCATATTTTCAATGGTTCTTCTCATCGGCCTGCTCCAGGTAAGAAGGATTGCTGTATTTTATTACACATTTTAAGCTATATTTAGGATCTTTAGCTGCATCCAGCATATGTTTGACAAATTATAATAACGAGAAAGAGCACGTTCCGCAGAGGGATGAATCTCAATTTCTGGAACACTGAGTAGCGTTTATTTTTAAGTGAGTGTGCGTATATCGTGACCTGCGAATGTGTACAATGATTGATACAAATAACATCTACAAGTATGATACACTGGGTGAGTTTCTGTAATCCTTACAACTGAAAATACAATTGTGAGAAAGCGCTCGTTTCTCTCCCTCTTTTCTTGTGCGCTCGTTTTATTTGTGCTGCGTTCCTTATATACAAACAGTATGGCTTTACCAGTGCTAGATTTCTATAATTTATCGTTAGAAGCAAAGTCTTTACTTGGTACTTGGCTGCGATTTGTGCTACCTGTACACAGTTGGCAGAGCAAACCTACAGAAGAACAAGGCCAAAGAACATAAAAAAAGCATATATCAACTTTACTTCTCTCTAATTTTTCGGTAATATTAATTACTGACGTCACACGTACGACTCCCGTGGTCTCCTTTCTTGCGCGAGAAGTGCTGTCCGCGCTTGCTGTCATTCTCGTACGTTTCTTATACTGCGTTGCTTCCTCGCACGCTAATCACAACCTGGACGAAGCTGCCCTGATATTACAAAAAATCTGAAGACATTTGCACAAGGCTGTGCGCGCTTCTTGGGCAATAATTCAGGTTTCTACTCTGTGCGTAGTTTTCTATTACGAACTGCCTTATTATTTGTCAGGAAACGAATGGTCGTCAGAGATTTCTGATGTCACGCTCTGGACTTACATGCGCTCAATGGTTTCGCTTCTTTGTAGGACAACCGACTACTGCTCATCCCGTGGCTAGGCGTCGTGACTGCAACGACGATGTTGGATGTTGCCCTGTCCTTGTACTTCGTCAAAGACATGGTAAGGTGCTGTGGGGAACACACTCAGTGAATATACTGGTGGTGCAGCGTTCTGTAACTTTCTCTTTTGCAAAACGTTAAAAAACTACACTTAAATCTTGCATTAGGTACTTGGTAATGAAATTTTCAAGGCAGCGATCTCACACAAGGTTATTGTTTGCACAGTGCTGTAGTGCTTTCCCCAGGGAAAAACAAATGTTCGATTGCTTTCATTTTCGAACTCCTTTCAAAGGAAGCCTACTTTTACAATTTTTGCTTTGAATGGCTCAACGGGTAGTAGGGGAGGGGGGTAGGGGGCGGTGTTAATAACTCGGGACTTGAAAAATACCCCATGGAAGAGCTCTCGGAAAAGGCAATACCTGCGCACTAAAGAGGCATCCTTTATATCGCTGAAATTGATTGTCCGCAATTTTTGTGTGTGTGTGTGTGTGTGTGTGTGTGTGTGCACGCGCGTATGCGTACGTGCATGTGCATGAGTAAAAAAACACCAACGCTTTCCCCCACGCTTTGAAGCGTAGACGTATACAGCTTGCTGAGCGGGGCGCGGAAACCGAAGTTTAAACTAAAACAAAAAGTTAAAAAAGACCACATTGAGGCTTGTAGCTTGACAGTGATAATTCGGCGAGATCAGCGCTTGCCCAGGGCTTGCTTTGAGCTAGAAAGCTGCCAATCGGCTTCGCGAATGGTTGGTTCTTGCTATCTCTAAAGCTTTCGCTCCCTATTAGCGGTAAGAACCTCCAGCCACTTGCGGTTTTGGTTACTTCAAGTGAACTTGGTAAAGTTAGAACTCATGGTTAAAAATGAATAACATTTGCTCGTGCAGAATACAAATGCGATGTGAAAAACGCACATAATTTTCTTGAGTGAACTTTTGCTTACAGTTTATAAGCTTTCACTCTTTTATTTTACTCTTATCCTCCACTCAAGCACTTTTTTTTGTTTGTCTTCAACTACAAGGTAATGCGGAGATACTTTGAGGCTAAGGAGATGGTGAATCGTGTAAGGCCTTGGGATACGGAAATGCTCTGATCGTGCTCACGACCGGTCGAATTCCTCAAAAATGATATGAAGAGTTTAGAAAGGTATCTCCCCTCAAAACAAATACGAGTAACGTTTCATGCCTGGATTTGACTTTAATATGTCATGCGCCGAGAATCCCAATATAACAAGCGAAGGGCTCCAAGTTACACTAAAGCATAGTCTAGCGGCCACCTCAACACAGTGCATGTGCCATGTTCATGACCATGGTGGACACGACTTTTGATGTTGGCTCTGACCTCCGACCTTTCATCTTGTGCTAATCCAAGCTAGAACTCATCAAACTATGTTCAATTGTAGGCCCTTTTTCATTCGGTGGAGCAGCTACATAACATCTTCTCGCTATAAAACTTGCATACCTACTGTGAATCCAGGGAGTGGAAAGTACTCGCAGGAAAGACTCGACATAGTGGGGAAGCACGGTATATACTGAGATGCTGAAATCACCCGATCGCGTTTTTTGCATGTGTCTCTAATGATCACATCTAATCAGTCTTAAAGTCAACTTCTTCGTATTTCATCATATAATGTGGATATTTTTATAATAATATTTCTTTAAGTATGTGCAAAGTTTTACTATGTCACCTTTACTGCTAGTGTACGTGCGTAAAATGGGCTTTCTGAGGCTTCACAAAGGTCCCGGTGTCAGCAAACATCACTGATTTATACCAGGCAAACTCTGAAATCTGCAAACCCGCTTCGGTGGCTGTGACGTCCCGATGTTGAGAGCCAGTATATGGGATACGATGCCAGCCGCGACACCCCACGTTTCAATGCAGGCGCAAAGCACTGTCCTCGTGGCACGTTTTCGCATGTGGTATGTGTGATATGCGCATGTGGCCATACCGCTGAATTTTCACTATTCCTTGAGCGAAAAGTGGGCTTGATAAAGACCCATATGTGGCCCCATGACGCGCATACCACAACCGGCGCATTTTTGCATGAAAAAAAAAGAAAAACAAATGTCATACCGATGCGGTTAAATGAAAAAACAAAAACAAAAAAAAAAATAGGAATATGCAATGACCGAGCACATAAGAAAAATCCCAGCTGGCCCAAAATTATCCGCAGAGTACAGTTGGCACTTTAATTCTTAGCACACCATGCAACACCATACCCGTACCGTACCATACCCATACCCATACCCATACCCATACCATACCATACCATACCATACCATACCATACCATACCATACCATACCATACCATACCATACCATACCATACCGTACCGTACCGTACCGTACCGTCCCATACCATACCATACCATACCATACCATACCATACCATACCATACCATACCATACCATACCATACCATACCATACCATACCCTGTCATACTTGTGAGGTGTAAGATGTCCTTCTTGCCCAGAGTATTTATATTATCTGCTTATATGTCCTTCTTGCCCAGAGTATTTATATTATCTGCTTATGAAATTACTGAGTCGCGCCAACATATTTGCCATTTTGATGCCACTGTGATTTGCATTTTTCTTTTTCAGCAAATTACCGCATTCGTTGTGGTAATGTACGTGATTGACTACACGCTCTGTTCCATTAACGTAAGTTTTCGTTTCATCCAGCGCTATAGTGTTCGCAGAAATTACGCCTAAGATCATTTCTGCAAAATAGTGTTTTAGGTCTCAGATTTACGTAAACGCGTGTTAGCAACATAAAAACAGCAACTCTACTATTTTTTGTTTCTTGTAAACTGCGTGTTCGTCTTTCACAGCTTTCACCTTGGTCCAGAGCACATGAGAAAATATGCAAAATATACAACAGAAAAAAATCCAGCCTGATATTGAATTTCAAATTCTCTTAGGAAACTGCTTGTAAAAGGTTGCCTTAGTTTACACGGGGTGATTATTTGCTGCACCGTTTCTGAGAGAGAACAACACGTTTGTTGCGATGCTTATTACTTTTTTTCTATCTACCTGGAAACGTAATATTCGTTTATATAAGTAATTTTCGCCCTTAAAGACATCTTTCTGCCCTAAGCGCATAATATCGTACTCAAACACTGCTATCTTGACTCCTTTAGAACCAACTTTCTAGCGTTTGTGCACGCTATAAGAGTTGAATAAAGCAGAAAGAAAAATAACTAGACCTCGTACCAGTACTCCAAGAATATAACAACCCAGCTTGCAATTCGAATCGCGCAGAACCTGCAGAGAACCTAATTAGTGCCGGATATTGCGTTCTTCTGGTTGGGTTTATATATTTGTTTTTCTTTTCTTTTTTCTGTTTACATTTCGGTAATAGAGTGTGTCTGGGTTTAGGTAAGGTGATACGATATAGAAAGCTCCATTACCGGGAGTAATTTAGCAGAGGGCTCTGCATATACGTGAGAAAAGGTGGCTTCATTTTTCGTTTTTCTTCAATAACTTCCGCGATATACAAAACATGCATTCGCTGTCTAACACCTTCATTGTTTGAACACTTTTTTTCTCTATGCTGCAGGTGCATGACAAGCTCTTGCTGCGAAAATATTTTGGAGACAAATAGCGCTAGAGCTTACAGATGTGCAGGAACTAAGCATTTTCTTTTTTTCCTAGGCAGGTATACGCAATACTCTGCGTGCTGTCTCAGTACCAAGAATACGCTTCGGGAAGAAGGCCGATTGGAAAGAAAACTCGAGCTGCCGTACGTACTCGCTTATACAAAGAATTTGAGCAGGGAGAACTGCGTAAGCCTGGACTTCCCCTAATGCCCTGGCCGGATTGGGCTATCGCGTAAAGTAGACGTCGTCCGGGTTTTAGTGAGCCTGAGTTTCCAGGTACACCTGGACTCCAATAGACAAGAATTGTACCTAGTCTGATGTTTCATTGCCTAGGTTGAGTCTGGTGGTTTTATGGCGTTAGAGCAGGCTCCCAGCCTTCGAAAGTTCTGACTCAAAACCCCCTGACATGATCGCTGATTGCGTTCATGTAACCTGACTTCATATTGTTTTTCCCTTGTGTCGTGTTTGCAAGTTCCCAATCTGTAAATTTAGGTCCTTTAGTTTTGACAGCTTAAAATAATAAGCCTTTTCTTTTCAAAGAGAGAGACAATTAAAAGGGAAGGCAGGGAATTCAATCGCAAGGCAGACCCTTCGGCTATCATGGGGGACTGCGGGAAAGCGAAGAGAGGATGCAAAAGGCAAAGAGCGATCGAGTAAAAAGCAATTTATCTTACAATGACATGCGTGTAGCAAAACTGCATTATGCCGCACAGGCATAACCCTCTCATAAATGTAAACTGTGCTTAGTATTTATGAAGGACCGTCAGCTGCTATGCCCACAGTTAGAGGCTTTTATTCGCAGTCAGAGGGCGTAACGCTTACTCTTGGGTGGCAAACCCAATGTTTATAAACCAACACCGATCTGTGAAGTAAGCACGATGCGGTGGCGCTTCTATCGCCAGCGTGGTCCGACTGGGGGTGAAAAATAGGCTTTGCGCCCATAGGAATACATGGAAACGAAATATTCCAAAGCAGTTTTCTAATTTCACGGGTCATCTGTGATCTCGTTATTCGGTACGGAGCAAACATGAACGCCCTGGAATAGATCCTGAAAGTGTGAAATCTCATTACCGAGGCGAAGTATTTTTAAAACACCGCAAAACTATCGTGGTGCCAGTTGAGAGGGCGACTCATAGAAATACATGTAAAGACAACTTACCGCAACATTTTGCTCGGTTCAGCAGCGTTGAACCATTTCATTTTTTGGTGAACGTCTTGTACGACGCCCCGACGTCATGTTGCATGACACTCTCTTGCAAGTAATGCAAGTCTGACGACTTGCGGGACCACTCACAGCACGATAAACTGACCGTGCACAGTTGCAGACGACCATGCACCACCCGCTGTCGCTAGCAGACGCTCCGGAGCTGGAGCCGGCCGTGGTGGGTATCGCCAGCTACTCTGTCGTCTGCTGCAATGCGCGAATCTCGTTCGGTTCATGTTGTCGTATGGACAACTGCTTTTTAAATGTAATTCTGTCTAGCACGTATCACCGGAGCGACTGTATTATCAAGCTTATTTACCCTATTCGGCAGCATATCAAACTGTAAGCAAAACTGCGCGATTCGCTACACCCAGCTTGCCTTTTGGTGGTGTCTTGATTCATAACACAGGTTATTCGAGGAGTTTTAAAAGTAGACTGCCTCCGTAATGACGCACCATACTTTATCACACACTTCTTCAAAGCGCTGGTCAACGTTAACGGCCGGCCATCACTTCTGATGCTCTTCGAAATGAGAAAAATGTTCCGGTAAGTTGTGTTTACATGTATTTCTACGGGTCGCCCTCCCAACTCATGTTTCATCACCCATCATGTTTCGCGGTGTTTTAAAAATACTTCACCTCGGTAATGAGATTTCATATTTTGACGATCTGTTCTAGGATGTTCATAGTTGCTTTGTACCGAATAACGACATCACAGGTGCCCCGTGAAATGAGAAAACTGCTTAGAAATATTTCGGTTCTATGTATTCCTAAGGGCACTAACCCTATTTATCATCCCCAGTCGGTAGCGACGCCGCAAGCGCCCCCTTTGTTTGTAAACATGGTGTTGGTCTATACAAGAGACTTTCCATGCAGCACTGAGTCATAAAAAAGGCAAGGCAAATGTGCTTTACTCCAAGGAGGATAAGAATGGAGATGCCGATCTAGTCCAGATTTCTCTTACTTCAAGGCACACGTTACGTTTGAGAGGAACTTTCTGTACACTTTTAGTACTCCTTTAAGGTCTATACAGTATCCTATAGTTCAGCACGGAAGAAGATTAGCAGCATAGTTACAGTGAGCATCGAAGGTTGCGATGTACCTGGTACAGCTGCATAAGTGCTACACTACAAGCTCGGTGACTGAGCACACAAATTGATAGGTAAACATCCACGTACATTGTTTCGGTTTGATATACTCAGTGTATGTAAGTGGACATTCTGAACACATTCATACTCACTGGAATACAGTTAGAATAAATGACAGAATAGTTATATAGCGTCTTCCATGTGAGAACTCTCAATACTCTTTACTGTCCTGGTTAGGGGCAAAAAGTTGGTGCTTACGGACCAAACGCCTTTCAAGGCCCGCCTTGCTGGTTTAGCTAACTCGGTTGAGATGGGCGGGTCGGGTGGAGCTTCACAAAATAGGCCTGGGCCTCAATATGACACTTTTCCCAAGAAACAAGATTGGCCTACGAACCCTGAACCCTGCCTGAATAGTATAAACTGTGCAATGTCATCTGTACGTTCACTTATATTACGTGTCCTCGAAAACAGCGCATAAAAGTGCCAATATTTAATACCAGATGTAAGCTTGATTCGTAATAAATGGTCTTCGTTATTAGTACCATTACATGGCAAAAAGTGATAAAGGAAATTAAGCTGTTTCGAACTACCAAGTAGGACAAGGACATATTAGCCCGTCGGAGAAATTGCATATCGTAACAACATCGTCTCTGCAATAACAGCCATGAGCTCATAAGCAGACCATATACACCGTGCGTTGTAACTACATTGCGCAGTATCCAGTGGAATTCGTGACCATTCTTCGCGCTTCTTGAAACCCAGCAAAGTCTGTCTCCGTCGTACACAGCCCCCGAAATAATCAGGATCTCTACTGCCTGCTGCAGCTGCCAGTGCTTTCGGGGTGCCAAGCCCACGCCGAACTGCCAAAGTTGAACAACGTGGCCACCCGGCCAAGAAAAGTGATGCCGCTACCGAAGCCTGTTCATGTGGTGCCTGCTTCTTCGCACGGAGCCCCTCAAGCAACAGCTGTATCCGGCGGTGAGTCGCACATTTTGAGAAAGCGACTAGTTTCTTGCGTTAACTATGAAATTTAAATATAGTATAATTTTTAATGTAGTCGGTGCTAAAAAAAAACAACAACATTCACGCCACCTAGTTTCTACAAAACCTAATACTCTAGAGTTCAATCGTGCTGCTTCTTGTTTCAAGATTATATTCTATTTTTTAGTTTACGTCTATGCAAAATCAAATTTCATATCTTATATCCGCTGGAGTCATAAGAAGAATATGCATATTGCTCGCAAGGCAGCGAGCCCGTAGATATGCGAGTTTATATCCATAATTCTCGTACTGATATATCTCACGTGCAGTAACTATGGCATTTTCTTTAAAACTAGATTTATCGCGAACGGAGCAAACCTTGTGATCTGTTTGTTCCTTTACGATATGTGTCATTCAACAAGGAACTAACTTCGTTCGCAGATAAAGTCGTCCCACTGGAGAGCAAGATTCTTCCGCAAGTGCTACCGGTGATCCCTGAGGTTACCAGCGCCTTCCCATGCGGGCCAGAGGAGATTTCCAGTAGTGTTCCCATCTCAACGGCAGAGACATCATTGCAGCCATTTGCCGATGAGGCCGACGCCCTAGGAAACATTGGCGCACTGGTAGGAAGGCCAACTTGAGCGCTCGATATCCTGAGGAAAGCGCAATATAAATTGTAATATGGATCTTGTACTGGTTGTCTACAAAAGTAATCAGCGACTGAATTGATTTACAATAAAAGAGTTTTCGTATTTTACATGTCAGATGTGACGATCCGTGATTAAGAGATTTTTCACACTCTGCAACTGCCTTAGCAGCTATTTGTCGAAACACACAGAGATTAATGCTCGCAGGTTGTCCCTTCTCTCGCACGAATGACTGCCATAACTATTTGCTACTTTTCCCTTTGTAGTAATGGCTGCGTTTGTAGTATCTATGTCAATCATGATCAGTCTAAGGAATTGAAAGCCTTTTTAATACCCGGAGAAAAAAAAAAATGTGGGATGCAAACTTAAAGCTGCTCAATTACGTCACTACTGACCTCTGTGAAGCGGGTTGTTAAAGAGTAAATTTTTAAACGGTAGAAATAGTATTACAGCTAAATTTGACCAGTTGGGCTATGTTTCGGCTACCCTGGATGTCTTGAAATAATAAAGCTGTGCGCAATTATTCACGAAAACGAAATATGCAACGTTGCATGTGATACACTGCACATTACTATGGTCGTGTACGACTGAAGACAAAAGCAGCCTTTGCTCTCCAAGGACTTCCCTACTGCCTATGGCCCCGACAGACCATCATTTTACACTTTTTCTAGCCGAATAAACTCATCACGAATTACACTTTGAAAGTATTTCTATTGCCTGACAGAGATATGGAACAAGATTGGTTCCTTGTTGAGGGACACATATTTTGAAGAAACAACCACATTACAAGGTTTTCTCCGCACCTGATAAATCTAGTTTGAAAACATTTCCCTGTTACGCATAGAAAATAAGAGGAAGTGTTTCTAAGTGTAATTTGTGTTGAATCTAGACGGCTAGAAAAAAGAAAATGTATTCGAAATATCTTCCCTTTTTTCTGAACTTATATTTAATTCCTGTTAGCGGAGCTGCTGGCACTGATTTGCTGGACCACCGAAGCGAACCTGTCATGCCTTCGCTAATGATACTTCATAGACTATGGATTTTCATGCCTTTTTTATCATGAGTGAATTATGCGGACACAAGTATTTTTTTTCTTTTTTATTTCATAAGGCTGACGTGAAGCTGCGAGGTGTAACCATGGATAAATTTGTTGCCAACGCAAGAGGTGGAAGACGGTCGAGCCAGGCATCGAGATACGACGACACTATTCATAACAAGCCTGTTCCCGACATAGGCCTAGTGTTGGAAATGCCTGACTGCTCCAGTAAGGATGAAAGTGGAGAGAGTTAGGAGGTGTGAGTAGCTGTCTTACTTGCTAATCTAGGCAATGATTTTTTTTTTATTGTGGTCAGAGGCGTGCATCACCTTGGTTCTTTCATAAATAGTTCAGCATCAAAAAGCAGCCTCGAATATTTTCTTGCAAACAGAGCCTCCTTGGAGGGAAAGCGAGTACTGAAACAGGCCTCCTGACTATTTTGCATAAAATTATTGTTAATCTAAGCTATTCTTTGAACTCAAGGACTTGTTAAATTGATCATTTATATTATAGATAAGTTAGCGAATAGTCGATGGGATGGATGAACTTCGAAGTGATAAATAGTGCTACAGTAACTTTGTTTTTGTACCATCTTTTCAGATTCCTTCGTGTGTAAAGCAGCAAAGCTTCTTCACTGCGAATTTTGTTTTTGTATCCTCTTTACAGATGCCTTCGTGTGTAGGGAAGCAACGTTTCTTCACTTCGACAAAAGGAGAGTGGACAAGGGCAAAGCCCACCTGTTCGCACCGTCGTCCGTGCCTAGCGTTATGTTTTACACTGACATCAAGCATCTCACCATGAGTAAAACGGCACAATCATCAATTGTCTAGTCTTAGTCCTTGGAAGGCAAATAAAACAGCAGTCATGTGAGTTCACTCTTCTGCTTTTAGTTAAGTATTAAACAAAGCTAGGTTAGCTTGTATTTCTTCCATTCTTCTTGCGATTCTTGACTGCACAAAAAATGACTAACTATTAAAGCGGAGCTTCAGTCCGCTATTGAACCCTTTGACAAGAAGGACTTCTCTTACTCGAAAACTTGCCGTGTGGCATAGAATGGAGCTGTTTTTAACTTAAAGTGTGTCGGGTGGACTTGTCCTCCAGAAACCGGAGCAGGCTGCGGCTGCTAACGTTGTCCATTAAGCGCAACTGCAGCTCTTCTTTCTTTGCAGCAGACAGTCCAACGTCTTGTAGTCGTCTTGTTCTTGATGTATGCATCCCTGTACATGTCCGTAAAAGGTGTTGAAGGTTCTACCCGGGAGGCTGGCGTTGGACACTTAGGGCATGTGCTCGGCTCTGCATCTTCTTGTTTCCCAAAGTGACAAGTTCATTTAGCCGAAACGTTAGATAACGGACTGAACCTCCCCCTCAACCCTTGTTCGGTCCGCTTTGTGTACATCGAGAGCAGTGTCTTACAGGAACCACAACGGGTGCACTTAAGTATGTAAAAAAATAAATTTAAAAATGCACTAAAAAACTGTTGCCATTGTGCCGGTGTAACATTTCTGGCTCACGTGAGTGCATTTTTTTACTGCATATTTGTGGCCCCTTACCAGATGAAAGTTGTTGCACATGGTTTATCGTTACTTAATTTGAACACAAGCAGTTGCAAGTGGGAAATGTAGACTACAGAAGTTGCATGCTGACAGAAGAACAAATATTAAAGTCTGCTTTAAATTAGGTTTGAGCAGGGTGAAGTAGGGTGTCCCAAAAATCTGCTTGAGGAGACGAAAAGCGCTACTTTTTGAAGCGCTGCTACAATATGTAAAAGTTCTTAGTTAAAGGGGAAAAAAACTGTGGAATGTCTGACAAAAGTATGTTTTAAAAAGACCCAAAATCAAAATTCTCTTGGCTGCAGGTATTTGAAGCACAAATTTATTTTGTTATGTATCCCTGTTATAGAAGAAATCTTGATTTTCGGAAATGTCTCGAACAATTTATGCAAATAGCCGTTTATATAAAACAACTACAGTTAAATGTTAGCGCTACATGCAAGAATTTGTTCAACGTTCATTAAGGTACTCGATGTGACTGCTCTAGTGTGAAACGCACTGCCAATCACTTAACTAACTCACAATTTTCAGTAAGCGCAATTGCCTGCCTTGTTTTAGAAATATCTGATGAATCGTGCATTTTTTTAATGTTTATTTTCTCAGCGCAAAATATGGGCATAGGTGCATGCATTAAAAAACATTTTCTAACATAATGCAGCCTAATAGTTCAAGCAGCATAGCAGAGTACACATATTCTCATATTTTCGGAGACAGAATAGGTGCCACTGCTTATTGATGCCCAAAGATGATGTAGTTGAAATGTCACAAGACACCAGAGCCGCAGTTGTTTTTCTGTTACCTGGTTAAGCATAGTGAGCAGTAGCGTGATAGCACTGACATATTCAGGCAAACAAATAAAAGAAACAACATTTATAAATCATTTTCGCTTCTACGAAAGGCGTGAAACGACAAAAATAGTTATGCAAAATTAACACCGTTTTTGTACTTCACCGGCTTGAAATTACAAAGGCATTCTCTTTGTATTTTAGTCTGGAACTTTAGCATGGTGCGTTAATTGTGGTTATATCAGTTGAAATATTGATATTCTTCTACCTTGATCTTCCGAATGAACAGTTTCCATGTGCATAGCGGGTACTCTACGAGTACATTTTGGGCGTTGATGCTTTCCACGGTACCTACCGAAGAAAATTCGAGGGGCCGTTGTTGAGTTGGTCGAGATGGTAAAAAGAAACGTGTAGAATTATTTCTTTCGAATCGGTAGCAACAGATTTGCTAATGATTTGTTCTTCGATGAGTGTCTAAGTTGTTATATTTGACTTACATTATGGCTCTGCCAGCACTATGTATGGGAGCGTTGCGGAGGCGTACAATACTTTGAAACCTTTATCGGATTCTAATAATGGACAAAACATTTTTTGTCTACGGATGCTTATCCTTATGAGTCAAATCTGTACAGCGGTGTAATAAATTTTATGTTGGCTGAAGTTTAGAGAATGCTTAGTAACATAAAACTCAAAACTCTTCTCAGATAGAGATTTCATCAATCTGCAAATCCTTGCAATTTAGTATTTTTCGTCACTGCACCACTGGTTGCTCTCTTATGAAGTACGCTGTATTTTTGAAAGCAAGTTCACTACGTCATGATGATTGGTTTGATTAGAGCAGTTTCAAGCTCTGCTCTTGTTTTATCCCTATTTTTTTGCTCTTTAACAGATTCGTACCTCTGCTGTCTGCGACAAGACCTAGAAGAAATCACCTGGAAGATATCGACAGAATCCCATAATGTTCCATCGTTTAGATGCTTGCTTCAATCATACCGCCTTCGTGACCACATTGTATATATTGTATAGTAGAGCAACTAATACTTTTGAGCAGCGTTCTCGCTCTCTCTGTTGTACAGAAACCTACAAGAGCAAGTTTGGCGCAATTATTTCGTTATGGTTCATTGTCTGGAATAAAGACATTGCAATCCAAAGCTGAAGCTTCTTAAAGTCGTTGAATGATATAAGCTTGTTATTTTTATTATCTAATTCTTCCCGTTACTACCTTTCCCACTATCCCACTCATGATGGCCACCTTTACAATTTTTAATTGTGGCTTTGTAACAACACGGCCAGAGAAGTTGTTCGTGGCAGCGACCACAGAAACCTTCTTCACTGATCCGTCTTTTGTTGAGTAGTGCATATACATGCCTGTGTTATCATTTCTTACTTGCATCTGATTCGGTGTACAGAGTTCATTACCAACAACAAACAACTTCAAAAAATGTTCAATCTTCACTCCTCTAATTCTGCAATAGTGAGCTGAAAAGCCACCCCGATTTCTTTTTATAAGCATAGGTGATGAAAAGCAAAAAAAAAAAAATATATTAAACTACTTCAAAACTGTTTGATCCTTTCGGAAGAAAGAAATGAAACAATATATGTACTTCACCTTTATGCAGCCGCATCACCGTGTGAATACCATCCAGTATTTCCAAGAGCCGCTGCTCGGCAGGCATGGGTCACGATACTGCCTGGTAGCTATTGGAAAGAAAGCGGCCTGTGGGTCAAACAGAATAATGTTTTCATTGGGGCAGCCGCTTAAAACGGCGATTTTTATTGCGTTATCAATACTGCGCCAGGTTTCAGCCCGTCGCGTAGTCCCGGGAATGGCCACGTTTGACCTTGAGCCGCCAAGCCGTATGAACGTGCCTTAGTGGCCTATAGGGGCCACGTGAACGCCAGGGTACTGGCAGGCTGATTCAAACATAACCATCCCATGTGAAACGAGAGACTTCAACAAAGACACAAGGAGAGAACACTTTCATTGAAGCGGTGAAGACAAAGTATCTGCTACAGTTAAGCCATCTTCAACCGAGAAGTCCGATGCAGTGGGGAAACAGTTTGAACCTTGTGTTATATAGACTTGCATAGCGATATGAACATGTGATTGAACAAATTGAAACCAAGTCTCATTACTTTACGGACTACCGTAGTGTGTTCACTGGGATTAATAAAGGCAAAGAAGACTAGTCATTCATTTGTGTGCCATGCCTTTACTCATAGCTAAACATCTCAAGCTACACAGTGATGTAAACTAGATGCAGAGCCATAAGCGCGGCCATGGAGGTATTGCTAACACAATTAAATCCGGTTTAATCAGAGCTAAACCACAGCTAAGTTTTTTTATTGTATAAAATAGGGGTATGTGTAAAGTTAGCGGTAAAAAGGTTTGGTTAATGGTTTATGTGGTTTAACGTCCCAAAGCGACTCAGGCTATGAGAGGAGTCGTGGTGGAGGGATCCAGAAATTTGGACAACTCAGGGTTCTTTAGCCTTTACTAATATTGCACAACACACGGGCTCCTTGGTTTTTGTATGAAAAGCGGCAGTAGCGACCGGCGCTAAGAACGGTCATAAATAGACGCAGACAGAGGTGCAGTGGATTCACGCTATTAACAGAGGATTTATGGGGTAGACGCAATAGGGAGCATCCCTAACTAAAACACAATGGCTGTGATAGTTGCCATGAAAGAGTAAAATTATTCCTTATTCGTTAGCTGCTAAAGCATCCAATGTATTCCAATGTGAGTGGTTGGTATTACCCCGTTGTCTGCAGATCTTCACATTTCGCTTCGTCCCATGTGAACAATCCAGCGGACCTTACCACGCTGCTGAAAAAAAAATAAAATAAAGGGGGCACTTTGGTTTGGTTGGTTTGGTTTGCGGGGTTTAACGTCCCAAAGCAACTCAGGCTATGAGAGACACCGTAGTGGAGGACTTCGAAAATTTCGACAACCTGGGGTTCTTTAACGTGCACTGACACCGCACAGCACACGGGCGCCTTGCTTTTCGCCTCCATCGAAAAGCTGCCGCCGATGCCGGGATTCGATCCCGCGTCCTTGGGAACAGTAGTCGAGCGCCGTAACCACTGCGCCACCCCGGCGGGGTGAAAGGGGCACTTTGGACCACTAAATTGAGTGAAGCGAAATACTTTAAAGCGCCGTGATTGTTGAGTCTTTCGCACGACATTTACTGAACTGTCGATGACTGCTTACTGACACTTTAGTACCTGTTATATGATTTGACAATGTCAGACAACAGAAGTTTGTAACGTCTACTCATGTATGTAACACGTTCTGCAGACGGACGCACGTTCAGACGGACACTCATGAACCAATAAAGGCTTCCGCCTTGTCATTCCTTGGTGCTCGCTCTATTCGCTGCTCAAGCGTGAGATTGGACTTACGGCATCTTTCTTACTGTGCGGCATTCTCATAGCCACATGGGACATTCCGACGCAAGCCGGAAGCGCCTGAAGCGGATCCAATGAGCAAGACATTTCAGGTTTTTTATAGCGAGAGCTACACTACGCCAGCCACTTCGCCTCATCGCCGTGGTCGCACTGACCTTGAGCCATTGCCTAGCAACCGCCACAACTGGCGGCGCCACTGTGCCAGTTTGGTCATAAAAAAAAATTCCGCTTGTGGTTAAACCTAAGGTTACGCGAGAGCTATCTCTATGGCTACGCTTAGGTTCGGCATGAAAGTAAAGACATGGCTTTTGCACATAGTAGTTTACTCTATGGTTTCAGCTTTATTTATGCCACAGGGGCACTTTTGACCACTAAAGTGCGATGAGGAGAAAGCCTCTACTGCGCCTTTCACTACGGCATCTCTTTATCTCTGTTTTCACTCCCACCTTCGCGATGACGCGATAGCGTAAGCTACTAGCCAACATATAAAGCCCCGCTTTAACCAAGCCGGATTGGACTTATTATGTAGAACTGACTTACTATCAACTGAAATGCGCGTTTTTTTAGACTTCAGGACGAAAAAACAGCTCACTGGAACAAGGTTGTAAAAGACCAATTTACGCAAAAGACCACACGTCATGCATACATACACAAAGATTCCGCCCGTTCCCAAACCGCGTATGCGTGCCTTGCATTCTAACAGGTAAGTTATCTGTCGCACTAACAAAACGTCGCCGGTTGGAACCGCGCAAAAATACTAAAACTTTTCCTCAACCAAAAATAATTGTTTTTAAACTAATTTATTTGAAACGCGCGGTGATCGTCCAAAATTAGCCTTGAAGGCAATTTTTATGGGTTGTCGGGAAACATCAAAGTCTAAATCTCCTTTGGTTTCCATATTACTGTTTCTTTCAAACTGCTGCAAAGAAAAGGAGTCAGAAATAAAAATTTTTTGGTTCTAGTAAGAAAAAGTTTGGCATGGCATGGACATAAATACACAATTATTGCTCTGAATGAAAGTTTTATTTACCACGTAAAATAATAACTTAAATGTGACGGTGAAAGAAACCGGAACCCTAATCGCAGTTTCTCACTGAACAGGTATCGATTCGAATTATATAGGCCTCGGTTATGTAATTAGATCACGTACTCAATTTCACATATAAGGGCTGTTGTGCCAAATTGGCCTGTTAAGAAAAATGTTCAGTGTTCTTTCGGAACTGTTGAAGCATTAGCATATACACCGCATTAGAAATGCATACCTTTCTTCAGATTTCAAGCGTTCGTAGCTCACCATAGAAACACAATGACACACACACACACACACACACACACACACACACACACACACACACACACACACACACACACACACACACACACACACACACACACACACACACACACACACACACACACACACACACACACACACACACACACACACACACACACACACACACACACACACACACACACACACACACACACACACACACACACACACACACACACACACACACACACACACACACACACACACACACACACACACACACACACACACACACACACACACACACACACACACACACACACACACACACACACACACACACACACACACACACACACACACACACACACACACACACACACACACACACACACACACACACACACACACACACACACACACACACACACACACACACACACACACACACACACACACACACACACACACACACACACACACACACACACACACACACACACACACACACACACACACACACACACACACACACACACACACACACACACACACACACACACACACACACACACACACACACACACACACACACACACACACACACACACACACACACACACACACACACACACACACACACACACACACACACACACACACACACACACGCACACACACGCACACACACGCGCACACACACACACACACACACACACACACACACACACACACACACACGCACGCACGCACGCACGCACGCACACACACACACACACACACGCACACGCACACGCACACACGCGCACGCACAAGCACACACTCGCGCACACACAAACGAGTAATCTCTAAACACCCACGCGGCGCCACAGCCCTAGGAAAAGCAGCGAAAAGTTTGCGTATAACGAAGCCACGCAATGAAAGTGATAAGACATAATAAAAACCGGTGTGAAGTAAATACAGCCGCAGACTGGGGTGATGCTCAGTTGCTATCTGACATTTCTTATGTTACTCCCTCAGTTCACAAACTGTCGAGATCTGCTCTCGCTCACATTACACAGTTCGTTAACGATAGAGATCCGAAACCAAACGCTACCGTGCCGAGCATCGCGTGGAAGTATGTTGGCAACGTATGAAATAAGATACTGCCCTAAAAATGATTATAAGGCAGCCTTAGGTCGCGGTTGCCCTGAGAGTTAACTTAGCCAAACTATAGCTCATCTTCGTTTGAAAACTCAGGGTTTGGGTACATGCAAATGAATAAACACTCGTTTATTAAAAATATGCTCTGCAATGCGGTCGGGAATTTCCGGAAAGACAAACAAGAGCACAACAACGAAGACAAGAGAGAATATGGGACCAGCGCTGTCCCGCCTTCTCTCTTCCCTTTTCTCTCTTTCTCTATCTTGCCTTCGTTGTAGCGCTGTTTCTTTTTTTTTTTCCTAACTGTGCACTAACTCGCTCAGCTAGCTGTTTTATTGAAATTTCCTGAAAAGTGTTGGAGAAACCCTTTTCCCACTTTGAGTTGTTAATCAAATCACTGTCGACTAGCCACTTGATTCCCGGCCGCTTTGATTGGCCCGGTTGGTAGAACGACTATCGAGGAAAGACAAGTGATCTTGTGTTCAAATCTTGAAACAGGACGGATTTTTCTTCAAGCAAGATGTTTCTGAGAAAGCGTTGTAGTTTTCCTTTGCAGCCGCATATGACAGTGCTCGGGTGGATGGTGATGATGAGTTACTCAATTCCTGTTAATCTGATATACATAGGTAAACTGCACGCACTTCCTTATCACTACAGTGCAAACGTTTACTTTGGTTTGTGGCGTTTTAACGTCCCAAAGCGACTCCGGCTGTGAGAGACGCCGTAGTAGAGAACTCCGGAAATTTCGACCACCTGAGGTTCTTTAACGTGCACTTACATCGCACAGCACACGGGCGCCTTGCCTTTCGCCTCCATCGGAAAGCGGCTGCCGAGACCGGGATTAGATCCCGCATCCTTGGGAACAGTCGTCGAGCGCCGTAACCACTGCGCCACCCCAGCGGGGCAGTGAAAATGTGTATGACGACTGAAAAGAGCATTCTTCGAGGTATTGAGAGATACTAAACCAGAGAGGGCACACGTAGAACTATAACCTGTCACACATTGTAGAGAAATGTGGGAAGAGCAATGCAAGCCCTAAACATTTAGCCCAGAGTACCGCAGTGTAATTGGGAACAACAGCGCAATACTCAAAGAAATAGCCTGTGCAGTTATTAAGAGAGATAGTGCTGTCTGTATAGAAGATAATGCTTATCATTTATAATTCATGCATCTAAACCTAAATATAAAATAATGGGTGTAGTAGGGGAAATCGGTTCAGAGAGATCACGCATGATTCACCGTCGTGGTATATCTCACATCGTCGTGGTAGGTATAGGGTAACTTTCTCACTTTCTCATCGACGTTATCACCAACAAAAGTCACAGTGCCTCCTTCCAATAAAGTGACATGCGTACAATGATATTTTTCAAGAAGTTGTAGAGAATGAAATTCCATATCTGCATTACTACTAGCATCAGTGATCACATTCAGTTGAAAAGGTGCTTACAACGCTAAATAACTAAGTTCTGTGTTTGTGTTCAGTAACTGACTTGCTATGCTGTTTTGTTGCATAGCTTCTTAGCATCGCCCCGCCGGGGTGGCGCAGTTGTTACGGCGCTCGACTACTGTTCCCAAGGATGCGGGATCGAATCCCGGCCTCGGCAGCCGCTTTTCGATGGGGGCGAAAAGCAAGGCGGCCGTTTGCTGTGCGATGTCAGTGCGAGTTAAAGAACCCCAAATGGTCGAAATTTCCGGAGTACTCCAATACGGCGTCTCTCATAGCCTGAGTCACTTCCCTCTCTTTCTTAGCTATGTATTTTATGATCACGTTCCTGCGGTCGAGGGCCAGCAAGATTTCAATAACTGCTGGCTTCTGACACCTGATTACTCAGAACGACCGGCATTAGCCGCAGATTGTTTACTTTTCTTCGACGGAAGAAAAAAATCTATGAACCGCACCGAATTTTACATACATACGGGATGTTTCTGAACTTTCTGACCGCACCATTCGGCTCGCTCCATTCTGTCGTCCTAATTACGAGCGGCGCACAGAGCGTGAAATAAGAAAAGGTCATTGTTCAGGAGATGGATCTTGCCAAGCGTATATATATTGGGTGTTCTTTTAGAAACAACATATTTAAAAGAGGTAATTGGCATTAAATATATTTTAGCCCTCTCACTATATTGGGGGCTTCGGCGGGCACCAACTAAGATATAGAACGAGCCAGTTAGTTGACTAATTCATTAACTAGGGAATTGAACTTGTTGACTTTTATTATCAAAGGGCATGTTGTACTTGAAAAATTTGAACTCTTCCTCCAAATAGTACAAGAAAAGAACTGTCCTAAATGTAATTCTAGCGCACTACAAGGCCGACAGATTAAGCTTGACAGGCGGATTCACATCGTAACATTGCATCAGTAGTCTTGACTGGAGTAGATAATTCCGCTACAGCGCTTTGAGGTCAGAATGCTAGGAAGCGACTGCGATCACTTAGTACTACCGTTGCGACTATCAGCTGGGCCGCGGTTGAAGTGAAATTAACTAGCTGTGGTGGCTCACTACTTACTACGCTCGACTGCTTCCTCCAGTGACTTGGGATAAAATCCCGGCCGCGTTGACTGCTTATAGAATTGAAGCAGCCAATTTATGAAACCACTTTTTACTGCATAGTATTTCTTTTGTGAATTCGAAAGTAGTTCACTTACAATTCCCTCGCCTCACCTTATATCCTACAGCAGGCAGCAGGAGCCATTGAACGTGCCAGCTCAAAAGAATCGGGGGGCTACAGTCTGTGAACATTTTTTTTAGCAAATACAGCATCATATGTTAGCTTCGAGTGAACTGATTGCTCGTCGAAAAACGGTACAATGCATTGACACAGAGAAACATATTGCGTAACATAAAATAAAACGTCTTACGGGACGTGGACGTCGCGTAATCGGGATCCATGTGGATTTCGTTTGAGATCAGTGCACTGTGACCAAACGGAAAGCTATCTTTTATTCTCGATAAACTTCGGGACAGATGAACCTTTGTGTCACCTTCCTTGCGGCTTGCCCGATATAAAGGAGCAACTGCTGCTCGCTGCCAGGTCAAGCTCATTAATTACTCAAGTTCAAGGGAGCCTTAAAAAGGCATTCTTCTTTATTGCAGACAAAAGAAGGCAAGGAGTCTAACTCTGCGATATTACCCCTTCTTTAATTATCCTCTTGGCCGTGGAGTTCCTTGCTAGTATAATCCTTGTATTTGACCCTTTCCCTGCCTTACGCATAGTCACTGATGCAGTTGTTTATGCGCTCACGAAGGTTACTGGATTAAGTTTTATTATTTTTGTGTGTGTTAATTAAATAGAATATGAACAGTGATCTGTGGTTTCGAAGGATCAGTCAGTGTTATTACTTGCGGATCACTGATGAAAGATGAGGCATGCCCCACCATTTACCTTTATCCTGTACAAAGTTTCCACGACGGCTATTTTTCTTTTGCCTGAATAAAATATAAGCCTACCATTGACATGTGGTAACAACAAGCAGAGGCCTGCTGCGTCTACTGCGAGACACAAGCCTGTGCACCAAATATCTGAATAATCTTGTCCGACGCCAACTTCATCAGAGGCGCGCAGAAATGTTATGCAAACCCTTGCTGCTTTAGAAGTCCACTGGGATTCCATTTTGTAATCCGAATGGACTATTATTGATATGCTCTGTACATTGCGCTGCGTTCCCATGCCGACGTTTTCTTTATTTAGCACCTGCAGTGCGCTAAGAGCGGAAAAGCAAGCGCGCAGTATAAAAGAAATCAATGCATAACACTGCAAGCCGTTCTTTTATGGGCATTTATGCTGGAGCCTTCGCGCAAGGGCTCAAACTATACTTTGCAAGCAGATTCTTCTGACGCTGAAATATTAGATGTGTGTCCCTACTTCTGGTCTTTTCTGAGTTACGCAACCTTTTTCATTTTCAGTGGAGTTCGTACACAGCGGTGTTATAAGTAAGGCAAGTGAACATCTAATTCACCCCCTCCCCCTCCCCCCGAGCACTCAGAAAAACCTAACACGAATTTCGCCACACATTCCTCGGTTTTGAACTCCCCTCCTACTCCTACTGTTCACGGGGATTTATGTGTCTACTTTAGTACTCGCCCGGACAAGAGCTCATGCATTCTCCCTTCAACCCAGCAACTGTACTCTCGGGGTTTCTTAACTTCGCTTACACCCCAGCGCACCGTTCTAGAGGATTCTTGGGCAGGCAAATTAATGTCGTGCTTTCGATGTGAACTAGAGTATCTGCTCTTCCCAGAAGAGTTTCTTCACAATGATTCATTCTGTACCGCAGAAAGAAAAACAGCGATGGGGGCCAGCATCTATCCTCGATGCAGTTTATTTTTTATTTGTTTTCACCTCTACAGAATATCCAGACCGCGAAATGTTCTACGGTGAAAGAACACTGAGCACGAGCCGCCCACCGCGCAAGAGGACACGTCTCGTCCTGACTGTCTACATCAGCCAGTTTCTGAACCCAACGCAAAAAAACAAAAACAAAAAAAAAAAAGATGGTGAGTTTGTGTGTTTCAGCTATTGGCGCTGTCATCCCTGACTGAGTTGAATCGCCAAATTCTAAAGAGAAATAGTTGCCTTAGGGACGCAGGGGTGTACGTGTCCTGTTTTCTATTTCTGGTTCTTCCACAGAAGCGCTACTTCTACGGAAACTAATTTTACTGTATAAATAAGTGTCACCACGTGTCTTCGAGGTAGCGCTGTAAAGCCTCATGTATCGAGTTGTAGCTGTTGCGAAATTACAACGCAATAAAAAGCTTTCTATGGAGATATCAGCCAAGTAAATTTTCTGTACTTTTTTTTTAAAAGTCCAGCCCAAGAAAAGGCCTTAAAATCATTCCCCCTTGAAACGATCACTTAATAGCGTGAATCAAGTGCTCAATTTTATGTTGACTGCATCTGCAAATAAATTGAATCTATGTTGAATACACTTACTTTATATAATTGGCAAGGAGGAGGGCCTTCCACGCGCAAACAGGAAGAGCAGAGGCGATTGCTGCGACGGTGATGAAATACCTCCAGAGCGAGTGCCCTTCAATAATCTCGATCCGAAGCCGTTTCGAGACAAAGGACGTCTCACATTCCTCGAATGTCCTCTATTTCCGTTGCTGAGGAATGTTATGCCTTCATGCTGAAAAAAAAATTGGCTGAGAAAAAAAATTTCCGGCCTTCGTATCATTTGTTCTGCCGACTCACGACCTTATTAAGTGAGAAAGTATCCACAAAGCACACGATTGAAGCCTCGCAAATTTTTTTATTGCATCTGAGCACTGGGCAACGGAGGCACGTGCGCTATTGTCATTTTCTCTATAGTGTTTCTTTTTTTTGCCGGCTGAAAACATTTATAAGACACTTTCTATTACCTTTTGTTGAAGCTGCAACGAAAAGATCTGGTCCGACTTTCAAAAATGCTAACATACATACAGAAAATAAGAATAAGAAAAACTATTCAATGCATTCTTTTTCTTGTCTTCAGTTCATAAGCATGATTCACCAAGGGTCTCTGTTTACGCTGTTCTGAGGTTTAAGCCTGTTCATAACTCTGAGCAGGGAATTATCAGCAATGACTTGAGTTTTGTAATCATGTGTTATTTTCTCTTAAATATTTGCCTTCGAATTGGGCAAGTTGGTATTGCTTCATACTGAAAAGGTACAGCGCAAAAAGGCACGCCTGTCTGTCTTGTTTTCGTCTTGTGTCTTTTTGCGCTGCACCATTCCAGTATGAAATATTTGCCTTCCTCATATATTATTCGCTTTCGGTTCCATGGCCGTCGTATTTTTTTTCTGTTGATTCAAATTCGAGCGCGTAACGTTAAAGGAACTGAAGAAAAGTTCGTTTGCGCTGGGACCAATTCATCGAATAATAGAGCTATAATATGACGCATGAAACAAATAGGTACCATGTGTGTCGTAGCTCATGAGATTTATGCTTTTCTTCTTATTTACGTGCGCTTTTCAACACAATTTCAGCTTCTTTGGAAATGACGACGTCATGACGATATTGCAGGTAACGTTATGCATCAGCGAAGGTTGGACGGAGAAGCGTAGTAGCAGCGTAAAAGGTTGTCAGAATGACAATCACAGGAACAATACGTACTTTCATCATGATTCCTTTGCTTCAATTGTAGACGTAGGATGATTTTGTAGCAAAAGCTACACTATAGACTAATAGACGCGAGTTACGCCATGCTTTTCCATGGAAACTTGCTGCAGCATTCCACACCCATTCCGGCGCTGCGCCGACTCGTGACGTCACGTGCCTCAATATGCAGCCTCACTGCGCATGCGCAAACCATTCGTGGGTCGCCCAGTGACTCGTGAGGTACGTAGTGCTCGCCGCATGGAGAACGAAGGTGGTAGCAGCATCCAAGCAGATGCGTTCTCTGGCCGCGGAGAGGAGTAGGGTAGTTTAATTCCTCACTGCTCATGCACGCACCGCCGCGGAGAGCTGGAAAGCATCTGCTGACATCACATGCACAGAACATGAAAGTCAGTTCTGCATAGCAGGCGGGTGAATTTTGATGCGTTCAACAGAATGCTGGTTGTGTTCGATGCAACGCTCGGTCACTCCGCATTCGGTTCAGCAGCGTTGAACACCTCAAAGTTTCTGTCCTGGATAATAGAGACTACGTGGCAGGAACAAAAGGCGTTAATGTATTTTGTATGCGTAACAATAGCATAAGTATTCACAGGTAATGAAACGGAGAAGAAATTTTACAGCTCTTCTCGTTAAAGAACAGAAACTACCGCTTGAATATGCTAGAAGCATCAAAAACAAGCACTATGCAAAAGAAAAAGAAAGCCAGCAAATATGTACCAAATGTTGACTCAGTCTTGTGATTATTGTTTTCTTAATGAAGATATCTACTAACATATTTGCCAAAAAGACGGTTGCCTTAATTTTAAAAAAATTAAGATTCCTTAGCCGGTTCATAGCAAAATAAATTGTCCGACGGCGTTTCGAGCAGGTACATGCGAAACGTATAATTCACAAGCGCTTGAGATATATAGTTGTCTTGCATATAACCATTTAGGAATTCTCTCTCCTACGGGGAGGGGAGGAGGCAGGTTGCAGAGTGTTGTTATGGGTCATACCTGAAAGGGTCTTTTTCGGCAACACGTGCCTTATATCATATCTAATGTTTGCTGAATTTCATGTTGTCACCTGTCGTGTTATCCGAATTCAGTAGCAGCCACCGGAAGTCTTGTGCTTAAAATGAGTTGCCCTGCTATTTGAAATTTCAGTGATGGTGACATATGTTCTGTGGCGCAGCACCCTACTTAATGGTTTGTATCTATCATAAGAGCTATTAGCCTTCTTAAGAACTGTAATACAGCGCTGTTAGGGACCTTATCGTGGTGTTTCACTTTAGAGATTTTTTTTTTCATTATAATCACAAAATAGACAACTGAAGGGTTTCGGTGTGAAGCACAGAAATATGAAGTGCTGAAATGAAATTTTATGACTTTTTCATGGATAAAAGGTGGCAGCTTCAGTGTAATATAAATGACAGTGGTGGAGGAGAAGGCCGGTCGGAGGTTTAATTCGGGAAAGCTGCCTAACATGCATCTTGCCTGTACTCACCTATGGGGCTGAAACGTGGAGGCTAACCAAGAGAGTTCTACTTAAATTGAGGACAACCCAGAGGGCTATGAAACGAAAAATGGTAGGGTAACATTAAGAGATAGAAAGCGTGCAGAGTGGGTCAGAGAAATAACTCAAGTTACCGACATTCTAGTGGGAATTAAGAAGAAGAAATGGACATGAGCAGGACATGTAGTGCGAAGAGAGGATAACCGATGGTCGCTTAGGGTAACAAACTGGATTCCAAGGGAAGGAAAACGTAGCAGGGGGCGGCAGAAAGTTAGGTGGGCGGATGAGATTAAGAAGTTCGCAGGGGACAAGTGGATGCAGCTAGCACAGAACCGGGTTAAGTGGAGAAATGTGGGAGAGGCCTTCGCCCTGCAGTGGGTATAATCAGGCTGATGATGATGATGATGATGACCTAACATTTTATTTTATTCTAATCAATTACTATTTGTCGGCGTCTCATTATAATATGCGACATTTCAGTTTATGACAACGTGTTTTCTATTGGGATATTTCTGCAAATGGCCTTACAAGACAAAGTGACTAGAGGATGTGGAATTTCTTTTCTGACCCCAGTGTCTTCTGCAATCAAATCCTGAAATAAGATATGAAAATAAGGCTATGGTGAAATAGTGCTGGAGGACTTCGGAAGTTTATTTTTGAATTCCGTTCCGTGTTGAATTTCGAAGTGCAAATCCACGGGATAGATTTATAGTAACACTACTCGAGCGGTTGAAGCGAAAAAGGTAAGCCGTGCAACAAAAAACCCATCTGAGGCCACGTGTCACCTCCGGGCATATCCATCACAATCTCGAAAGTCACTACAATAGCGCTCTTTATTTTGTTCAGAGCAGTGTAACATATATGCGTTTATCAATAGACACCCGATTTCATTTCATTTGGTTTATCACGAGCCGGAAGTGGAAAGCATGAATTTCTTTATCCGAGAAAATTATATACAGGCGGAAATTGGCCTCCCTTAATGGCAAAACTATATATTGAAGTCTGGTGGTTAAATATGAATCCAGGGCTTTCTTCTGTGTCCCATAATAATTGAACAGCGTTTTTATTCTCTCGAGAGCTTCCAGCTGCTCATCAGCAATAATTACAGAACAAACTTCCGCACCTTTGTTTCCCCCGCCATTGTGAGGAGAAAAAGCTGGCTAAGCCGTTAACTAAGAGTCAGAAAGCAAGCTCGTGGAAGTGGACCCTTGGCGGAAAAGGTGCTGAATTTTAAATGTGGTTACACTATACGGCTGCTTCACAATTATATTCGACTTGAACCCGAAGGGGAAACAGGGAGGAAAATTCTATATCCAAATAGCAGATACCTAGACATCCTCGTTCGAATGAAAAGCCTGAATTCTTGACGGTAAACCCGCTTCAGGTCTGTTGTCCACATAACTTCGCCCTTTTGTGACACGCGACGGAGCGCTAGAAAGCCGTTAAACCTCGCCTTCTGCGGGCAGGTTTACCACGTTGAAAGGAGATATTCAAGTATGCTCGTGTCTGTTTGCGTTCCACATGAGATGTCTTTCTCTTGTATTGTAACATTGAAGCAGGTTTTTCTGCTCTGGGAATCGTCTATCAATCGTGCAGATGCAGGCATGAACTTCTGGAAAGCGTCGATGAACTCATCAGGTAAGAAATAAATGTCAATTGACAGTTCACATCAGACGAAAACAACTCAAGATAGTTGTTGGAATTATGTCAAACAAACGTGCTAATTGGGGATTGAAACACGTCTTAGAAACCTGTTGCATTTCTTGGCTTTTTTTCTGCGAGCATCGAAAATAAGAAAAATCTTGGAAAAGGTGCACTTGCGATTAAAAAGCCGTAACTGCTCTTCGAAGAGGGAAATTTTGAAAAAGTGGTATTTGCTTAATACTGCTTTTTCTGTGATCCTTTACGCACCCGATACGAGATTGTTTTCGCAATAAAAGGGAAGACGTACCTCTGACGCGCTGTCAAAATTCACCCAGGCGACCACGCAGGCCTCGTATATTCCACTGCGTCGTACACTGCGGCGCATGTGTATCGTCAAAGAAGAAGCGTAGTTTGAAGCTTAATTGTGAATTACTGCAGTGCCGTGGAGGGTGGCTCAAATGCGTCCAAAAACTAAATACCATGAAATCTTTGCTGTTTGCTTGCTGATGCCAGTAAGCAGAAAGCGAAAGGAGGACACCTCGTTTCTATAAACGGCAATCACATGATCGATATTTTTGAATATGAGACACTGAATCCGCCAGAGAATGTGCTTACCGACTCGATGCTTCAAATAGCTTACTTCCACGCATGCATATAGGATGAGTGTGAGCCAGTTCTAAGAAATAATTTAACACACTTGGAGTGGCCGAAACAATAATCATCGAAGGTTTGTGCCGTATAATCAATCAGTGTCCTGATATCGCTATCATTTATCTCAAGGTCAACTTCCGTAATGACACCAGTGGTAGAGGAAGAATAGAGCAGACGGGCATGTTGCCTATCGCACACAGATCTATTTCAACTTTCCCCTGCAACATGGTATTTGATATCAACGGTAAGGACATATTTAGGATTGATTTTGACCACTTCGACTTGGCGTGAAAGAGCTGATTGAAAAACTGGGTAAGCCGTCGCTGTTGTTAAAAGTGAGACCAGGGAGAATATGCCTGTTCGGTCAGCAGTCTTTTCAATGACTCGTCCCCTGTTGACGTCCTGCGCAGCTTTCGCCGCCTCTAGTGACAGAACGCATTAGGCGCGCTGCTCCTGTTGCAGTTCATCTCAGCCACTGGGGAATCATCAGCAAAATGTGGAAACTCCACTTCCGTAATATTGAAGTAACCCACGGCGCATACCATAGTCTACTAAACAATGGCGGGAGCCGCAAGATACGTGGGCCCACTATCCCAGAGGTTGAAGAGATCATGGTTACCTCACAGAAATAAAAAAAAAAAGCGAAGAAAATGAAACAGGGGTCAAAAAGAGAAGTGTGGTACCACCACTTCTTCCTTTCCCGTATGAAAGAAAAATTTGAATGTAACTGCAGACTAAAGTCCATCAGTTAGAGTACGAAAAATAAATCCTGGATATAACCGCCACTAATGGTTTCTAATTTGCAGGAAAGCACACCGGATAACACTGCTACGAGCGACTTCCCATTTCGCTGTGTATGCTCGTGATTTGTATTGCACATCTGCACGGAATTAAAATACAACCCGTTACGAAAGAAAGGCGCAGACTGCAACACAAACACATAAAGCTATCCTAATTAACGTGTTTTGCGTGGGCTAATTTTATTCATAATTACCATAACCGCTTACATGTTTGTTTGTTTTATTTCTGTTTTCTTACTGCCATCGTACCCTTGGAGTCATTTATGAATGGTTTGTTATAACTTCTTGCGCTAACATTTCATAAACCACTCTGAGATAAAAAAAATTGCACCTCGTAATCTCAGTAGTAATTTTACACGTGCAGCAAGTCACATCGTAAAACGTCTTCTGCACACCAGGAAATACAAACAGTGCATGAAGAAACGCCTCACGTCTCACGACGTGTAATGGCGGCGCCCCTAATTAGATGCCGAGAAAGCTACAAGATGAAAGCTTCGTATGCCTAATCAATCTGCATCCAGTGCCGCTGGCCTGAGCGCTTGTTGTATAGGAGTTCATATAACAGAGAGACCTTCGGTCATGAATCGCGGTTATGTTTTCAGTTCGGGAGGCTCCTTGACTGCAAAGCCACTTATGCGTTCCATAGCACTTTCGCGATGGTGCAGAGAACGCATTCAGGCCTTTACAACTGCTGTAAATAGATTTCGTAAAAGACAAAAATATTGGTTTCTTCGAAGCAGATAGATCTTTAATTAACATGTCGTGTCACTCCATACCATGTTAACCAACACTAAACAAACATTTCGTAGAGCCCGCCGCCCTGTTCATTGGAATCAATAAAATACCCCGAATATAAAAGCGAAAGATTGTCCAAGAAGCCTCAACGTTTCATACCAGGGCCGCAGGACTGCAGTTAAAGTAACGTAAGGCTCTTCATAGAATCCAACTTGGACGCTTTATTCTTTGAAAAAAGGTTTCAGGTCACACTAAGATCGCTGTACTCTAGCAGCGCGCATTTAGGTTTTGTCTTATCATGCTCATTTTGCGTCGTTCATCTCACGACACAGAACTGTACCTCTTAACCATGACCCAAACTCTCCAAAATGAGCAGCTTGTTAGGACAATAGGCTCTCAGGTTGAAAGTCTCAGAGATATGGCAGATCACTAAGTGTTTTCAGATGGAACACATCTATTAAGGGGACACTGTTCGCTGACAATCGAAGTCGATGCTTCCGGGTACCCGAGAGCTTGACGGCATTCGCGACGAGATCCTGGATGAGGAGAAAAAGCTTCGGGCTTAACCCGGACTGGGGAACCATGTTGTAGTTCAGCTGGGTGAGTACAGTAACGGTGACTTTGAGACTATCCTTGGTTAGTACCGGATACATTTAATATCAGTAACATTAGCATCGCCATGCGCGTCCGCAGTGGAAACCGGTTATTGATATTCAAAAAACATGATTCTTGTCCTGTCATTGCTTCTAACCATAAACATAAGTCAGTTCAACAGTTAAGTCGTCTCCAAGGAACACGAAGCTCTTGCACAATGATAGACATTAGAATAGAAACAATAAATTCGTCGCAAAAAATGACTAGTTTGCCATGCAAGTATTTATGATATGCATACCCAAGCATAATAGTTTGCACATTCATCCTATTCAGCAAGAAGGCCTCTGCCAGCGACATCTATGGCATCGACGTGGCTTTCACAAATGAAGACTTGCACTGAGTAGTGAAGCTAGGGATAAAGAGTACATTTTTTTCTCCATTTTTTCGTTTGTTTTGGTTTTGGCCCGATGTGTTTTTCATTAGAGAATGAGAAAGGAGGAAATGAACAAATGTAGGAGATAGCCGCAACAGTTTCCGGTGAAGCAATTTTTCCTTGTACACTTGGGATGATCGTAGTCGTGGCCGGAAATACAGCCCACCTTCCTGGGAAAGCATCGTCTCACAGAAGGCGCAGCGGAGACATCTACAAGTGCCGCATATCACGCAGGTCTGGCAAAATGTCGTAGTGAGGACAGTTTTCAGTCACTGACAGAAGTTTGTCACTCCACCGATGATGCATAGGAGGCATCAGAGCCGCCCTTGCCCGAATCGGGCGCACAGATAGCTCCTCCTCCCGAGTGAGACTGCGGAGGAGAGGGTGCAAACACGGATGAAGTAGTGCACGTGTTCGCGTGCTCGTAGCCTGGTTTTTCCAATATTGAGAGAGAAGCCTTTCTGGGGGACATTGGAAGGGTGGCGAGTTGTATGAAGTGTAAAGGTGGATCATTGTATCCTCGTCAATGTTATGTGGATCGTGAGCATGGCGACGAATCGAAGGCATGCGCGCAAAGCGACTGTTTTGTGCTTTGTGTTTTGTGTGTTTCAGGACTGATGGATGGACTTGTAAATTTGAATGTGCAACCGCACGGCTTTAAGGTGTTTAAAGGCGAAGAGGCACTCAGTGTGAACGTAAAGAATACTAAATGGGGATAGTGTGCAAGGAAAGATATTGCACTGCAAATTGCTTGAAGCTCCAATGTCGGAAGGGTGCATGTTATTGAAGACTCGTGCAGGCATCTGCAAGCGGAAGGAGGGGGAAGAAGATGTGGCTCAGGAATGGGACGCGCGTAGGAGACTGAGCGATTATCTAAGGGCACAACAACAACAACGGCGAATAAGCGCCATGTTTCCACACACATAGCCTAGGGAACAGTCGGGGATAAAAGAGACAGAGGCGGCCTGTTGTCTGCCCTCCTTCTTGTACATATGTATGAGTGTTGTAGGCTGCTGGGGATTTATGATGGGAAAGGAGGGACTGTAAGTAGCGTGGTAAATTCCCGCTGTGCTGTGTGTGATGAATTGGAGTACATTATGAACCCTTCAGGTGCATGCGCGGCTGATACCAGCGACGAAGCAGTGGGGTGATCATCTGGGAGCTGATAATGTCACTTGAGAAGAGGAGTATTTAAAAGATGAAGAAAATTTACGCGCTCTGTTTACCGCAGCTGAATATAGTCCCTTTAGGAACTTCGCGGATCGAGCTCTGAATTATTATACCATTACGGAAATATTCACGTTATTGTACCATCAAGAATAATTTCCACAAGCCAGTACATATTTCATATAGAGCAATATAACACCGGCACAATGCTCCGTGCAAAAGCATCTGTTGGGAATCCAGCTAAGCGTACGTGCGTACGTGGGCTGCGTCTTTGCTTCTACCTGTCGGATTTTTTATTTTTTTTTTTGCTTTCGATCCGCGTGTTTCGACAATGTATGGATTGGGATACCTATTAATCGCGAATTTACGTTCACTTAGACCTTCAGCTGTCTAAAGAAAAATATTTCCGCTCCGTTGACGGCTCAGAAACTATTATTTCAGGCAAAGGCGGAATTGAAACCATAAACGTAACTGCGGTCAGATATGCCAGAAAACCTTGGCGTAGTAACCAGTCACGAAAGCCGTGTCCAGGTAGTACTTTCTGCGTAGCCCTCAAAAAGCTGTTGCGATGCCACATAAAGTATGCTGCAGGGAATATGACCATCCGTGTATGTCATGGCAGCTACTGGCCCGGCTTCGGTGACTCAGGGATTATAGCTTTCAGATGCTGAGCACCAATACGCTGGACTGGACGCTGACCGCGGACTCTTGAAAGACTTCTCTGTCCAGGGGCGACCTTGATGCTGACTACCGTTGATCCCGGTTTCAGAACGCGAGGTCGAGCGACCAATAGAGCAATTTCTCAAGGGGAGCAGGAATTAGGGGAATGCCCACGAGTAGTCAGTAGGCCGGCGTGTCGATCTTCATGCAATACAATGTGCCTGCTTGGGATGGAGTGAATTTTGTACGCGATACACTTTGCTGGAAAGGTGTGGGTTCTGAGTTGTGTGTAAAAGTTACTATCATGTAAACGACGTGGAGGAAGAAATACGAATTGACCTGCGCGGCAGTATACCATTCCCAGAAGCAAAATTGTATTCGCTAAAGCATGGCTAGTTGTTAATGCTTAGTGCTTCCGCCATTGGCAAAACACTAGAAACCAATCATAGTTTGTGCGTGGACGTGGTGGCAAGCCAGTCATTAGACATCCTAAGGAAGGCCAGGCATTCCCAATCTGTATAAGACCTTGGACCATCATAAAGCCTTCTTTTGGAGAACTATGCTTAATCCAATCATTTTATTTGATGATTGACGACTTGAATTACAGGCAGCAACGCAAGGGAGACAATAAAGCCGACCGTAAGAAAAACTCTGTCTAGGATTATCTGCTCAATGTTTCTTTGAGTGTACGATTGAATCCTGTTGCTGCATTGAAGGCAGACGCTTAATTTTATCTCAACACTTTATATTGGTCGATTAAATGACAGACCACAGATGGTCGGACTATGTCTGAAAGCCATGCAGACCGTGTAAACGAAACCGCACAGGGTCGCCACCCGTCTCTAGGCCGTTTTCAGGAACGCCCACATCGGCTGGTCACAAAGCTGCTCTTTATCGGTAATGCTAGAAAATTCTGATCTGTGAGCGCGTAACGTGTTATTTGCTGCATCATTACTGGTAAACAAGATTTTGGATATTGTGGAATCATTGCATGACGCTGAAAATAACATCTCAAGTGAGTGCTGTGATTTCTCTTAATTCGACTGTCGTCTGCTTCGAATTAGCTGCATTCAACATTTCCGAGTGACCATCACCTCAGACAAGTAAGCGACGTCGTTGCATGCATTACAGACTGACAAATTTTAATTATTTGGCTCGAGCATAGACTTCTCAGTGCGGCTGCCAATGCCAACAAATCAGTTCTGGGTGCGTCTAGAAGAAATCGGAAAAATCGGGAAATAAGAGAGCGGAATCATCAAGCCTACTGACTGAACATTGTCATATTTAATTGCATGATGTCAAGTAATTTGTATTCAAGGAGCAAGATTCTGACTAAGCATAACGGCTATCGAGGAGGTTTCCAAATATGTCCAATTATAGATCATCGGCCACTGCTGCTTGGTATGTCCCCATGTAATGCAGCTAAAATATTCGTGTTTTTAGTCATCTGCGAGATTGAAAATGCGGTTTGCTGGTACCCGAAAGTGTTCAGGGCGGATGTGACGGAAGGAGGTGTTCACGTCGTGTTACGTCCTTAAGAATGAGGGGAGCTGTCATCGGTTCCGCTTGAGGAGAAAACTGTATGCTGTTTGGGTAATCAGCGATGTGGGTTCTAATTTTGCCCGACTGTGCCATGCAATCGTAAATTTTTCAGAGGAGCGATACCCTATACGTTACACCTACAGGAGATGTCAATGGTGAGGAAAACAAATACTCATAAAAATAATTACAGATGATCTATTAGAATCATATGGCATAAAAATATTGGTAATTTTTTTTTTTTTTTCACAGCACGTTACAGAATGTTTTGTCGCCTATGGCGAAAGGCAAAACTGCATACAGTGCCATGACAAGACTACCAAGCAGGCACTGCATATGAGTATAGAAGCAGCCGCTGCGTGCCACATTCATCACCACTCTATCCCTCCCCTTGCCGCCGCACTCCATTATTACCTTCTGTTCCTGTTACCCCCACCCCCCCCTATCTCCCTGAACGAATAGCTTGTCGCCTTCGCTCTCCCTTTCTGTTATTTTGTTACCGTCGTTCCCTCTTTTATTTATTATCTACTGCGAAGAACGCCGAAGCCGCACATTTTTTTTTTTTTTTGTAGTGCAGGGCTTCTAACTACCACCTGCACTGCCAGAGCACCTGCCAACGCGGCTCTGTCCCGTAGGCAAATCCCGTCCCACAATGCCAACCGATCATTCGGAGAGCTAACGTCATCGGGCAACTTTTCCTGAAGATCGGCGTTAACACCAACGCGTTAAAAAAGCATTTTCTTATAACACGCTGAGATAATATTCAGTGTTTTTGCTGTTCGGGCAAGCTGGTTGTTTATTCGCCGGTGAACAGCACCGCACCAGAAAAGACGTTCTCGGAACGCTGGTAGACAGCTGATTTTAGAAGAATATGTTATTCTAGACCTACGAGGAATAAATACTCAATCCTCATCTTTCTATAAAACATTCCTGAGACCCTTTCCATTGCACACTTTCAAAAGTTTGTGAAAATGTTATAAAACTAGTTGCTAGCTACGTTACGGTTGAGCGACTTTCCCAAGACAATGGAACTCTTATGAAACACTCATAAGCTTTTTTAAACTGAACTAAGCTACTCATCCTGTAAAACATTTGACGACTCAAATCCTACGTCGCCGGATCGGGTGATGTCTCGGCGAGAAGCTTGGAGAATATGGCTACAAAACAAGTTTCACAGGATCAGACACGTTTAGAATCAAGCGCGCAGCTGTAATTCCAAACTTATTTGCCGATTTATTTTACTATTGTAAAATCCTCGCAAGAACAGAATGCCAAATGACGTGATAAGTTATCAATGATGAGAAATAAGCGCAAGAGGCTGACTATCCTGATTGCATGGCATCTAACTTGCTACTTAAAGAATATAGGTAGCATTTATAGCTATGCGATGCAGCATTTATATAAGATTTCTTTTTTTATGTTCTTTGCTTGCTCTTTTATGTTTTACTTTATTTCGGTATGACCTAAAATAACATTTAGTTCTAGGTCAGTGCTCATCATCGTCTAATTTCTGTGCTTTAGTGTTTATACGCTTTGCTGGTCTTCGTGGTCCAAAATAAGGCAGATATACTTAACACTGCTTACTCGCAAGAATGCGAAATTATTGAAAGGCGCGTCATGGATATCACTATAACTGATATTTGCACATACTGTACAGTCTAGACAATACGTTACTTGTAAATTGCTGAGTAAATGTGCGATGCACAATATGCAAGAGGCACTAAATTTTTTTTTTCGAAGAGTTTGCCACAAGGCATAAGTTGAGAAAGGGGGAATGGGATGCAGGAGATAGAAAATTAAAAGAAGGAGTGAAGTCCAGTTGTGCTTATGTATTCGAGAAGGTTGGCAGTATAGCGATTGTCCATTGTCCATTTCTCATAATCACTATCGCGATTCCACCGCAGGCCCACCTTCATGATTGTCCGTTGCCTAATGTGCGTCGTTGATGGACACGTCCACAACAAGTGACGCACATCGCAGACGTCAGGTGGAGTCTCACAGTGAGGGCACCTGTCAGTCACTGGTAGATCTTTTTCCCGGCATCGATGTCGAACAGATGGGGTCAGAGCCGCCCCTGCCCGGATCCGGCGCACTGTCACCTCCTCCTGCCGAGTAAGACTACGGGGGAGAGGGTGCGAACACGGAGGAATGAGAGCGCGTGTTCGCTGGCGCAGAACTTGCGAATCGGAAACGTGGGACAGGAACGGATCTGGGGGAAGAGGGGAAGGTGGTGGATCGTCTGATGTGTTTATATGCGTCATAGCATCTGCTTGTATGTTATGTGGATCGCGAGCATGGCCGCGAATACAGTGTATGCGAGTAGGACATGGGTACTTTGAACATAGCAAATGTATGGACTGTGTTATTTGGAATGTGCGTCGAACGGCCTTAAGCTGTTTAAGGGCAGTGAGAGAGTCTGTGTAAATATGAACTGCATTGAATGTAGGAACTGGTGGAAGGGAATGTATGGCATTGTAAATTGCTTGAAGTTCCAGTGCCAGAGGGGTGCACGTATCCGCGGTATATGTCACGTGAGTGTTGAGATGCGGATGAGAGGGACTATACACAGAAGTAACTCCTCGCTCTGCAGTATGTGATGCATCGGTATATAATATGCACCCTTCAGGCAGGTGTGCGGATGATACCGACAGGGAAGCAGTGGGGCGATTGTCCGTGAGCTGGCAATACGACCATGGAGGTAGTGTCTTTAAATGATGTAGTTGTAAAGACTGTTTGCGAGCTTTGTTTGCCGTCCGCTGATCAACGAGTTCAGTGAGCGTATTTAGCTGGGCATACTCCTGAAGTACTGGTATGGGTGTTAGGAGGGGAAGATATGTAATTGCACGCATAGCCTCACGATTGATGGCCTCAAGGGAGTCCCATTGTCTGCGGGTGAGACGTTGAAACTGTGCCTGGTAGAATATACGCGGCTGGAGGACAGAGCGAACAAGCTGGCGGGCCGTGTGAGCACGCGAGCCGCCAGAGCGCATAGCTATGCGACGAATGAGACCTAAAGTAACGTGAGCGGTCTTACGGATGGCTGTCAGCCACGGGGTGCCAGTCCCAGAGGAATGAAGAAGAAGGCCAAGAATGCGAACAGTTTGTACCTGAGGAATTCGAGTATTATCTATCATAAAATTTATAGTGGGAGCTTTCCGTAAGCCAGCTTTATTTCCAATTCGAATGATACAGGATTTTGTATGCGAAAGAGTTAGGCCCAAAGGAGGGAGGCGAAATGTCAATACATCCAGCGCATGCTAGAGGGCCGCCTGATGGACAGACGTATCTGGGTGACAGCACCATAAGGTTATATCATCGGCATACGCAAGCACGCGTATAGAAGGGATGGCCTATAGGGCTCGAACAAGTGGAATGAAGGCCACATTAAAAATGTAGGGACGAGAACGGAGCCCTGGGGCACTCCTCTGTTTGAGTAGAAGTGACCAAAGGGCTTTCCATGGACACGCACACTGAATGTTCTATTTGTTAGAAAGGTGTGAATGGCGAGGAGAAACCTGTGAGGAAGACCAAGAGTTTGTAGGGAGGCAAGAATGGCTGAGTGAAGGATGTTATAATATGCCTTTGTTATATCTGTAGAGATCACAGTTCTAACAAGATGACTGTGATGTATTATGACTAAATAAAATGTAATGTTTTCTTATTAATGTCTATAGATGTGCTCTTACATACGTTTTGGCACTGTACACTGACGTGGGGAGGTCATGTGGTGGCTTTTGTGCTAATGAGACTTATATGCTCATAGGTTGGTTCGCACTATGTAGGATCTGCGCTTGCGCACATCTTTGCAGTTTGGAATAGTGTGAATTGATTTTGACGGCGTGCTCATAGGCAAGTGCTTTCAACATGTCGCTTTTTGAGGGACGCGCGGTTTATACCCTATAGGGGTGCCTCTAAAGGTTTGGTAATAACTGATTCAACCGATTGGGAGATATTTATTTCTGGTCAATACCAACAAAGAAGTAGTGTTCACCACAGAAGAATTGAAATTTAGAAACGGTGTAACTGATGAGAAGCGTCAACCGGAATCCGCGTTTTCACTGAAGTTCTCGCGCTACGGATCGGTCTTTACACAACTTCTCGGTAAAAAGCTTCGAGGAAATGGACTGAACGCAATGCGGAATAAGCGTCTAGCATTTTTGAAGTCAGACGACAGGGCACATTTTATCACCGAAAAAAGCAGTCCGCCATAGTAATTTTGCTTCTTTACTTGCCGACAGTCAAAAGGAAACGGCTAAGAAGATATAGAAAAAATAATTTGCAAGTCACTGGAAACTGCTTGCAAGGCCATTGCTGTTAAATAAAACGTTGGTTTGAATTTACCAATTTACCATGATGTCTGGCAGCCAAACAATTTACAAATATGGAGCGGTCGTACTTAGGTCAGATTTATTAGTTCGTTATTATATGGCATCTCACGCCTGTATCAAAGAAAAGAAATTGGTACAACGAAATCGTCACTATTTTTTGAGGACCTCCAGGTACGAGTCAGTCGCTGTTATCAACTCTGTACACATCAGGCAGCAGTCACGTTGGGTGAGCGCTTTACTACACGTCGACCTGTTTGCTGAAAGCGCGTGCATATTTGACAGAGCACACGTTTACACGATCTGTGACACGAGGAACTCAACTGAGCGTTCATGCAACCCCGTCCCGAGCTTTCCGAGTAAGATGAACCCCAGCACGTAATTTGCATACCTGGAGGCAAAGGGACGTGAAGCGAGTCATGTTCTACCAGGGAAAAAGAGGCACCGTTGCATCAACAAGGCGGAGCAGCGAAAACGAAGCAACGATATCAACACGGAGCAGAGTTCCTGCTATATGCAAGCGAGATGGCGTGAGCGCTTGGTTGCGCACAGCGCTGCCGCTCGCGCAGTCGGAGGCTGAGCTGGCTTAGCCTGCAAGTTGGCAGAGATGCACGACCTGCCTACATGCGGCGTATTTATTCACCAGGCTGCTGATGAAGAGAGAGGGACGGGATTACCACAGTAGCTGCTCTTTAGGATGTTTACCCGTTGCCTAATCTGGCTGGCATGTCGTGCGTCTTTAGTGCTTTCTTTACTTTTCTTTTTTGGTTATTGACGGAATCAAGAGGAACCCCTTATGGCTCCGACAACCGGGTTTGCCGAAGGCTGAGAGCGGTGATGAGCAAGCATGCCGGCGCCCCAACACGTATTTCGATTGCTTTAGCTGCTTTGAAACAGAACATAAACATCATCATTTAAATATCATCATTACAACAACACTCGAAAAGGAGTATAAGAATTTAAATTAGAGCGGTCAAAGTGAAGTGTCGGTCGCAGACGGGGCTTATGCAGCCATTAATAAGTCATATTTGGGGCTATGAAAAAATGCAGTGCGAGCCATAATATTTCAGTGTATATCGTTCGGTTCTGGGAACTCAGCATTGGGACTCGCTGCGAAGAAATGCCGCAAAGAAGGTCGTTTCCTGCGTCAGAGCATGGTAAAGAACACCAAGTCGTTGAAATGAGTAAGACCCTTCCACAATGGTGCTCTAGGCGGCGGAAGTGGCAACAAGCGCTCTCGGCAGTCGTCGAAGAATAGTGCCTGCTGGTCTCGGCCGCCGTGCTCGTTTTAAAGCTGATATAAAAAAGAAATTCTCAACAAGACGCGGTAGTCGTCTACGACAAACTCTGAGAACTTAGAACCAACTTTGCGCGGCTCAAAGCAGGAAGTTGAATCTGGTAACAAGCCTCGTTAATACAGAGAGCAATAAAGTTGTACGCAAGTAATTTTGAGCATGAAGAAATGAACATTACTAAGCTATTCGTAAAAAGTTCAGGAGGGTCTCCAAAGGTGTAGTATATTTGTAATAAAGGAATAATTACTTATCGGCATTTACTGAACTACTGCCAGAAGATTAGAAAGAAAAGCTTTAGAGCTTCCTCACATACGTCTTAGCAAAAAAAAAATAATTTTTCCTGGTGATGGATTTGAACCATGGAACACACCCTACCGGGACCCGTTGCTCTACTATAGCTGAGTTAACCAGGGCGGATAGCCTGTCGTACAGTCTCCTCGACATACCGAAGCCACCTTGGGCGATTCCCTTAAAAAGTAGACCAATACCATTCCACTTTACGTTGTTGAACACTTCGCTCCGGCCCAGTTATTTGGTCTGCTGGCAGTCCAGGTTCAATCGGTTGGTAGAGTGACTGCTTCGGACAAGTGGTGGTCCCGAGTTCGGGCCAATTTTCTACTAAGGTAATTCTGAGTGAGCTGAATAACTTTCTTTTGTAGCCATTTGGCTGCAGTCGGATGAATCCTAATAAACAATTAAAGTATCAATACATTACAAAATTTTACGGCAATAATCATTTTTTGCTTCTTAGAGCCACTCGTTCACAGGGCTTACATCAGACTCATCGTGACGATTAAATGCGTTGCATTCAAGACCGTCATTCTTGGTGCTGTATTAAAGGAACTACATTCAGTAGTAGCTATGAATCTTTTGCAGGAAAAAAAATGCTATTCTTGAAATTCGCCCTTGTGGTACTTTTCAGGAGCAAGCAGGGGGTCGGTCCACTCAAGCGTGAAAAAACTTCACTGTGGCGGCTGTATAAATCTGTTATAGATCCTGTCTCACATCGAAATGGATAGCACTGCTGTCACAAAGATATGACGTCGTTTTCCCAACCAATACAAGAAAAGAAAAGGGGTTTCAAAATCTTCGTTGTCGAGGCGAAATCCTTTCGCACGTGAAACGACAACTGCAGGTCGCCGGTAACGAAGTCAGGATTGCGAAGTTCTTGGGGCTAATGACGAAGGGGTCTGAGGGAGGGTATGACTTGCGGAGCCACAAAAAGCAACCTGATCTTTCGCTCCTAACTTTGCACTTTCTATACATCGTCATCATCAGCCGAACTACACGTACTGTAGGGCGAACGCCTCTCCTTTATTCCCCCAATTAATCCTTTACACCCAACGAATATATGCTGGCGGACAAAGGGCTTCAATCCCAAATGCACCCACTTCTGTCCCTTTTTCCTTCAAATGAACAAGTGTACATTCTTTTAGAGACACCAAATGGTCGCAAAGCACTTAATATCCGTTCTTTCTTTTTTGATTTCTTAAAGTTGAAGCATAATCTTTGAATACCGCTTTATGGTCATGAAACTTCTTTGTCACCCTATAGGAGAGCTTGGTACTCTTGGTAGAGCAGCTGCACTTGCTGCGCTGGCGTCGATCGAGGGGCACATTTTTACGGACGGCAGAGCGGGAGGCCGTTTGTATGGAAAGCGATGTGTTCCAGGGTCTTTGTAGGGCTTTTGCTCCACGGTGGTTCTATTAGTCCATTGCTGAAGTGTGTGAGTGCGCTTATTTTCGTAAACCCATTGCGTTCTGCGAACGATGTTGTCCGCTTGCGTGATGGGCTGGCGCTATGACTCTGGGATCAACGACGAAAAGGTGTCACTTCCTTGTTTCATGTATGGCGTTTAATTACGCAGACGTGGATACGCACCGCCCGCCAAAAGAAGTTTGTGATCTTTGAGTTGACTCCACAAACGTGTGTTTCTGAGAAATATTTGCAGCTAATTGAAAACTTATGTCTTTGAAAAGCACCCCAAACTGATACTTGTAGCAGTTCTGAAAATGTTCAAGGGCTCCAACAATGTTTACCGATGATAAAACCACGTCCTCGTCCAATTGTAAGTGGCACCATATTTCATTATATTTCATTACAAAAAATAACAATCAACGCCTTGCAAGCGACTATGCATATTAAATTCCCACCCAGTGGTGGCAAAACATTGACAACGTATATCGGCAGCTTGGTAAAAAATTACAAGAGTTCAACGCTGCTGAACCAAATATTGAGCGAAAGCATCAGTTGCGGGGGACAGTACGCTCTTCTTCCTGAGCCCACATATAAAGCCCCGCTTTAACCGAGCCGTATGAACGCACCTTAGTGGCCTATAGGTGTAACGTGAATGCCAGGGTCCTAGCAGGCTGATTCTGACTCGTATGGCTGACGGCGTGAGCCAGGGCCCGATTTATCCAACTGTATGACGTCACTCCGTCTGTAGCGCTCCTAGCGGAAGGAGCGGGAGTTATGCCGCCGTTGGTGTGCACCGCCTCGCATGGCTCACGGTGCGCGTTGCGCCCCCGGTTTTTGCGGCAGATAGGATGACGTCACACCAGGGGTAAAGCTAAAGGTCAATGGTATGCATTGCCTCGCTACGCTGAAGGCTTGAAAGTGCAAGTAGTATTGCTTTCGCAATAAAAATTTACAGGGGTGTCATGAGCTGGTTCTGCATTTCATTGCTCCTAATTTGTGACGTCTACAAATCTACTTTTACTCTACTTACTCGCTTTACTAACTGTGCTTATTATCAGTTTTTGTTGTTTTTACAACTTCTCCCCCGCCGCGGTGGCGCAGTGGTTACGGTGCTCGACTGCTGTGCCTAAGGACGCAGGACCGAATTTCGGCCGGGGAGGCCTCTTTTCGGTGGAGACGAAAAGCAAGGCAGCCGTGTGCAGTGTGCAACATGAATGTAAATTAAAGAACCTCAGGAAGTCGACATTTCCTCAGCCTTCCACTACGGCGTCTCTCATAGCCTAAGTCGCTTCAGCACGTTAATCCCTATACGCGTGGCTAATTAGACGAAGAGGTATTTAAATACCATTAGAGAATCATAGTTATTACCGTCGTATACTAGCGCTTTCTTGAGCCCCAAGTACTTTCTTGCTACCGGCGCTGCCGAGTGTGTGTTTCTTTGCTGGCGCTTGTCAACCCAATAAAGTGTCTCTTAGGAAACTACTCCATGTTTTACGGCGAAAGCCTCTGATGGCTCATCGTTGACCGTTCTTTGGCAAAACATGTCCCACTATAGCTGTTAATCATTCTGACAGCTACGCCGGACACGTGAAAAACATATCTTAGTTCTCCTTGTTAAGCGTCATTCCAACGCGGTTGCCATGGAGGCCGCCGCTGCTGTTTACCTTTCGGCTGTCAGTGAAGACTTTGCTAGGAGTAGATATATGTGACCGATAATGATAGTGACAGTGATGATGATAATGATTGAGCTGACTGTGACGTCATCGGCCGTGAAAAGACATAATGACCGGACGTGACGCCATAATGACTTCATATCCGGTCATGGCGTCATGTCTAGTCATGAGCAATACACGCATATACGAAGCTGACCCCGCCTGTCATCCGTTCTAAGTCTTTCATCTGGCGCTTCCTCGAACGTCGCACCAAACTGCGTACAGAAGACGGAGCGAAGCCGGAATCAGCGACGTTTCAAATTGGTTTACAGAAATGAAAAGGTGCCGTATCTATCATACCTCTCCACGGACACCTGACCCGCGCCTTAGGGGAAGGGAGAAAGGTGGAAGTGAAAGAAAGAAAGGGGTGCCGTAGTGGAGGGCTTCGGACCACCGCGCCATAAAGGCTTTCGCCTCATCGCAATTTAGTAGTCCATAGTGCCCCCTAGAATTTTATTCCTCACTTCTGAGCTACGTGAAAGTATGTGAATACATCATTCATTCTGTAAAGGAAGCCCGCTTTTTTCTCTTGATTAAGTTGAAGAAAATAATTTAGGTTGCTGTGGTACACATCTCGGTACAAAGCTCTGATGTGTATCTAAGTGCGTCCAAATTCAATACGGTGTTATTCAATCTTGGTAGGAGAATTTAGTGACACCGTGTGGCAGAATTGTCAATTTACAAATTGTGGAACCATGCCGTCAAAATTGTACACCTATAAGTGCCAAAATTTGCAATAATAAACTCAAATGACAAACAAGTCAAAACGGCCTCTGCTGTGCAAGTATGACCAGCGATAATGCACTGTTCTGGTCAGCGCCTGAATTCCGCGCACAGTAGCAACGAGTGCTACAATTTTGAGGCTTCGTACGCTGCAGTCTCAGACGCTTAGTTATCAACCATCCAATAATGTCCCGCCCATCTAGTCGTCACCTTACAGGAAGATGAAGCGACGCACTGTGAAATCTCTGTTGATATCAGATGACCAGATGAGCAAGCCAGGCGAGCTACAAGCGCAATACAAATCCAATGAGTGCTTTCAGCTAACGCGGCATTTTCCTTACCGTGCACTGCTCCGTACATATGCTGTAGGTTAATGAACCAATCACGAACTTCGGCAATATTTCAGTGTCCCACTATAAGCATAACAAATCTCCCCACAGCAGCTAGACAATCAGAGTAAGGAGCCAGCTGCACGTGGCTCTGCCGGCCGGGGCTTCTTCATATACGCTTAACCTCCATTACGATTACGCATGTGCTGTGAATGCAGGATCTCAGCTTCAATTTCGTACGAAGTAATAAAAGCAGGACAAAACAGCAGGAGAGAGAAATTAAGCAAGGATTTCGGGTACAAACAAACCGCACTCCGCCGTGACGGCCTGCCGCCAGCGGCCCCCCAATCGGCGGTGGCGCCACTCGCGGCCACTTTTGTTAGCGAACCAAACTTCGAAGGGACTTTAATGACCATTAAGAGCATTGAAGGACTCTGACTGAAGTTAGCGCTATAGTTAAAGTGTCCACACTATGCTGAAGGACGAAAGTTCGCATTGGACGGGTTAACTTCTTAAGTTTATTTGTGTTGGGTCAACTACAACCTAAGAATAGCGCAAACCGCTCACTCACACAGCGCTCGGTTTGCTCGTCTACTTCTTCCTTCGCCCGGCAAAATGTTTGCTGTTATACGGAACGTATTCAACACAAGAAAAAAAAAGCTAATTCTCTCTCGTCGAAGGATTACACCATCTTTTTCTTGTTAGGTCTTTAGAAATTCAGCGGTTCTAGCCCCATTGTAATATTACGAACGGCAAATATTGATTACACGTGGGCGTCTCGTGCTGCGTGGAGAAAAATAATAAAGGCAGAAATGAGTAGCGGCTGCCAGTATTCTCTCTGAACAGGTTCTCTGCGTTTTCTCTCCTCTTTTCTTGCGTAAAACATTTTTGTTCCATTCCCAATCTTGGCCCTCAGCCAGAAAAGTGCTCTGCACGCCGTACATGGAAAAGGAATACCCTCGACCAATAAGCGGCGCAGCAAACGAAGCGGTATTTTTCCGCCGTGCCATTGACTTTAATCTGAGCACGCGATGGTCCTTGTGCCTGAAAACGACCTCGTGACACGGGTCTAAGCCAGGTAGATTGAGACTGTTCCAGGTTTATTCTCGTCCCCTGGTTCCCGACTGCAATGCGTAGCGAGTCAAGAAGCTCCATATCCCTTCATTGCTTCGCTAAGAAGAGCGCAATTAGAAAGGCTAGCTAATGCCTAAGTTGGAGTGGAGTAACAGGCCCGTCGAAAGTCAACGAAGGACTTAAGGATTTTCCGCTTGAGAGCAGGTATATAGTGCTGAACGGGAAAGACACGTGGAGTTTTCCTTGGGAATTTCATTCACACCCTCACTGGTCAGAACGGAGAGAAGAAAAGGTGTGTAATTCAACGGCTGCCATGACATGTAGGGAGAGCATAATATCTACCTGTCGACGTGCTGTAGCCTAAACGAATGCGCATGTTGGTAAAGATGTATAAATGGATCTCGCAGCAACCATGACATTTTAAGCGTCTAATCCAAACACGTGCATACTCAATCTTCGATGTTTCTGCCCACGAACTTCGACCTCCATGCTGCTGCCATTATATAAACAACGCCACCTGTTCATTCTGTGGAGCCCTAAACTGCTACATGACATGCATAAAACAATAATCTGAGAGGATCAAAATTTGTCCTAAGTGTTTCTCAACTGCGTAAAAAGAGCGCGAAACAATACTGGGACGGAGATAGAACCTAGTATTCTTTCGTGCTTTTTATTCGCAATAGATTACCAACTCGGCAAATCTTTGATCTAATTTAGGTTCTCGACTCATCGAAATCCTTGAAACGCAGTTGTGGTTGAACGGAATAAGCATCCGTTTTAGTTGCGAGAGGCACCGGGAAAAATGCACGAGGGCGGCGGGTGCCCTTGCATCAATTGCTAGAAGCCTTCATCCGGCCTGAATAGCATCTGGGCGAATTCTCTTTAGGAATATGATTACTTGGCCCGAATTCGCGCTGATTAAAGACACGTTACCAATTTAGTGAGGCTTCATTTTACTTTTTCAAGATTAAATCAACAGCCCTATCATTCGTTCTTTCGGTGTAGCTTCCACGGAGCCAATAATTTCCTGCGGCCTTGAGCACTGTATAAGGAAGGTATTTTGCACAGTCGTGCGACAGTCAGTTATGCATCATCAGCCTATCTATAATCACTACACTGCGCAGGTCTCACCTACTTTCCTCCAATTAACCTGGTCCCTTACTAGCTGCATCCACTTGACCACTGCGAACTTCTGAACCTCATTACACCCACCTAACTTTTTCTCTCTTTCCCACCTCCCCCACCTTGCTACGCCTTCCTTTCCTTGGAATCCAAATGATTACTCTTAGAGACAATTGGTTATCCTCTCTTAGCAATACAAGTCCTGCGCATGCCCATTTCTTCTTTTTGATTTCGACTAGAATATCAGTAACTTGAGTTATTTCTCTCTCCCACTCTGGACGCTTCCTATCTCTTAACTTTACACCAACTATTTTCAGTTCCATAGCCCTCTGAATTCTCCTCAACCTAAGTAGAACGCTTTTCTTTAGCCTTCATGTTTCAGCACCATAGGTGAGTACCGGTAGGATGCAACTGTTATGCAGTTTCGTCTCGAGCGGTACCGGTAAGTTGCTACCATTATGTGCGAGTACCTTCCAAATGCGCTCCATCCCAGTCTTATTCTCCTAGGTATTTCTTTTTCGTAATCCGGATCTGTGCTTACTACCTGTCCTAAGTAGAGATATGCGCCTACCACTTCCAATGCTTCGCTACCTATTGCAAACTGCTGTTCCTTTCCCAGGCTACTAAATATTATCCTAGTCTCCTGAATACTTAATGTACGCCTACCTCTCTGCTTCTCCTGTCTAGATCAATAATCATTCGTCGGAGTTGGTCCCTTCAGTTACTTAACAGGCAGCGTCATCAGCGAATCGCAGATTACTGATTATTTACGGACCTAAAAGCAGCTTCGAAGCCTTTCTTTGCCTATTTAGAAGAACTGATCATGTGCCAGACTCCAATCATATTCGATACCTGCCCAGTGAGTTTAAAGATGCTGCGTTTGAATTGACGTTAATAAGTGATTCCTGCCTCACGATATTCGATATCCGAACCGCGGGATTTTGGCGTTGCTTGGTCACTGTGGGATATTAGTGTTTTAAGGAGATTTGTGACTTGTACGAAATATAAATTTGATGAATGCGGCTATAGTTACATTATTAAACAAAAATGGTCGAATCCCTAATAACACATGTGTGCCTTTAAAAACAAAGTTGTTGCATCTGAGGTTTGCCACCATGCACTGCACTCACAGGCTTTTGCGGAAGAGTGACACAAGCTTAGAACCGACTTCCACTCCTATTCCTTTATCTCTAGAAAACTAATTCCAGCTCACTGCGAAACACGCGTTTGCGCACCGCTATGGCGGGCCGTAAGTCCAGACTGCGTAATTGGAATCCGTGCACTATAAGCTGTGCAGCAACTGTAACTAGGACAACTGGCCTATAGGCAAAACAACGGGTTCCAAATTCCAAATTCTTTACTTGTTGAGACCTCGATACCATTGAAATGACAGTCATGTGCGTTCGTATGTAAAATGTTAGGAATGAAACCGCGGAGTGAAAGGAACGGCGAAAATATACTTTTGCTACTCATCGTGCCAACCAATGTGTCGTGATTGTAACTTCAAAAGCAACGCGTCAACAGCCGAATGAATGAAAACGATCGAAGAAAATTTGAAATCAGGTATCTAGATGACCTTTCTTTGCTCTTCTTCAAATGCTCGGCCATTTTTCCAACCATCTTCTGCGACATGAGCCTGCAACACCTTGGACAATTTTCCCTGGTTTGACAGCAAATATGCGGCTAAGAAATACAAAACTAACGTAAACTGGTTCACCGGGGCTAAGTGCTACACTTTCGCACAAATCTCCTACACAGACATTGCATTTAAAAAAAAAAGGAGGGAAATAACCTGCATCCAGGCTCTTAGCGGTTGCATCAACAGAGCAGTAAACCTCGGATTTTCTGTTAGAGCAGTGCGAATTCCCCTGCCCTCCGAGTTGAGATTACGAAACCTTTCGTATTGATGTGGACAGGTAAACGTAAAGGCTCGGCAGTGGCCGAGGCATTTTGTGGGAAAGCCTGCCTTCGCGAAGATGGAGGCGAATGGGAGGGAAAGGGTGCAAGGGGAACTGGTAGTGAAGCTACAAAAAAGAAGGACCAAGCCACTTGATGCGGGATGAGACAACTTTCCGGCACTCCATGCTGCCCTGGAAACATCCGCTATTCGAGTGCGCAATCGTTCAGCGACGGCGACACATTACCTGAACAACGGGATGGCTAAAGTATTTTGAAACAATCTACCCTAGGGTGTTTTCTCGGCCGACGTCCAGCAAACACATCCAGTGCTACCTTATGATAAAGGATCTGGGAAAGCGTAGTGCCATTTTCGGTGTTTTTCTGTTTCTTTCAAAAAATAAACGTAAACCCGCGTGATACCTCTCTCAGGTGAGCAGCGACTTAAAGGCGTACGAAGGCGCGGAGTGTTGCTTCATCAACCAATATGTGAAATCGTTGGAGCCCTGAACTTTCAGCTCAAAGAGCGAAGGCGCTAAAAATAAGTTCGAACGCATTAGATGTTTCACCTCGGCAGCCACCAGATGGTGCACATCGCCGTATTGTTGCCTGTAGATTTTTCCTTCTTTTTGTTTCGATAGCTATGAGCCTTTGGGTATTATCATATGCTTCAACACTCCACATTAGTTTTCAAACGCGCGGCTAAAGAACTTAACAATGATGAGCAGACAAAGAATTGTTACGGTATACATCTGCTTTCGAATAAACCAGTTAACCTGTCATTGCGAAACTGATTGATTTCCTGACAGTAATGTCTTAAACACGCTGTCAGTTGCTAATAAATGCCGAAAATAGAAGCTTAAAGTAATACTCTGCTTCATCTGCGGCAGTGACGTTGGCAGCTTAAGCAGATTGCTCGAACCCGTTTTAAAGCGGCGACCATGTTGGAAACGGCGAACAATGGATAAAGAAAGAATCGATCTTATGCCCCTTTTTCTGAGCATCTCCCACAGGTATTTTTGTTTCGGAGGAAACATCAATTCCAAAAGGCAGCGTCCTTAAAGAGCAATATACGGGAATTCACTCATTTGTGTGATGTGCCGAGATTCTACGCTTTGTCTTTTTCTGCACATGCGGCGCGCACCATAAGTGATTCAAGCAACAAAATCAGTTTTCGCTTTTTCGTCAGAACAAATTTACCCTTAATATTGCAAACTGGTGTCGATAGCTCCGTGAAATTTGGAACAAAACGGGCAGTCCACCCACACAGAGGTCGTACTTCAATAAAACTGCTTTGCGCCGCGACCCGGTGGGCGGATAGGAAAAGGTATGCCTTCAGACAAACACTTTGGTACGATGGGAGTAGCTATAGGGTTCTTCTTCGAATGCGTTCATCTTATAATCAAATTTAACTCGGAGCGTACACTCACCCGACTGATTTCAAATAAAGCCAGCAGCCATTCTCGCCGTACGCACGTGGACGTTTCACTGCATTAAGCAGGTCGGTGAACCAAGCCACGTGTTTTCAGGAACTAAGCAATGGATTGAATGTTTCGGTGGAAAGCAGCCACAAAAGAAGAAAACAACCACTTACAAGCGCCAAACCTCCCGTGTGGGTTTCGGCTCTTTCTGTAGCGCAAGGTTTGTTCAAAGCGCAATTACATGATGAGCTGGTTTGTTGAACGCGAAGCGTGAGCTAAAATACCGCGTTCTCTACTTTAGAAAAACGCCATGCCGAATATGAAGGAGCCGTGGTGCGCTTCTGGGAGTTCAGCGCCTGCGCACGCGCCGCCGCTTCTCTCCGTGCGCGCATACGTGGCCGATGGGACTTTATTCGACCCCAAAATAAGGTGTCCCAGCTGTTCGATTAACCTACAGCTCGATTAACCTACAGAATCTGTGGTGCTCAAGTAACAAAAAAGAAAAAAAAGCAACCGCACACGGGGAGAAGAAATAAAACACAAAATAAAAGCCATCAGCACTCGGTGTTCCCAGACGGTCTCCTCCCTCCAAATACTGACCGAGCCCAATGCTGCTCTGCTTCAGTGATATGACGAGAGCCGGCGTATTCAGTATGGTGTGGCCGATGGAGAGAAAGAACCGTTTCTAGGGGCTTATGTATTGTGTTTTGGCGCCTCTTTGACTATAGTTACGCTACCTTCGTTCGTGAAGAAGCACCGAATGTGCATATCCTGAGCTGTTTTGAGTCATAGTTTGATTAATTCACTTGCTCTCCTTAACTGCAATTTTTGATGTGGCTGATTGTATTAGTTGTACTCCTTACTCTCATTGTATGCTTATATATATCTGTTTTACAAGATTTTTTTGTTGTTTCAACATCTTTGACTTTCCTAATGTACTGTTCTATAATGTACGTCTCTTCCCCCCCCCCCCCCCCCCCTTATGTAATACCCTGTAAAGGATCCTTAAGGGTTCAATAAATGATGATGATGATCCTGGCGAACTGAACGCACTGCAATACGCCGAAAATTAAAGAGCGACGATGGTGAGTTGTTTACACATGGATGCATGGCCACGTACTGTGCGCCGATGAGGGCAAATTGCGCGTTTTCGGGCGCTGTAAAATGACATATTCGGTGCAGATCGATGTTTGGTTTGAGGTAGTTGGTAGCAATTTCTTGAAAACATAACTCAAATATAGACACGGGCGACACAAATGTACACACGACAGGCGCTAACTCGCAATTTTGTTTTAAAAAAAAAAATCCACGTCCAATGTACACAGATTTTGAGCCCGAATATAACTTGAAAATTCATTTTAGAAAAACAATGTGTCAAATATATAGGAGTCGTTGCCACTATCAGTCGATAAGCATGCGTAAAAGAAGAGCACAATCAAGATAACACTAGGGGAAACAAAAAAGAAATGCACGGTGTTAGGCAATCACAAACCAAAAGGAGACAATCCTTATAAGCCGAATCATTTTTAAAAGCCCTTTATACTAAATAAATGTTGTTCTAAAACGTCACAACAGAAATAATTAACACGATCAATTTGCTCGGTATAGTTCACATCTTATAATTGTTTATCATAAGATCTTTGTACACTCCTCTCATTTTTCTATTTTTCACTTCATCCTTGATCTTGTTTGTTTGCTTCAGTTTATCCGTGTTAATGGTTTAGTTCCATGCTCTTACACTATGCACATACAGGAAAACACTCGCGGCAGGCAGAAATGGCGCTCAGTCTCAACTTCAATATATGCCTCCGGTCGGCTCAAAGCAGGAATAACCTTTTTGGGTGACTCCTGACGTCGCTAAGCAATGTAATTGCCATCTTATCACCCTCAAAGTTGGTCGATAACCTTCTATTACGCCATAAATAAAATGAACTACAATACAGTATGATGTGCTGTCTTGCTTCCTTGGCAGGTTTCAATTTATTTTCAATAACACTTAGTGCTGGGTTAGCTGGTTCCAGACACTTTATAACACGGTCCATTTGTGTCACTTTTCTCCGCTATTTTTTGAGGTTGGTTGATTCGCGCTTAAGTGTCATCTTGGGCTCTCTTCGGTACTTGTATTGACGTATCGGAATCCCTAGCGAGTTAAGACAAAGTACAAGGTAGAGTGCCAGCCCGCTTCGAGAGTGGATACAGCAGGCGAATAAGACACTCAAGGTTTGTTCAGGAGAAAGCGCTACTTTAGGTTTTGTAAGCTTTTCCCAGAAAGGATTGTGGGGGAAGCGTTTCAAATAGCTCAATAGCTGCTTTCTTCATTGCCCTAATAAAAAAGGTCAAAATCAACCCTCTTCTGGTTCAGTACTGCTTACCTTCGTGGTTTAAACAGTCGTCAATGCCAGGAAACACATGTCGAAATAAAAAAAGATGGGTGTGGCTGAAATAAACCAGTGCAAAAAGCAGGAGGGTTCTTTGGGAAACAGTGCAGTGGCCGGGGAGGACCTTACGACTGATTGAATTACTTTTGGGAGTAATTTATGTATTTTTCATTTTATTGAAGTAATAAATCACCTTTGAAAGCTGCTTCTCGTAGCCGTCGAGGTGTACTTTAATGCGGGCGATGAGTCTAAGGTTACGATTACCGCGTAGCGTTACATATAGCAACCCTTTGCCCGTTGCTCTACCAGACTGCTCATCTGTGCATGTGTACCGCGTTTTTCCATATAGTGCTTCGAACTCCTACACGTGTGCACAAAGAGCGTGCGAGAGGCGTTTAAAAGGATATGTGTACATTTGACGCCGCGGTGCCACCCTATGACAATGAATGTTGGACCATACGCCAGGCGCATAAGGCCGGCCTGCATGGGATAATCACGTGACAATGGGTGACGTGCCCTTCGAGGCACGTGCATTTAGTGGTGTTAGCAACGGAGACCCTACTGTCTACAATAGGGACTCCTCACGGCACCTCTCTTCTCCCTCCTGCAAAAGAAGCCAAATAAACCAATTTCTTAACCTGCAAATGATATGAGAAGTGGCAAAGACAAACACTGCATGGAAATAATCTGTGCTCAATGAAGACAGAATAAAATTTCATTTATTTCTTGGTGTCGCTTTGCAGCATTCAAAGCAACATCCTCCCTCAGCACACACACACACACACACACACACACACACACACACACACACACACACACACACACACACACACACACACACACACACACACACACACACACACACACACACACACACACACACACACACACACACACACACACACACACACACACACACACACACACACACACACACACACACACACACACACACACACACACACACACACACACACACACACACACACACACACACACACACACACACACACACACACACACACACACACACACACACACACACACACACACACACACACACACACACACACACACACACACACACACACACACACACACACACACACACACACACACACACACACACACACACACACACACACACACACACACACACACACACACACACACACACACACACACACACACACACACACACACACACACACACACACACACACACACACACACACACACACACACACACACACACACACACACACACACACACACACACACACACACACACACACACACACACACACACACACACACACACACACACACACACACACACACACACACACACACACACACACACACACACACACACACACACACACACACACACACACACACACACACACACACACACACACACACACACACACACACACACACACACACACACACACACACACACACACACACACACACACACACACACACACACACACACACACACACACACACACACACACACACACACACACACACACACACACACACACACACACACACACACACACACACACACACACACACACACACACACACACACACACACACACACACACACACACACACACACGCCCCTCAGCGGCCGCTTTTCGATGGAGGCGAAAAGCTAGGCGCCTGTGTGCTGTGCGTGTGCGATGTCAGTGCACATTAAAGAACCCTAGGTGGTCGAAATTTCCGGAGTTCTCCACTACGGCATCTCTCATAGCCTGAGTCGCCTTGGGACGTTAAATCCCAAAACCAAACCAAACCAAACACCATTCCAAGTCAACCTTCGTGACTCCTTGGAATAGGCAGGCTAGTCGGTAACATGATTTGCTGACGACTAAATGAATATAGGTTTGCTCTCTGCAAAAAAAAAAAAAAAAAAAGGATATGAATTTTTTTTTCTTTGCGTAAAATTGTTAGGTTTATAAAGTTAAGACATGTTAGACACGCGGCAACTTTCATTTTGCATAAGAAGTAGTCGCATAAGAAGACACCCACGCGTGACGTGGGTTCTCAGACTCAACACCACCGCCGGGGCGACGCCGATTTTTGATATTTACCTTTTTTCTTCGATAGTTAGATGGGTGAAGTGTATCACCGCGGTTTTATAAGACCCATTTAGGGTCTTATAAAACCTACCGCGTTAATACACTTCACCCATCTAACTATCGAAGTAAAAAGGTAAATATCAGTAAACAATCTTCGTGAAACCAACAAGAGGGTATAGAAAAAGAAATTATTTTTCAGTGATAGATTTCATTTTTATATACATAAATTCATCCAGCGGCCAATACTGTGTATTTGCTAAAACATTTGATAGCACGAGAAAAGCTGCTTCGCATGTACTTTGAAAACTGGGCAAGACATTCTCAAGTTCCCACACGCCATAAAGAAAGAAAAAGAAAACATGCTGCACACTCCATTTAAAGGCCCGCAAATGAACGCTTTCTAAAGTACGTCACAACGGCAGCGGGGGTATTCTTCCTAATGGAACGCATTCTTGAAAATAAGTATGCAGCCTACGTATGCAGACGACGGACCATTTTTGCATAGTTAAACAATGGGATGGCTTCGCTCGCCTGAAGAAGCTGTTGCTGTTAAACTGTCTTCTCCCTGCCTTTTTCAATAGCAATAGCAAGACAGATACGAACATATTTTAAATGTGCCTTTTTTCTTCCGATCAGACTACGCCAGCAAGCTTTCTTTCTAACCGGAAATCATGAGACGAACATTCTTATGAAGTAAAGCCATTTGTGCTGCTTCGAGAGTAAGCGCAAGACGAAAGCATATCACTTTGCTAGTTTGCTTGAAGGCAAAGGCGTAAGTCTTCGAATTGGTTTCTCCTTCGGTATTTTTCACAAGAATGAGTAAATCAGCACACTGTGTAACGGTAAGCTACGTTCGTTATAAAAAAGAAGAAAAGAATTGAGATATTGAATTGGAGGCATACAAGTATCCGCGAACATAAGTGCTGTGAGGCGAAACATGCGTTCAAACAAGCTGTTCTTGCTTTTAAGGTCTGGGCTCATGAAGCACAAACCTCGAACTTTCTCCGCGTCAAGGCACCAGAAGCAGGAGAGGAAATAGAGCGAGGAGAGGCGTCGCCGAAGCATGATGAATTTATATCTGCTACAAAGGAGAGAATTGCGCCGTTGAATTGTGAAGCACTTTTCCCTGAGCTCAAGCAAGGGAGAGGAAGAGAAGATGGGAAATAACTAGAAGGTGATCATTCAAGCGACGCAGCACGGTCGGTTTCTCGGGAGCTTGTTACATGCACGGAAGCAAGCAGCATTCGCGGTTTTCCGTGCGCAGCGCGCGTATTAAATGAAGAGGTAGCGATGTATGGCCCAGGGACACGTGCTCGCTCAAAGTTCCAAGATCAAAGAAAATGTGCCACGTGCGTGCAAACTTTACCCCTTTTCCCGGAGAAATGTAATAAGCGAACCATAGGGTCAAGCCCCGTGCTGCGTAGCTTGCGAGATAGCGGTGTGTTACGGTCGACCTAGTTTCCGGTTTCACGGTTTCTGATAAGCACGATGAAATCCATGGGGTGCCGGCATTCGACAATGCATGACGAGTTTTGTTAACTGCCAATAAAATCTCAGTCGATCACATTATTATACGGTTTGAACTCTGAGCCGGAATTGATATTTCAAACTCGTGATGGCTGGTATATTGCTCTCAGAAGCTACCCGCATGGCATTCTTCCTCGTTTTATCCTCTATTAACCGTAAGCATTTATGCATCCTTTTTATTTCTTACATAGATGCGCATCTATAAAACTGGCGTCATTTTAAAAGAGCGCTTTATCGATTAAATATGTGTGTATAGGCCATGACTGACTCGCTCAGTTACGTAGCTCCGTAATTTCTGTTCTCCAAGCGCACAGTGTACGCTTATTTCACCTACCTGAGTCAAGGAAGGAAACCTTTGCTCCTCGGGTGGCGTTCAGTTGGAAACTACCACCGGTATCCCCTTGCGTGGTGAAAAAAAGCGAGAGAGATATTTATAAGTGTGTCAATTTTAATACTGCGCAACCGTCTTCGTGTACGCATCGTCTTATTGAATGGCGCGGTCATCCGTGAAGAAACCGATAGTATATTCACCCGGAAAGTCTGCTCCATAGACTAGAAACTACGGGGAAAGAGGACGATGGTCTCTGCCCAAATAACGGCTGCGTCGCAATTTTCAGCTTAAATCACGTTATATTTTTGTTGTTACTTTCTATTCGCAGTGACTTCCTGATCACAGCTACTCTTGAGGCCTTAAATATCACGAAGTTCACGAACATCACTGTTTGCGAGATGATCAGCAGTGAGCGTCGTGCAAGTTTGGGCGAAAGAACCATAACGTTGGAATCGGCCAAAAGCTAGACGCGGTCACGGCATTCTTTGTTATGAAAATGGAGAGGGGAGCCAACCGAACACGAGCAAGCATCACTCACCGCGACGATGGACATAGCTCTGATTAGGAAGGAGCTCTCGTCGGAGTCAGCCACCTCAATTCTCAAAAAGCCCTCACCTCACTCTCCAAACTCACCGAAAGACGAACTCACTCTGCCTGAAACTAATGAGCGAAGTTTAGGTACGATTCCCTGACATAACTTTAATTTTCAACGTTTTTGACGCGATGGTAAATAGTGCTAATTTTGGCCGACAAGGCGTCGCCGTTGCCGTCACCGCAACCCTGAATTCCGAAGAACTTGGCGAAAACAATACGTCAGTTATTTCGTATAAAAGTGTGACGAAACCGTTCTTTGTGCAGCGTTCAGAGATAGTGTCATACCATTTCACTTCCCGTTAAGCATCCACACGCTTCTTCAGTTTTGCCCTTCTTTAGTACATGATTTGATTTGATTTGATTCGTGGGGTTTAACGTCCCAAATCAATTCAGGCTATGAGAGACACCGTAGTGGCGGACTCCGGAAATTTCGACCACCTGGGGTTCTTTAACGCGCACTGACATCGCACAGTACACGGGCGCCCTGCTTTTCGCCTCCATCGAAAAGCAGCCGCCGAGGCCGGGATTCGATCTGGCGCCCTTGGAAACAGTATTCGAGCGCCGTAACCACTGCGCCACTCCGGCGGGGTCTTCTTTAGTACAGTCTGGCGCTCTAACTTTCACGGCTGTTTGAAAGGTGTTTCAGTACTCGACATTGTGCCAGTATAGCACGAGCTTGAAAACAGATATCCGCTTGCTGCAAAGGGCGACATTTCCACGACTTTAGTGGCTTACCACGGCATTGCTACCCCACAGTGCTACATAACGTCTTCGATGGTATCTTAGATTTATTATGTTTGTTGTTTTACACGTTTGGCGCGCGGCTTCATAACAGTTTTTATCGGCGACCCGCTTATGTCACCACACTGTGCCAGCAAATAGGAGCTGTATCAAAGGTAAAATTAGGATAATAACGTAGTTTATCAGAGACATGGCTGTTATTGACGCATTATGCGACTTGTTATTGCAGAGACAAAGGGAATAGCATGACACTGCCGCCTGATGAAAGGGAGAACATAAGCGCTGCGCATTATTTTACTTGCTCAGCACGTTATTTACCTTCATACGCATCCATACAGGTAAGAATTTGCAAAACGTTTTCCATTTTTCACACCAGCTGAAGAAGATGGTGAAGCAGATCAGTCTGGAAAATTGCAGCTCGACTTTAATAATATATATCTGAAGCCCATTTGATGCAATATACCATTCTTTAGATAAAAAATGAAAGCACAGACATACCACGCCGAGATCATCGCAGTCCATTCGAAGGTTGCGCTTTTTTTTTAGGAGGCAACAAGAGGCGTCTTTTTTTAGAAGTACCAGCGTCGTGTATGCGCAAAAGAACGAGAGATAGAGGGAGAGGTAATAATTCAAGTAGAAGAGGAAAAAAAAAGCAGTTTCCTTCATAACTATTACACCAAAGTGTGGTACTAACTGACAAATAATAGTGGCTATAGTTTCCAGTTTCACGCCTATATTGGTTACTCAAACCCCTTTTTTAATCCACTTTGCTAATGAGTGTTTTTTAAAGTAAGCTGGATGAAGCTTGGTGCATAATACATACGTGGCAGTTTGGTGAATTACATACTTATTATGCACCAAGCTGCCGCGTGACTACTGTCTCCTTTGTAAATCAGTTCCGGTCACTGAGTAATAATTCGTTTTTGTTTTAAGTGGTGCAATTTGCGTCAAGATTACCTTTATTCATTATTTATTTTTAACATAAAGGCCCCATTTCATCTTTTAACTATGACATTATTTTATCGTACTCTAGAGTTCCCCTGCATTGATTCAGCTCTCCTTAATTGGAGAGTTCTGGAGAGGTCTTGGTTAAGCGCAGCTCCTTTCTTATACTTTAGAGAACAAATGTAGAGTGCAGTCGGTCTTAACCCGGCTGGTGCCTATCTACATGACCGAAGAAGTAGACTTAACGGTGTCGGTGCAAAAATAAAAAAAGAAACCGCAGGTAAAGCTACAGGCTATATTTTATTTTCCCTGCAAAAGCCATCTTAGAGCCCCCCCCCCTTATTGAACTTATTGAACTTTTGCAGGTGTGATGATTGAGTCCACTTTCATGGATGACAATTTATTAACAGGTACATCGCGAAGTATTTAAGCACAGATTCAGAAAAATATGGTGTGAAATGCAACAATAAACATTTACATTTTTTTCAACTGTTGCGGATTGACCAAACAGTCATGATGTCTGGCAAAAGCAGCGCCTCCATATTCGATATAATATATTTCGAGGTAAAAATTTAACAGTCAGAGTACGGATAAACTCCTGGCCTGGCTGAGGCTGGGATTATCTGAATTTTAGTTTCGCAAATAGAAAAAAATTAATTGAAATTGAAATTGAAAAATTGAATGGACCATGATGGACTTCAGGCACAAACGGCTTTTTTTTTTTTTTCATTCGGAGTACTCAAAAAAGTATTACATATTAAGGCAACCCAATATATTTTGGCACGGACCAATTCTGAAGCAGCTGAATTTATTCGCCATTGCAGATGTCTTTCAGTGTTGAAAAAAAAAAAAAAGAAAAAAGAAAGGCTACGGGAATACCAAGAAAAATGCACCAGAGCTGTTAGTTTAACTTCGGTAGTTATCACCGCAAAAGCTTTTTCTAGCTTCCGGCAAGATTGTGCGTCGTTTTCCTGTGTCTAGTGGAAATTCTTCTGTTCTGTGATCTCCCCTTTTAATCATGGCTGAGCGCTGTGATAATCTTTCGGTTGACTTTCAATCGAGTACTCTAATGCTCTGCAGCAACCTCGCAGCCAAGAATGACCTCAGCAATTGCTGAGGGTGTAAAGGCGCAAGACAATATACTTGCGAATGAGAACAATTGGCTTTACAGTTCAAGCCTCTGGTCTCATTCCAGCGGAAAAGTTTCTCTCTCTTGCAGCTCTTGTGGAAAGAACCTTTTATTTAAGAACAGTGTTTTGAAGACGTCCCGTGTCGGGGCGGAAAAGCATCAGCGATGGTCTCCCGTAAGTCGTATATAACTGAGTTGGCAGCAGAGCACTCTTTATCGCAAATTACATTATTTACTTCTATTCTGAAGTTTAAAGCTTTCGCGGTGCCGACTCCGCAAACAATTCGATTAGCTGAAATCCATGTTTAGGTAATTAAACGACTGAAAATGTCCGCGTCTTCATTTGAGTGTACTTGTGTGCGCTTATGATTGCTATAAGACATTCAATGTTGCTCAAGCATAGGTTTGTTATTATTCTTTTTTTTTTCAACTGGTTTTTACAGAGGCATCTGAGGAGCTATGTTTACACGAAGCGCTGCAGCTTAAGAACCCATTTACGCATTATAGTACCATAAACGTGCGTCAGGTATCAATAACGACCCACGAATCTGTTCGCATTATTCCTTATCACTTGTCGCACATGTGCTCCAGCGCGAAGCGAAAAATAATTACATTTTTTCCCGTCCCTACAAACGTGTCTTAGAGCGAAAAATAACATTGTTAGGCTACAACACACGAATTATTAATTTAAACAGCGCGAACCGAAAGACTCAGGACAAGATAAAAGGTTCGCACTGTTTAAATTAATAATGGATGTTTACCAACTCGCCCAACGAAGTATCTTGGTACAACACACGAACTGACTCTAACAGGGAAGAGAAAGACAAAGCGTTGGTTCGAAATGGGATTCCTAAAATCGTTCTTCCTGCCGGCTAATTGTGCCACTTTAATGAGAGGCTCTGTCCGACGCTAAATGTCTGCGCTGTCCCCCAAGCCTTCTCTGGTACACATTTCATGGACGCCGTATTCACAGAGCTTTTCAAAGACTAATAAACTGCGATGGTGCGCAGGCCTCCCGCATACCCTCTCCCCCTTAGTGAGGTGGTGGGCACAAGTTGCTTCATTTGTGTATGACGAAAAAAATAAAAAAATAACCAAGATTGCTACAAACCAAAATATATGTACACTCTATCAATTTCCGCTTCTTTAAATAAAACGTGATTCAGCGACTCAATTTCCTTCAGCTTAGCCTTTTCTTTTTATTCGCTTGAATACAAAGGAGCTAATGGAGTTTTACGGGCTGCGCAGTTTGTGGCTCCATTCGCCGGGCTGTTTTTCATCTTCTCGATTACAGTTCTACGCATTAGGCTTTCAAAACTGAAACTGAATGTTGAGAGTTTTCCCAGTTCCGTATTCTTCCGCTTGCAGTGAAATTACAGCTAGCATTCGCTTTGTAGCGCAGATAAACCTTGGTTAACATCTTTACTATAGCATAACTACTAACCTGCACTAGTACGTCTTCATATGCCCTACAAGACGCAGCCAGCCGAATAGTATACGAGAGTTGGCGCTACAGGCACCTACGAAAGCAGTCGGGAGTTAGAAACCGGTGTTTATGCAGTGAGAGGCGCTTTGAAAAACGCACATGTCAAGTTAGGAGAGTTAAAGAAGACCCACGGCGCGGTCTTCCAACGCGGCTTAAAGCATTTATGCATATGTAGGCCCATGTCGCAACCACAGACGGTTTTGCGGTTTTGAATATTAGAGGTTTCCTGGCTATAGAATATGAACGACTGCGGTATTCGGTAGCTATTGCTTGTTTTAGGACACCGATATGAATTAGGCATGTTGTACTCACATATATGTTAACGAGGGGTCGCCATCAGCGCTGGATAACATGAGTGTATCAAAGACAGGAATGTGTGGTGACAGGAGAAAGCGCTGCACGAAGTTTACAACAAACTGTTACCATCGCGGGTGAAAGGCATGGATATTTTGTACTTTTTTTTTTGCCGTTTGCGCCCTTTGTGTGTTTAGACAAGCAAACATGGAGGTTTTTGATTCGCTCTGCTCGGGAAACTTGCGTGGCAGTGCGGCCAAGTTTGCAAGAGGCTGTAGGAGCGGTTGCGATAAACGCGCTCGATGTGGAAGTTCTGCGGAACGATCGGCAGCGTTTCAGACGCGGAATGAACTCACAGCACAGGAATGAACTCACAGAATTAACATTAAAAAACTGCAACACGGGAAGTACACTAACCGTAAGTCAAATTTTTTCGCATTCCCGCCTTTGTGTCCCTTCTCCTCTTCCCTCGCATTGCTCCGAGCTATTACATTGCGACGTAAGTATTCAGTGCGACGGTAATAATACAGAATCTAACCCTAGCGTCTCTTTCCGGTGTTGACCAAATAGATTCGGAATTTTTGCGCAACGTGATTGAATACTGGCCGATCATTTGCTTGCAGTGTAACCGTGGCATCCTCTCCACCAATTGAAATAGAAGCAAATTCATTCAAATAACAAAGGATGCAATCAGTTTTGTTTCAAATAATTTTTACAGCCGATTTTTATTAAACAGTAATTCTTTTTAGTAAACTTGAAGTTGATTGCAATGATATTTGTTTGACTGGTTTAGTGCAGGTTGATGCTTAGAAAAACCATCCCAAACAAAATATAATACATGGAGGATATAGGGCCCGCTCTAGCCCGTTTAAAGGTATGGAAAAATAAATGTCAACAAACATGTGTGGTTTACAAACCTTCTTTCAAGCGAAAAACATTGGTTATTCTCCTGCGAAACTACGATTCACTCTGACTTTATCTGCTGCAGTGCCAGAATTTTCGGATATCGGGCTCATAAAATCGCCGTAAGTTGGAGAGCAAAACATCACCAACAGTGCAAAGTAGGGGGCTTTCGCTTAGGGTCGCCCATCGACCCCGCCCTTCCTTGCGAACAAGTACGGAAGCAACATAGCTACCCTGAAACCGTCACTTGGGGCCACCATCTCGATAGCACCCTAAAGGAGTCAAGTTTCGGCCCACTTTCAGAGCGCCGTTCCCTTAGCAAAGCAGCGAGGCGAGCTTCATTATCAGCACGAGCGCAACGAAGAGCACTTCAAGCTGCCTTCGTGAACGGAAACGACGTGATGGATCGTACGTAAATGTCTTTCAGGGACAGCGTGGCGATCCGTAGGTCACACTGCTCACGACGTTGGGGTTTGGATGGCAGTACCGTTATCGCTGCTTTGAGACGCTATAAGACTTAACTTTGACCTCGGCAGATTATCTTTCGCTGGCAGCCTGCTGGCCTTTTATCGTTTGCAGGGAGGGAACGGAGCTTTGGAAAGAGATGCGTTACAACTATGAGCGTCAATTAATTCATCCTTTGTTTTCTGTTTAAAATAAACACGTTATGACTGGTGAACACCGATGGCACAATAAATACTAGATACTATGAATATATTTTTCATGTTTTTATTATTTTGCGTATTTTATTATCGACCATCGTGTTTGCAGCGTATCGTAGTTCCACACGAACGCACTCTAATAGTCACAGTTGGTACTGCTCGCATAAAATATCAATAGGACCGTTACGCGCGTGCAGTGCGAATGTTTGAGCTTCAGGTTTGGTCCGACACAAACACCAAGTAGTATTGCACGCAGATGCTCTGTTTCTTTTTCCTCGCAAAAGCTAGGAGCCTGAGATGAATACAGATTTACTCAGAACGGCAGTACCATAAAGCGAATCTCAAGCGAGAAACTTCCAAGATTGTTGACAGTAAGAATTGATTATCAAAACACGTCGTTTATTAAAAGCCCTGCCGGTGCACTTTGCTGCGGGAATCTGTGCAGATGTCTGGCCCCGTGCACCACCGACGTTGACTGCCGTAAAGCTTGGTTCTTGGACTTGCGCCCACAGAATCTGCAAGCTTTTGCCAGAGTATGGCGGCAGCAGTGCTGTCAGGGGACACTTTAAGGACCCAGTCGATGTAGTTGGTCGTGTGGATGGCAACGGCAATTAAGCTGCATTGCTGTTTAGGCACGTTGGTTAATATATCATATGCATTCATCCGCAGTCGCCATAGCCTCCCTTTTTCATGGAAGCCAACATCGCTGCTGTTCCCACTGAAGCTATAATCTCTGGTTACACATTTCTTCGATCTCGCCGCAACCTCTTCCTTCCACAAAAGCCACTTTCCGGGTTATTCTCGTGGTAGTCACCAAGGGGTTGCAAAAGCATGAGCATTTGAATTCTGATAAATATTTAGATGAGACGAAGCTCGTCATTTGCACATACAATTTTACCAGGATAGTACATTCTTGTTTCCATTACTACGTCACTGTCAGCTTTGCATCATCAAATAAATGCGGAAATCCTTCATTCATCTATAATATTGTTCACTATATACATCTGTATTACATCTGTGGTAGCCGACACTAAAACACCCTACGTAGCCACAGTTCATGGCGAACGTGCATATTTGCTCAGTGTAACGAGAAATTGAGCTATATTAGTGTTGAGCGGTTTGCTACTTTTGAACATGGATATAAAATTACAGCAATATTAAAATCACAAACCCAAAATAAAGCGTTCGGTTCACGAACACTGAACTCCCTAGTGCCGCATTAATTCCCTCTCACCTTGTCTCGAGCAGGGTAAAGCTAATAACGAATCTATATAATCAAGAGCCTTAGTGAATGCAACGAAGCCTTTGTAGCGGAGCCATGAATACACATGTGGCGGGATGCACAGTCACTAATTACCTCTTCGAATGCGTAGCACCATTACAAGGTGCATTGTTTCTGCTTCGAACCGCTGGTGGATAACACGGAAGTGTATAGAAAAGCCTTAAATCCCATACACTTTAGTGCAGTCATGCATTTTCTTCCGAAATGTCACTGCCGAGTTTGTCGTTGATCCCGACGGCATTGTTGTCGCTATGCGGTGTCACAGTGTGGCATCGCATAGTCGATGCAGTCGTAAATTTGCTTCCCAAATGTAAGCTCAACAAAGATGACAAAACAGACAAGAAGGACAGACGGGTTGCCCTTTCGCTCCTTCATGTTTGTTGTGTCGTGTTTGTTGCGCTTACATATAGGTATACGAGAACGCACGTCACTGTCGAGTTTGTAGTTGACCGCTGTATACATAGATGTCACAATGCCGCCACGTGCTTACAAGCATGCAGCGAAAGGAAAGACGCTTTTTTTTTTTTTTTCGAATCATGTGTTAGTTCTAGAGGTATTACGAAACGAATCGCTTTCTCGCGCTCTGAACGCCCTCTATACTGTACATGCAGCCGGTCTGAATTGATGCGATGCAAATGGCAGTCTCCCTCTTTGATTACGCATGCGCTATGCGCAAAAACACAAAAGAAGATTGAAAATACTTCAAAATGAAGTCTTTCGGCTCAATTTGCATATAGTTGCGGCGATTTACGCTGCTTGCATTCTGGGGCCGCAGATACCGTGCAAGTTTTAGAAACGCTGAAAAAGCTTGCAATCTCCGCCCACGCCCCCTCCGTTTCATCGGCGAAGCGTCTTTGAATGTCGGCGTCTCAAAGAACCCGTGAAACACTCTGTTGCATACTGTGAGCGCGAATGCAAGCAGCTGACAAAACATAATTTAACAAGCAAGTCTCCACTCCCATAATGGTAGTTGTTCTGCAAGAAGGAAGAAGAAAGCTGACTTCTTGAAGAAGAAAGCTGACTTCTTGCACATATTGCAACGTTAAGAGCCCATTAGCGAGGACGTAAAAATTTTGTGAGCTGTCTTTGTGGTAATTCATTAGTCTTGGTGCCTACGGCTGTGAATCAAAAGTCAAGTGTTTCTGGTCGCACCAAACTGCATTTTATAGAAAATTATAGAAAATGGCGGTAGAACAGCAGCTACTAGTCCTACACACAGTAAACTAAATGTACATAATGAATATGTATTAGAATACCCGGACCCACTTGTGATGGACCTATAAGCAATCCGCGATGCTGTGGAGGCCATAAATAAAATAGATTCTATAACAGAAGCCCATATCTATACAGACTTCTTAGCCGGCGTAAAACAACTGAAGAAAGTGACAAAGACACTATGTGCAACCCAAAAAATCCATACACTCAATAAAAAACAAAGATACGCATCCAGATACACTGGACATAAGGCGATGCTCAGAACGCTGAGCAAAAAAAAGTTGACCAACTCACACACGAAGCTCCGAACACTAATGCACCACTCACCAGGCTATCTTTTGATGCCCGCTCCGCTGTTCCCATCTTAGCATCCTCTTTAAGGAAAAGTACACGTGCTCTCATTCCCCTGTGTACTTTCCCCCTCCCTCACATCTTAACGTGATTGGAGGAGGTTTTTTCTTAGAAGGATAAAAGCTGGGCCGGCCCTTACCCCGTCGGTAACATGGCGATGGGAATCTCAAAAAGGCATCGGACCCACCACATGCCCGAAATGTGCCACACCAGCTGCAGAAGTGGATGTTCGCCACCTGCTGTAGACTTGTGCAGGGACAAGGTCATCAAGGACACAGATTCTGCAGCAAGTGGGATTAACCGCAACAAAGAAAGAGGACGTCTCCGAATGGCTCACCGACAACACTAAGAGCAGGAACCTTCTCCGGTTCATAACGGAAATAATTTACACGGGTTTTTATAATATGCCTTATGGCAAGCTTGCGTAATGAAAAGAAAAACACCTAATAAACTTTTCTATTTTTAACTTTGGGGAGTAATATTGTATGGTAGAAGTGGTGGCTTTCAACAACGAAGGTGAGTCCTCCACGTAAAGTTTCTTAATCGGCTGCATGCTTCAAAATATTCAAAGTTAATAAAATGCACCTCAAAAGGGATTGAGTTGGCTTCCACGCGTCGCACATTTATACAATGGAGTTTATACGCGTGTTATTATCACAAACATCACGGTAAATTCTTCTACATTATTAAGCACAAATTATGCAGCATGCTGTAGAACGCTCATGCCTGTATGCGCTTCTCATTGATAGCCTGTGAATGTCTTTTTTTTTTTTTTTTTTTTTTTTTTTACGGCTCGAAGTATTAGGAACCGCAAAAAACACGGCGTCCATTTAAATCGAACTATATATAGCGCTCGTGATTTGGCTTCTATATTTGTTGCAAGCACTCAAAGTAACGCACAATGGCGCCAAAAATGAACATCCGATAGGAAAATTCTGCAACACACAACGAGCTTTGAGTGAGAATATAAGGGACCGGTTGAATTTTGCGGTAGCGGGAAGATAAATTATGGTCACAGTAACAGTTGTTTTAAGAGCTTGATATTTTTAGTTGTTCTTTGTACCTTGTGGAAGCAGGCACAATTAAATTAGCCTGGTTAATTTGTAAATCCTGTAGAAAATAAAAAGTACCGAAACTGTGCCTATACATTCTAACGCTACCGTCTCGAATTGTTTATGATAGGGGCGGATAAAATGTTTATTAAATTACTTATTATTATGGCGTTAAAATGGAAGAGATTAAGGGGAAGAATTGAGCTCGAAGGACATTTGTCAGGATTGATCACGGGGAAAATTTTGCAACTGCAAGCTTTGATAATAAAGCTAGCAAATTTTTTAGGCAAATGTCACTTATACATACTTTTCTTATACTCTTCTTTGTTAAAGTGTAAGAACTTCATTGTCTTCCAAGCGCGCATTAGCGACCTTTCTGGTTGTCATATCTCTGCTCGATAACATGTCGCGCACTGATGTCCATGATCCGATTAGATATCGACCTTCACCTTGCGGGTGCTCTTAGTAAAAACAATTGTTAAATTCTTAACAATTCAAGCCCTTAACTGGCTGTGAACGAGCTGTGCAAGGGACGGCACTTTGTGATGAAAGAGGGGGGGGGGGGGGGGGGGGATCAGGATAACGCCTACTCTTGTCAGCATGGGATACCGCCTACAGCAAGTGCGCGCTGCTGGAGAGGGAAACTATAGTGCCGTGCGCACTGGCTCCACTCGACGGCGCCTCGCGCTCCTTCGCTTTCCGCCCCGATACGGACACACAGCGGCTGTAGCAAACGGGAAACATTTGAAACCTTTCGGAATGCTCTAGAGGCAAGCCAGCGAGGCAAGTCCCTGCCAAACGTTGTCACTATCGTCCTTTCTTTATTACGCTCTGAAATAAAGTTCTCTCCGTTGCTACGAAGGAGGCGACATCAGTTCTCTTTAGTTATGAGCTTTTTGAGGCATTTCGATCCTGCGAAGATTCCGCGGACCAGGGTGAGTGGTGTTTTTTACTGCTGATGTTTTGAATGACACTGCATAACACTCACTGGTTGGTGTAACCTTACCCCTGGACTAACTGTGAGTGCTTGCGTTTTGATGTGAACACGGTTGTTAGAGCGAGGGGGCTCTTTCTTCTGGCATTGTACTCTCGCTGATACCTGCGACGTGCTGCGATATGCGAGCCACGTGGGCAACATTGGCCTGTTGTAGCCAGATAAGATAACGAATTTATTCGGGCAGGTGCGAGTGCATGTAAGAGCGGCGAAGAGGCGATCTGTACGATGCGGCGAGCGCGTTGTATGCTAGCCTGGCAGTCGTGAATTGAGGTTGTGGTAACGTTTGCAGAAAAAATTGACTCTTGCATCTAATGTATGCTGCTAAATGAGCTACTGATGCATTAGAAACAAGGGAAAAAGAGAATTCAGCTTGTGTATATCGTGCACGACAGAAACCAACAGCTCATTTCTAATATCTTGTAGTTTATATTCAGGAAAAACATACCTAACTCATTATATGGCCCTTTTTTCTCGGAATATCTTGCGTTTTCCTCAGAAGACGAAAACTCGACGGGGCGTTTACTGTAGGGGTAAAGACAATTTCAGTGACAGAGTATGGCTCAGCAGCTCAGAAGCTTGGAATCCCCATTAACTTGTGGATGTCAACAAATTTGCGTCGATTAATAAAAATTCTTTTTTTTTTGTTTTATTTCAACGCAATAGAAATAGGATTTTCCCCTTATCATCAGTCTGATCTGCAGCTCCTTCCGGTCTCCTGGTATCATCACATTTCAAATATAAATTTTGTGTGCGTTAATGATTATCTGCAATTTCAGTCTATAGGTAATGAGTTATAATTTTTAGAAGCATCGTCATTCAGAAGCTATCACGAAATAAATATTTCGCCTTTTGTGCTTTGTACAGATTCTTAAAATAGCTTTTTTTTCCGCGCACCTCATAAACTTGGCTCTCGAATCAAGGCTCTGCTACGACTCTGCTGTGGTTGAAGAAATTTTTAAATTCTAGATTTGTAGCTGACATGTTATTGATTTGTGTTTCCTTGTGCTTCCGTAATCTGTCATACCCTTCTCGTTATTATACTGTGTTTGCCATTGTTTTTTTTTTCTTTTGTCTCGCCTCCATAGCATTGTGGGAGGCAGGTGCTTGTGAAAAATAAATAGAAACAAAAACTAACAGTCAGTAAATAAATGGCGCTTGTTGGAAAGTTTATAATATCCAGGCAGAGGCGCGGGATCTCTCACTTCTATGCCGCTGCACTAGCATTATAGCTAGAACGTGCTTTTTACTGGTGGTAGTATTGGATTAATAAGGTCCAAAAATCAGTCGTGGTGTGAAGATATAGAGGTTTAATACAGGCGTCACGCTCAGGTGAACGCACACTCTTGCTGATAGTTACGGTCACGTGGCACAGTGCGCTTGTTACGTCGGATTCCAGCGGTATCTAACTATTGGCCATGCATCAGAGCCGTAACAAGTGCAATGAAGCTCGACTCTAAGCGAGGGTGGAGAGAGAGAAAGCGCCGGCGATGAATGCGCGGACAATGTCGCTCAGGGCGCCACCGGTACCGTAATATTTACGAACGTGCCATTATAGTTACCGCTAAAGATCATAATAGACCCCTTTCATAAATGTTAAGTCGGCTTCACCTCTATGCTGTATTCCCCACTAATGGCAGAACTGCAATGTATTGAAACATTTTATTATGGCCATAATTCATATGATTTATGCATCAGAACATATTCGCAAAACTGCCCTATTACCACTAAATGCATCTGTGTAGAAGCAATACGCGATTTCAGGTCTATATCGCCGTTTTTCTGGCAGCCAGTGACGCCATGTTTGGGGAAAGAAGCAGCGTGGGAAAGCCTACTTAACAATTTTTGCAAGGGGTCCATTCCTCCATTAGAACACCTAAGGTAAAATAATGATGTTTTATGCAAGGGGGCGTTGTGAAAAAAAAAAAAAAACTTGAAGACAGCATAATACGTCTTTCATGAAATGGGTGGATCGCGTAGGCAGCCCCTTTAGGATATGACATCACCTAATTTGGGCAAAAGCAGTAACCATAGTCTGCAGAATAAAATAATTTGTGCAAAACCCTTTTCCTCCCAATACTGAATGCAATGTTACCAACGAAGGATTGATATAGCGCGCAGAATTCAACACATATATAGTCAATTACAAGTCAAGAATGAAAGAACTGATGCTCCTCAAAGGAGACCTTCTATATATTTGTGCTGGTTCTCAACGCTGGTCACCCTACAAATGGAGAGGCACTATGTGAAGGTTTCTCTATAGCATGAATAGTTTCTTTTCTGCTAGGAATTAAAAAATATTGTCAGCTCAATGCCCTTCTTCAACTGCGACATAAGAGGTGCTTTTTATTGAGCCTGTTTTTGCTTCGTTTCAGGAATTTCGCCGCTACATTTTTGACTTGTAACTGGCTATATATAGACAGTCTCTGACTGGGGATTATAATGCTCGCAGTGCAAAGGGCTATCACAGCTTAACGTGTTCACTAGCATGTGAAAATGGTTCATTAGCACAGGCTAAAGTAGATTGTACGCTTTTTGAAAAATATGAAAGAAAGAAGTCGCATGGAATCCGGTTTTAAATCAGCTCAAAATAGTGCGTATTTGACGGACGTTACCGCGATATTTTCTTGATTTGTAGCTCTGTATAAATAGCTAGAGTTGTGTCTACATCATCATGCTCTAGCAGTTAGTTCGACAGAAGTCAATCATTAATAAATACCAAGATTGCTTCAGAGAAACGCACGTAGCTAAAAATGGCATTAGCAGGTCCTTTCCACAAAATGACGCCGCCGGTGTTTTAGAAAACGAGTAAAGGACCTCCCAACGGGAACCCGCATTAAGAACCCACCATCCACCCTCAAATTCAATTCCCTCCCACACATCCACCCCCAATCTTCAGAAGCGGCACCTGTCTTCATTCTTCAGGTCCCTTCAAAAGAAGTACTGCGGCAAATCAAAAGGCTCAGTGAGTATGCGACAAATTGGAATTCAAAGGCAATGGCCTTCTGCAGCCGCAGGTTAGCCATACAAGTTGGTATACTTGTGCTGGGATATTATTATAAAAAGATGCCAATTATCAAGCTTTTGCAGCTGCAGAAAGAGGAATGATCTGGATATGTGCCCTGTCTGTGTCGAGACATGAAGCGGTGCATTATAGTAATTCAACTTCATCCCTCCGTTAAATACAAAACGCATGTCTGTCGATGAATACTCACTGTCGTGTTAGATTATTCATCATCAGTTGGAATAATTTGCGCACATCTTATTCTTAAGAAGGTTAGGGTTCTTAATAGAGATGGTCGTCATTGGAAGGAACGGCACCGAATTTTGACAACTTCCCCTTCCCCTTCCGGGTGAGCGAGCCTGTTCAAAAATATCCCACGTGTTTCTTGTGGATATATAGGCGCATATTTCTAAAGAGCATTTGTAACGGCTCCACCGCAGTCCTGATTCGAAGATGTAGGTCGTCAGCAATTATGCTCAGATCTACTAAACTGCAAGCAAAGTGATTGTATAGCCCCTCCTCCTGTTTGTGATCCCCTGTCTGGAAGGGATTCCTTTCGAGTTAAAGGAGAATCCAGGGCAATTTGGGATATCTAAAAGTTTAACTTTGTAATTTTTAGTTCTAGTTCGGTGTTCGGCACTTTCATTTCAGCTTGATGTGTAACAACCGAAACGATCATTTCTGTAGTCGCTTTGGGACGTTAAACCCCACAAACCAAACCAAGCCATATCCGAGCACCTTCAATATATTTACTCCTAGCGACACCTTCTTTACCGCACCAGGGGAAGCAGCTGACCAGTTCTCCTCCTAGGGTTGTATGGTCATGCGAGTAGAATGAAAACTGGTCCACATGTTAGCCGATTTAAACATCCTAAAACAAACAAAAAAAAAGAATGTCTAACAGAACAACCACGCCGAACCCTGTGTTGCGACGAATTTGATCCCGCAATGCTGGTTAGAGTGGTACTGACCTTCAAAGCCGGCGTTTCCAAGAGTAACAAAAATGCCACCTCTAATTGGAGAGGATAATATTTAATTTCCTCATATCAACTGGCGTTTATTTTTTCACTTACTCAACGCCTACAAAAGACACGGTGATCCACCATTATGATGAAATGCGAGTGCGTGGCTGTGCTTTCTAACGGACCATTGTGTTTGATAAGGCGAGGCGTCACAAGAACAATAACCCGAAAGTATAGTGCTTCGCGTCCTCGGTCCTCACGATTCGCTTTGATGCGTTGCTACAGCTAACGCGCTGGGTATTAAAAGGGCGTGGCCACACATTAGCGAGTAGTCTCTAAAGCGTAGATTACCAAATACATTACTGAGGGTGTGATTCTGTTCTCTTTCGCACAGGTCGAGCTACATCTTCATTTAGATGGGTCCATGCGACTTGAGACCATATGGGAACTGGCGCAGTAAGTACGGCCTAATTTCAAGACAAGCTCTTTGCATCGTTACATAACGGAATATTTTAACGGCTTTCTAATCAACTTCTTTCTGTTCTCACCAATGTTAACGTCGCTATCCGGGGAACTCTTCGTAGTGAATATGTGTAAGAAGATGTGGGCAACAAGCGATTTGGAGGTTTAATATCATGGTTTAGGATTTAAAGGTTTAAGAACATAAAACTTCACGCAGATGAAGTGTACTATCCGGTCTACTGACGCCCATGAAAATGGCGCCTTACGTGGCCGCGCAGATGTAACTGTTTTCTAGCTACTGTTATAAATTTTTTATGAAGTTGTACTATCTAAAACGATAAGGCGTACTTTTTTGCAAAAACTGCTCTCATTAAGCTGCTTTCGCTGAAGTAATAATTGAAACATTGACACGCACACCATGAATATGAGCTACTCAATTTCAGCAACATAACGGCGAATAGTAGTAATCAGCGGAGCTATGTGTAAGGTTTCATAGTGCTAGTATACTGCGATGTGCCCATTTGCTTGCAGCCGGTCGGGTGAGAGCATTAGTCCCAACAGGTGTTAGGAAAGAGAAACCGTCATTTTTTATTTTTTGTTTATATTTTATTTATTTCTTTATAAGCTTATTTTTTTTTTGTTTATAATAGCCGTTACCTTTCATTACATTGCTGCTGTTTACTGTATTGTGGTCTATACATTTTCTAAGGACGTTGGTACACTGCCTTTTATTTCCCCGGAATAATGCGGTCCTGTACAATCGAACAGGGCTTTTTTATTTTGCTCCTCACATCAAATAATTAAATGTTGTTTGCGCTTTTTACCCTGCACTGAGCTTGATAATAATGAGTCGTAGGGAGTATTCTAGGAGGTGCGAGATATATAAATTAGATTAAATTGATTGAATTGGTTACAGGAAAGAAAACGCGCAGTCGCCCTTTAGGCCTCTTGGCTAAGATTGAAGTGTAGAGATCTAAGTGGAAATTCAGGACACTTTAGGCATACACATAGAAATGGTAACGCAATGTCCAATTGTCCAGGACCTTTCTGCCATAAATGTCAATCGAAGAACTCCCGAATGCGGGACGCTTTATAATGTCCGCTTCAGCATATCGGCAACATATAGCAGTATCATCTCGGTAACTACAAGTCTGATCTTTTCTTTTTTAACTTCAAGCAAAAAACAGATTGACCTTGGTTGCACTTCAATCGCTGCCCTCCGTTGGCGTCTTCAAAAAGTGGAGTCATCGTCCCTGAAGGACTTCCTGGATCGATTTGCGATATTCATGCCAACTATAGTGTGAGTGAAACCCGCTTGTACTTTGCATTTTCAGCAGTGGACTATCGGTAACTCAACTTGAATGGTGCCGACAAATTTCTCATTGAGCGCACTTCGGACAGAGGGCAATTTTCTCGATTCCTTTGTTTGAACAAAACTAAAGTAGCAATTCGAATACACCAGGTGTTCTCAATAAGCGAATTTGAACTAACAGCTCTGCACTACAGATTGTCTCGCATCGTTTTCTGCTGGTAACGTATTGGCATGACAGACTTCGTGATGCTGAATTTCGAGTCTCCCATGCGTTAGGGACTTTAAAAGTATGTATGTGATTAAGGCAAAAGAAATCCGATGAGACATACTTTGTCTCATGATAGGTAACGTCTTCGATATTTCGTCATATTATGTAATCGTCCAAGTTGAAATCAATCTTCCAGACACAAAAAGGTAGCAGCTCATGTCGATACCTTTTGGCTAATGTCTCGAAGAGTCACTAATCGCTCCAATGTGGTTGCCCTCCGTATTTCCGTTCTCCCTTTCGTAACGTGCAATCATGTGAAAGCACAGAAGATTTACAACCGATGGCTGATCACTGAAAGCTGATCACAGATGGATTATCAATAACCCCTTTCTTCGAGAGCGTACACTGAGATTTCGAGGCCAGGGGCTGTTCTTCAGCTGTCGGTAGCGATTTCCTGGGCACAAAGGCACAAATCTTAATGGCGCTCGCACTCTCTATTTCTCTCTAACGTACGGTACTCTGTTAGAGGTCCAATTATGTAGCATATTCAGCATCAACGTGGTCGTCGTTAGTTCGCACTGTGTGCAAAACATCGCCAGCATGCCGTTGAGAGGTGGCCGTTTACAGGTTGCATGTCCGGACACTGATAGGTTGGCCGATTATGTAACGTCACGAGTTCACATAATATGTCCTAGTTGGCAGGAGCTGCCAACTTGTGTAGCCTTTTTGAGATAGGAAAATAAACCCGAGACAATCACATTCCGGGTCAGACACACTGCCTGTAAACGTGCACGTATGTTCGTAAGGATTGCTTAAAGTGAAGCTTCAATTCTGTTCCGCTGTCTTTCACGTAATGAGATAGCTTTGGACTGTATACTAATGTGTATACGTGAGATAACAGAGGCGCAAATTAAATGATTAGTGGAGTAAAATAGTGCGTTTAAGTGAGTTGCCGCGTGATACCCTTGGAGGTGGAGCTCAAGTGCCAACCAAATTTTGCAGAGGGGATCTGGAGGCTATCGAGCGGATTTCCTATGAGCTCTGCGAGGACCAGGCAAGAGAAGGCGTTGCTTACTTCGAGACGCGATACTCGCCTCAGCTTCTGACCTCAAAGGAGAAAGGCGTGACGTCATCTCTGGTCGTCGAAGCAGTCAACCGTGGCTTGGAGAAGGGCCAGCGAGACTTTGACGTTAAGGCTCGCTCAATATTAACCTCACTGTGGGGAAATGACGGTAAGTAATTGCAGTCACCGGTGCCTTGTTACTCAGAAACGGTTTGGGAATGTCGTCTCATTTTAATTCTTGTGATATTGAGTTGAAACTGTGAAGCAAAGGGTAACAATTTAGTGCTATAGAGTCTACAAGAGAATTATGCATAGGCGGGAATTTTGAGAATGCACTGTCCGGATTGATACACAGTAGGCTTGGGGACAAGTGAACAAGTGAGACAAGGAGAAGAGTGAAAGTTAAGCTGTCTAGTATGGAGTGAGCCCAGGTTATCCTGTCGATTTATATAAACAATGAATGCGCGCATTCCGTCTGCAGTATGGCGATCGAATCCATGACCCTTAAATATTAGAACACTGCCCTGATGGCTTTCCTACCGCGCAAGAAGGCTATGCCATGGCCCATAACCTTAGGCCCTGTGAGTGCTGTCTTCGGAAACAATTGTTAATGCGGGCAGAATAGCGAAGTGACAGTGCTTACGAGTTGGAAAACCTGATATAACGAATATGAGAATAAGCGTCTTCAATCGGTCTGTATATAAAGAGTTTCTCTTGGAAGGTTCACGGGAGCATAAAAACAAAGGGGCTGTCTATGCTTAAAACGTTTACTGTTTTTAGGAGTAGTGTCTGCAGCCACGTCTTTTGAAATCAATTGTGACCTGAATATGGTTGCCTTTGTGATATTTTATGGGCATTTAGAACTCAGTATAAAGCGAGAATATCAATAAAACGCTCTCCACAAAGTGTCGGTGTCGTATGGCTCATGTGTTCTAAAGCGTAGGGCAAAAGCGTTCCTAATGTGCGTCGGATACTGACGTATGCTCTTCGTTTTCTTTTTTTTTTCACTTGTTGCAAGTTTTGTCATTCTACGTTTATTTTTTGACCCAGACAGAGCCGCTAATGCATATCTGTGTTCTACCCATACATGCTTTCTCGAAGAATTTCAGGGTTGTCTTTTCTAATCACTAAAAGACTGAATTCGTGGTATTTTTGTAAAATATGAGTCTTATTTTCGGGAATTGATAGGTTCCAGCTACTGTACCGTCACTGATTTGGTTTTGATTGTATATGGTTCAGCGTCTGAAGGCGAGCCAGGCTATTAGAGACGCTGCACGACCATTGTTTGAATGGGTTTCTCCTGTACGAAAATTACGACTATATGCTGGAAAGCCTCCGGGGTGAAACGCGAGAGAGCTCTGCCTCCCGAGAAAAGTTGTTAGGTACGAAATAATTGTGACAGTAATTTGTAATTGTCATCAAAATTCTTGATTTGTCCATATTTTATATAGACATATCAAAGAAAAAAAGCTACGACTTAAATAGCAACAGGAAATAGTCATGTGGAGCATTCATTCCTTCATTGTTTTGCTTTTTGTCTGTGTGAACACTTCTTAAGGACGACCTGTCCTGGATTTTTTCGGAAGTGTTGCCGTGACTTTTCTGCTACGTTTTATATGTTTCTTTCACGGTTGTCTTAATCCCCCTTAGTGGGTATTGGAAGTAGGCATGACAAACGAGCCTGTTATTTTGATGCAAGCGTCGCAATGAATGTTTCAGAGTGGACGGTCGAGTGTTTGAAACTGTGCGAGCAGTACCAGAGCAGCGGTGTCGTCGGACTCGATACAGTGAAAGACGAAGTGCAGACACCTGGCTATACGGCGTTCGAAGCGCAAGTTTTTCAGGTAGAAATCTCCTACGATTCATTCTAGTGTGTATTTCAGGCATGCTCATAGTAGAAGCCTCCTGGTGCTGCTTTGTGTGAAGCATTACTTTTGTTGTACCTAGCCACAGGGCGTATGCTTACTCATTAAATTTGCACCAGTTGTTACCAGTGGTCCATGTGTTATTTACTTTGTCGGGGTAGAAGTAAACAAGTGATTTGTTTAATTCGCTTCATTTCATGTTTATCAGTCGTGCCAATCTGGAAAGTGCAAGGAGCACTTGTCCGCTTTGCCAGTACGTCAAGGCCGAACCAGTACGAAATTTTCCTTTTCTAGAAACGGGTGCCGGCTTAAATGGAACATTAGTTGAAAATAAGGTGGTGACTACGGTAGTGATCTCCGCCATTTATACTTCCTGGGCTGCGAATGACGCCTTTTCAGAAAACTTAATTACTAAGGTAAATATAACAAGTGTATTCTGAACTCTATCATACTAACTGCGCGAAAAACTTCGAATGAGTGTGAGGGAAAGTCACTTTAGCTGATAAAGTCCCTAATTCCCTTCTATAAGTTTTAACGGCGTCGTGCCCATGTGTGAGATTAGAATGCGTTTGTTATGCACTTTTCACGCGTGCCAAAGCGATGACGTTTCTGACAACTTTTCGCTCTCATGGCCACCAACGCAGAGGGCGAAGCAGCTGGGCATTCCAAGGACAGTTCATGCCGGCGAAAGCGGCACTTACACGACCGTGAGACAAGCCATTGTGGACATGAGCTGCAACCGCGTGGGTCACGGCTACCGCGTCTTCGGAGACCCGACAGGCGAAACGTACCGCTTGGCGCGAGAGCAGGACATCCACTTCGAAGTGTGCCCTTACTCGAGCGTCCTCACTGGGGGTTGCCCCTTAGACACCCGACGGCATTCCATAGTTAGGTGAGTACCTCGGAGGTAGTTTGGTGAGCAAATAATAACATGAACGTAGGAAGGACTACGAAATTAAGTCAATAAATACGTTTGCCCTCTCCCTCGCTTCCCAATACTGCTAAAATAGAAATCACAGTGCTGAATGCGGTACCATGCAAGCTTTCCATAGCAGAGAGGGGTTTTTGTGCGTTTGTATCCTAAATTTCAAGAGGACTGCGAATAGTTCGATATATCGATAATTAGACATATAAATATAACAAACGGATGAGCTTCTCTGCAACCCAGAAGTTTGCATATGGTGTACTCACACTGGCGACACACTTTCAACTGCGATACGCGTGCCGCCGGCATAGTGGCCTTTCGCCGCGAGGTGCGCGCGCGCGCGCACTCGCGCGTTGAGCACTTCCCGCGCGTCACTTCCTGCCAGGCGTCGGAAAAAGGAGTACACACCTGCGTACGTGCAGCTCCGCTGGTGCGAGCGTTCTGCGGGTGCGAGCTCGCGTGTTGTATGTATGTATGTATGTATGTATGTATGTATGTATGTATGTATGTATGTATGTATGTATGTATGTATGTATGTATGTATGTATGTATGTATGTATGTATGTATGTATGTATGTATGTATGTATGTATGTATGTATGTATGTATGTATGTATGTATGTATGTATGTATGTATGTATGTATGTATGTATGTATGTATGTATGTATGTATGTATGTATGTATGTATGTATGTATGTATGTATGTATGTATGTATGTATGTGCTCCGGGATAAGCCACTTCTGATCATAAGAAGTGTAATCTTTTTACTGGTAGGCTATGAACGCAGTTCAGTTCAGTTCAATTCAGTCGTTCAGTCGTGTCCGACACTTCGTGACCCTATGGACCATATCACGCCACGCTTTCTGGTCTCTCACTATCTTCCTAACATCACATAACTTCATCTGCAGCGCCTCGAGGATGCCATCTAACCATCGCGTTCGCTGCCTACCCCTTCTCCGGTGACCCTCAACCTTTCCCAACATCAAATCTTTCTCCAGCGACTCCTCTCTTCTCATCAGATGACCAAAGTAGCTGAGCTTTAACTTTAAAATTTGACCCTCCAATGAGCAGTCAGGGTTTATGGTCGACAATATCGACTGATTTGATCTTGTGGCCGTCGAAGGAACTCTGAAGAGTCTCCGCCAGCACCACAATTCAAACGCGGCAATTCTTCGGCGGCCAGCCTTCTTCACAGTCCAACTCTCGTATCCATACATCACAACTGGAAATACCATAGAACGAGTTATACGAAAAAAAAACTCAGTAACTCAGTAACTCAGCTCAAATACGTTCCAAGTGCTTTCTTCCCCTGCAGCCGCGAAACAGTTTATGCGAGAGGCGCCGCAAGCCTTCGGTTAGCAAGGCTTGCTCTGCTGCATCGACAAACAATGCAGCGAACTTCGTCTCCTCCGCGTGGCAGCAGTGTCGCGTCAAAAACAAGCATGCCAGACAAAAGGCCACTTTTTAGTCGGATTGGTGGTTTCACAGCGTTAGCACTGCCAGCAGGCGACCATTCGGAGAAGCGCTTTTGCAGGGGCACTGAGCGCCGTTCGATATACGGAATGTTCTGCTGAACAAGAGTGCGGTAAAGACTAACACCACTCCTGTACTTTTTAAGAGATTATAAATAGGATAATATGAGAGTTCGATATAATCAATAATTCGATATTTAAGAGTTCAGTGTATCCGAGATCGACCATACTATGATTTGAAGTGCTAATGTTCAAGTGGGGAAAAGGCTGCATTACACATCTAATATGCTCCTCTATAAGAGCTTAAACGATGGTGAAGTGCTAGTCTGATGCACGTGCTCACATTTAAGAAAGAGATGTGCAAGCATACACGGTCTCACGATCTGGTGACACTTCAGTGGGAAATATCTCTCTGAGAAAAAGAGTGACCGTAATCTCAAAGTACCTAGCACCCCGTACCGTTTCTTGGCTAGGTACGATTTATGACTCAGCCGTTGAGGCGACGCGAAGTCCTGTATGCAAGGAGTCTGTAATTAAATTCGGTTGTTTCACCTGGGCTTTCCAAAGCGAAGTTTCACTGTAGACAACCGCTTCATTTACGGTCGCGGAATAAAGCGTGATCAGGCGACGGGCTACGTCTCTAAAGTACACAGGTAAACGTGCACACAGAATGTTAACAAGTGGACATGTCTGAGAGTCTCTGCTGGGCTGAATGTGTGCAGTCGTGCGTTTAGTATTCAAAATTTGTTTGGCCATAGCACTGAGAATAATATTCATTCTAAATTAAAAAACATGCTCATGGCTGTTACTAATGGTAAGCCATGTTCTCAAAAAAATGCGATCATTTTCCCATCATTATAGGCAAAAAGGGTAGCTACTGGAGTTAACTGAGGGCAGTATTCTCCAAATTTGTAATGAATATTCATTTTCCATTTCATTATGCCTGATGTCAGCATGATGACATCATTGTAGAGTGCGGCCCTATATTAATATAATCAGCACGAGTCACCATTTTTCTGGCGTGCACCAACTTTGAGACTTTATGCCAGAAAACATACGTCCTTATCTCAACAAAGGAATTTTTAAAATTAGTGGTGGGCTTCCCTGAGACACCTAGAATAGAAAAAGTGTTAAGGTGCCGATAATTCCTGCTTTAAGTGAAACTTTTACCCTGGTTAGTGCTTGTAAATCAGGATACAGCGTATGGCTGCTCTCGAGTTTGAGTCTGCAACCTTCAACACAATCTTGAGTTATTAGTCACGAGAAAACTTGGTAAATGGGGGGTCCTTTGGCACGTAAGAGGAGGCACGCCAAGACGTCGTTATCTTTATAGAAGGCCTCTCGCACACTCTGATTCAAGTGCAACATCTTCTGGGTTTTATTGCTTCTCTGGGCCGCCGTCTGCTCTGGCACTGTGCACTTTGGTAACACGCTCATCCAGTCTTCGCACACATTGTCGTGGCGACGATAACAACTGTGCACAAAAGCAGTGAAGAAACAGTAGTGGGGTAGTCGTGAGTGCCTAAAGTTTTCCGGCATGCAATCTAGTGATCACAGGAATAAACGGCGTTGACTGTTTTTACCGCTTCTTAGTTCTCAGGTAAACTTTTAACACATTAAGTACTTGCATTTCTTTAATGCTGATACTGCCAACCTCCTTACCATTGGTCAAGATGACGTAGGAACGAGGATTTGTCTAAGAAGGTGATAGATAAAATCGGTCGGAAAATATTTCATTTTTTTATTGAAAAATAAGGCGACATTTAAAAACATGTATCCGGAACCAGGTGCTAAAGTGAACAAGGCAAACGTTTTAAATACAAGTCCAACGAAGAATATCCGCTCCCCTTGAAGAAGGAGTTCAGGCTCAAAGTATATAGATGATTACATTGTACGCACTCAGTGGCACTGTGTGGGTATAGTGTGCTACGGCGCTGAGCTACTGTGCATGATGTTTGGCGCCATGATATACTGAGCTATAATGAAAGCATGTTAGCCACAGTGCGTGGTGGTAGACAGCCTGTTCAACACCGAAGGGTAGGGTGCTTTGCAGCTGACTAAATCCAAAGGAGCCTAGAATTTCAAAAATACCAGAAGAATTCATACTTTAGGGCTCAATATTTGCGAACGAATTGAAAGGCAAAAAGGCACCAGGTAATATTTTCATCAAATACCGTCTAGAGATCTGTGTTAGATATATTCACTCCGGCTGTATTGCAATTTTATCTAATTTTCTTCAAGGTTTGCTGAGGATAACGTAAACTTCTCAATAAACAAAGATGACAGCACCATCACGGGAAGCACTCTGGATGACGAGTACGCATTCCTCAAGGAACTCGGCCTGACCGAAGCCCACCTCATCAGAGCGGTATGTATTTTCTCGCTTTGAACAACAATATTGGAAGTTTGCTGTTGGTAATTCGCAGGTACTATCATCCAGCGATGTGATCTCAACTAATTTATGGATGTTGGTGCAATTCTGTAGGCGAAAATTCTAAGGCCGTTTTCTTCCTTTTCTAATTTCAGAACATAAACGCTGCTCGATCATGCTTCTTGCCCCCAGCGGAAAAGCAAGATCTACTACACCATCTTTACAAGGAATATGGTGTCGAATCGGAGTTAACAAGTTGAAAATAAAATTTTTGGGTAAAACTTTCTGTACCTATTTGGTATTCTTGACTTATATGAGGCAGACAGCCATAAGAAAAATATGTCTAAAGAGTTTACTCACGATGCGTGAGGTTTATGATGAATATTTTATGCCTAATTTGCAGCTGTCTCCGTGATCGGGAAAGAAGTGAACTAATTCTGACGGAACATTTGTTCTCAAACAATGGAATAAAATAATAAAAGCAGAGCAAATTCATATGCTTTTACTAACACAAGCAACTAACAAGTCACTAAAAAAACAGTACATCTGGACGTAAATATCTAATTTGGCTTGCGCGATTACCCTCAGGTAGGGTTAGCGAAGATGTATAGTAAATCAAAAAAAGCAAGAACCCCTCTATAACTCAACGAACATTTCTTCAGGACGAGTCTGGGCATATTCAAATTTGGGAATGCTTGTAGCGCGACAGAGACGACAACCAATTAATAAATCTAGTTGTGAATTGAACGCTTCCTCCGTCAGTCTGCACTCCTTCGTCATCGGTGTCACACTAACATTTCCAAATATTAGAGATTTAGCGTTGGGCTGTCCGCCATTAGCTGCCAAGATCCGCCACCAAGCTTTCCACTGCGCATGTCCAGATCACCTTGAGGGCGCCAGATGGCGTCACACGCTGGAAGTCGTCACACAGATCTGCCGCGTCGAGATCAATCAGCGCGCACGCCCCAGCGGCCCGCGGTTATTGGGTTCCGTTGACGGACCGCTAATAGCCCTATTCTAAACTTTTCTGGTTTCTGTTACGCTGAAAGTTTTGTTCCAGACTGTTCAGTGAGCGCTCAGAACGTGCTCAGAGCTCAGTCTTATGTGAAAGTGAATGCAGATTGGCCGGCCGTACAAAACCTATGCACGCAACCTTCCTTGCATATACATAGCGTTTGCTTTCTTGAACGCCTGATAATTAATTGCAAGAAATGATTTGCGGCTGCTATAAAGGATGTGACTCGATCACGAAAACGCTGTGAAATGAAGGTTGATAGGACGAGGCCCCATCAGCTGTGCGAGAAAGTCAAACACTCATCAGTTTTTTTTATGTTTCACTGTGAAATTTGGGGGCTGCTTTTAAGAGAGCAATGTAATAGTGGCGTGTTCTGGATCCATTGCGCGTGGATGGAAGTTCTTGGAAACGACCACATTCAATACAGACCTCGAGTAGGTGGCAGTTCTAAGGGTGAGAAGTTGAGGTGATGACACACTGATCACGAGCAGTGGCCAATGAAACTGATTACAGTATCACTCAGTTTTTAAATTGTATCACGGCCTTAAAGGCCTTTATTTTATTTCAATGTGAAGCAGAGGCTTTGGGCATGTAAACGCCGGCGAAACTGGGGTTTGGGGATTTAGTGTTGGCGTGCTATTCAGACATCCAGAAGCGTGCCGTTCCACAGCAAGTCATGCAAAGCCAATAGGCAAGCAGACAACTCGGCTAGTGCCAGAGCATCCAAGCTTTCGGTAGCTAGGCGTTTTTGGGTAGTCAAGTTCTTCACGTTGCTGCGACGCTCGCAAATCGTCCAATGTTTAATGGCCAACTGACGATTCGCTTCCGCACAGTCAGTGCAAGACTGAGGTTAAGTCGACTACCACTTCGAGATTTTTTTTTTTTTTTTTTTTTTTTTGGGGGGGGGGGGGGGGCGCATACTGTCACTAAGTTTCTTTTCTCATCAAACCGCAGAGTGGACATGTTCAAAAAAAAGATGTTATTCAACAGGTGCCGTTCCCTATTCTTGATTACCACTCTATGCTCTCTTGAAATACAGATCACAGATTGAAATAATTTTAAATTGAAATACTAACGAAATGCACCTAAGTTTTTAGAAGCTGAAATATTCACTGAGCTTAACAGAAATTGCTGATTCCTCGTCAAATGCAGCGTCGTTGTCAGGAGCTACATACATGCCACTAGCCGGAGCTCATCAGTGGTTTGGCCTAACCTATAAAACTTTACTTTCAGCCTTTACATGTTGCAGTTGGTTCTGCATTTGTGTCCACGTTAACTAAGCAGTCGTTTATATTCCCCATGTTCCTTAAGTTGGCCTGCAAGCAGGGCACTTAGTGGAAACTCATCAATGATGTCATGAATTACATTCCGGGTTTTCTTAACCATTTACATTTAGAGGGTTAGGTCCCTAAATCAACTCAACAAACATTATTTTTTCTCATCTTATTTTCGAAATTTGCTAAAATATTTTATATTCAGGATTTTGACTTCGAAAACAATCCAAAAATACCGAATGTGGCTTAGCGCCTCGAGCGTACATACTTTTTTGTTCACAATTCTGTAGGAGAATGGTGCGAAACGACTATCAAGTAAATGAACATATCATAGCCTTAATTACCAATTTTATCATAAAAGTCCAGCTTCTTAGTTAAAGGCGATGCGTTTGTAGATCAAACAATAATTTTGCAGCACTGAAGCTCATTATAATAGAGAACCCTCCAACACCCACCCATGCGTTCTTATAAGACCGCTTTTGCCAGACATACTACACAAAATGGGTAGGCGTAGTAGCAAATTTAAGGCTCTTTAAAATATAAAAGAATATTTGCACAAACTTATAGCGCGAGAGATTTATGGAGGTGTTGCAGACTAAGCCTTCCGTGTCAGAGCAGTTTATTTTTTTTTGTTCATGCATGCGGCCCAATTCATTTCCTTCAAGAAATGAAGCATTTCATATTTTATGGTCTGTAATGCGGAAGTGGAAGAGATAAGAGGGAAGAATAAATTGTTTTGAAGCACACAGGTAAGAGCACGTGAATTACATAATATGTTCGCCTACCTCTGCTTTCAATGTAATTCCAAACCCTGTAGGGGAACGGAAATTCGAGAGGGATGCGTATTCATTTCAAAGCTTTAGTTTAAGCTCACCATAAGCACAGCGATTGCGAAGCACAGCGATCAGAAATGCAAGATTGTATCCTTCACCCGTCGCACTAAACCATTTATTTTTTCGTACAATATAGCTCAAATCCCAATAGAAGCAGTTAACTCATTTAAGTACTTAGGAGTCACGCTATCTCATGATTTATCTTGGCGCACACATATTTCTAATGTAATATCATCCGCGAATAAAACACTAGGCTTTTTGAAACGCCACTTACGTCACGCTCCCCAACAAGTTAAACTCCTGGCTTACCAATCGCTAATCAGACCGAAACTAGAATATGCATCCCCCATATGGAATCCACATCAAATATACCTCATAAATGCCCTCGAATCCGTCCAGAACCGTGCCACTAGATTCATCCACAATACCTATTCATACCAAGTCAGCGTGTCGTCTTTAAAAGCAGAATCCGCCTTATCAACCCTTGTTATTCGTCGCCGCATTGCCAGCCTAAACCTATTTCATAAGTTCTTTTACAGCACCCACGGTTACGCAGGCTATATCACATCACCAGCTCGCATATCGCATCGCACTGGTCACATTCTTCAAGTTGCCCGGCCTCGGACCCATACGACCACGTTCGCTGCCTCCTTCTTCTCCCGAGCAGCATTAGATTGGAACGGCCTTTCCCACAGCATCGCCGCTATCACCTGCCCATCCAACTTTTCCAAAACACTAACAGATCATATTGTATGTTGAACCCACATGGCAACCATTGCACTTATTTTTTTTTTTTTTTTGTATAATCCACCCCTTATGTAATACCCCCACGGGGGTCCTTAAGGTAATAAACTGAACTGAACTGAACGAGCCTCTCAACGCATTAAGCCCATGCCGGATAAACTCGGCTCGGCGAAGTGTGAACTCATTCAACTTGTTCCATTCATTGTGAGAGACGGATGTTGCAACAAGGGGGCGATATTCACAGGAGTTTAAAAGGCGCCTGCACTTCCGCGTTCTGCGCATGCATATCGAAGCATACCCACCTGCGTGCGCTTCAATCGGGCCGAAGAGGGCACCAGAGTATGCTGCGCCTTGAACGGTAGTGCGTTTCTGCCTTTCTGCATTGCAAAAGGAATGGTGCATCGTCTAAGATCGCCTGAATTGCATTTCATCACAACGAAGATGCTGCCGTTGAAGGTCTGTCGCTTACTTCTTCGTTATATTTCTATCCTTCGGCGATCACCCAGGCGAAATAGCAACTATTTCTTTTTTTTTTACATAAAAAAGAGCGTACTATGCAGTTTTTTTAAGAAAGACGAATTCAGTTGAGAGTAACATGCATGTGCATCATTCAGTTTCATGCCTGTTGGCAAAAATTAAAAACTTCCTTATTATTGTTATTATTATGAAAAAGAAATGGGGGTATCTGCAGCGAATGGTAGGAAAAGTTCGGTATCTAAGTACGTCCTAAGTTGCAGCTTTGCAAGTATTATCGACGCAACAAGAGACGTATCTTGGTCGCGAAACTGATTTAACTCGCAAAGATTCAAAAGGAGAAGTTTTTGACTTTTTTGTTTGTTTGTTTCATCTCTTTACGTGCCATATAATCTTCCTAAACAACGAGTGTGCAAGACAAATTATGCACCATGTCTCTCAAGAATGTATGATTTCCTTTTAAGTAGCGCAGCCTCACCGCTTGTAAAGTGCTGACTTGATGCTGCAAACTGTTTAGTGCAATTTTTAGCCTTTCAGGCATATGGAATGTCAAGCTGATGCTGCGTACTGTAACTTTGGTTGCAATAGTATAACTTGAGACCCGAATCCTTAAATAAGGCTGCAACCAAGTTGGAACAGCAAATCTGCGGCTTGTGCTATTATTTATGATAAATGAATGTAAAACTGGTCAAAGTTTGTATACATTGAATGCGAAAGCTCGAAAGCTTTTACGAACCGGTTGTCCTGCGGAAACGTTCGCCCTGTATGAGGGACATGAGCGGCGATCGTATTCTTGATTTTATTTACACCGATGAAAATGAACAATTGCTACACCACGTGGACCCGAAGGTCAGCCATCGTTAAAGGCGGTAATGTTGTTATTCAGTGCTGTTATCCATGATACCTACCATTTGCAGGCTCATTTTACAGACTTAAATATCCAACTCGCAGCATAGAATGATACCTAAACTATTCAAGGTAATCTATTTCGACCCATGGAGCTTAAGCGATGGAAAAGAAAATTTCAGACATTGCATCCTCATGGTGGTGTAGTCTGTATCCATTGTACCTCTTTTAAAACTGTGAGTACCACTCTAAGGTCAACTCGGTAAAAGCCCTGAAAGCTCACTAACGAGAGGAACTAATAAATTTTATGATAGGACAAAACACCCGCTTCAGGGAAAACAACAACGTAAACGCATTTGCTCGAAAAAAAAAAAAAAAACAGATGTTTAAGCAACCACCTTGCAATTTCGATAAAATCACGCAATATATACATGACATCTCAGGAAGGTAATGTCAATGCAGTTGATATGGTCAAATTTCCAAATGGTCGTCAGAGTTTCTGAAGCGAAGACTCAGGTTTTGCCCAATCAACGATAGTTTCAAGAAATGTGAACTTTGCCGAGATTAACTAATTTGAGCGAAGTGTGACTAGCCGGTCTTTTTTTTTTAAGTACTTGCATATTTTAAGAACTACGAGCGATACCTGGCAGCGGTCTGTGCAGATGGGCTGCGCAGAAAGATGGACATTATGTAGAGGTGCGGACATAAGTGAACGGAGCATATTATTTTGTTATAATTGAAATCACTATTACCTTTTGTAACAAAGCTTTGTCCTTGAAAACGAGCAGTAACCTCTACTAACACGCTACATAATCATAGCTGCCAGGTTTAGTTAGACAACTCGTGAAAGAGGTTACAAAGCAGTGACATCCTCTTTTTACTTTTTTTTCGCACCTGCACGTTATAGAGCATAATAATTCGCAATTTTGAAATAGAATTAGGCGTTGCATTTTTTAATTTTGATTTTAGGTGCCAATAATAAAATGTGAAATTGAAGGCCATCAGCATCAAAGGTGATTACATTTAATAAATGTTCTTTATCAGTGATGTGACTCAATATATCGGACATCAAAAATGTGCACCTGAATGCTCGCTAGTTGGCTTTGATGCATGCATTGCACAATGTGTCATAGCAAATTTTATTGAAGCCGCTCTAACAAATTAAGTACCAATCCCAAATAAGAATTAAACCAAGTCATAATGAGGAAATAGACAGACATATTACCTAGAGGACTTATTAAGATATCTGTTGACAGCTTCTTAATTTTTATTAAATGATAAGCAAGAGGACGCTCTTACTTTCTAAAATTTATAAGGTTTCCGCATCAAGCTGGTTTAAAGAATATCCCAGGGAGGCCTATAGAGACCACAAATAATCGCTCAACGCACGAAAACAAAACACAACTGAGAAAGCAAATTAAGTATAAGCAAAAATAATGCCTTTTTTTACCCTATTTTACTTCAGTAAAAACATTTTAATTTTTGGTTCCAAATGCATACTGAGTTGCTGATGTATTTACAAGTGCATTCAGAGTAACACAGTAGCTGAGCTATTTCCAGAGATATTAAATGTTTACCCGCACAAAATTGTAGCGTTATTCTGCGAAAACGAGCTCCTTGATATGTATGCGAATAATTTTTGCTGCTCTCTCTCCCTCTCTCTCTCGGAACGCATATTCTTCCTGCCACTGTCAGCGTCGAAATCAACGGCTTGGAACGAATGAGCTAAACAACCTTGTTTTAGCCCCATTTCGGTATCGTGTTGAGTGCCTCTACAGCAACTATTCGGCGAATTCTACCTTTCATTAGGATGACTTCCGAGAAACGAAAGAAAATGCAGCTTTACGAGACGTTAAAGGTTGGAGAACAAAATGAATTACCGCAACTCTCAGAGAGGTGCTGATTGCATGAGGATGTAGTGTATGGGGCGATAAAAACCGTAAGAGGCAAAGAAAACTCTTGAGAGGGATCAGCAAAGTGATCCTGCCCTCTCAAGGACTCTTTTCCGGAGAAACCTCTGTTGTCTTTAGAGTAAGAGGCGATTAGACAAATATTTATCTATGGCTCAAATTTCTGCTCACCTTATAAAAGAAATACTCTAAGGTGACTTGGACAACAAACAAAATCGTTAAAGGTTTAAGCATTGTTCCTTCCTATCTGGATTGCGCTCTCAAAACGCGGTTGTTTACAGAGAAGCTAACTTTTTGTTCTGGTTTCTTCTAAAAGCAGAAGTGCTGACGTGCCTGCTATAAGTCATAACCAAAATAAATTAAGTCTGAGAGGCATTTCCTCTGGCTCAAAGGAGAAGTCGTAGTAAATATGAATGACCACTGTTGCACAATTATCGCTACCAATAACGAAGTATACAAACGAGTGTTTTCCTACGTGAATATTTATTGATTGCGCTCGGCTTATAGTGTTTCTTGATGTCTTGTACAAACAAAAAGCGACTTTCACGGCTCTATTGTTTCAGAGGGTGTACGAATCTAGAACGAGCTGACGAGACCTGTCTGTCGATCCAGAAATAGCTTTGTGCCCCAAAAAATGACGATACAAAATAAGGCGGCCGGTCAACCTGTCGGGCTTGCAACAGAAGGGCAAGCTTTTGTAATGTCTATTTGAGCGCAGAAATTTGGCCGATTTTCTTAGGACCACCTATGTTCATGTAAACGAAAGCTAAAGCACTTAATGTGCTTCTTTAGGCTATATAATTTACTGTATAGAGTCAAATAATTTGAGACATGCGGCGACAGTCAATTCATATTACATGCCATGTTGTAATCACTGTCATCGCACGTGTGACGCAGCGTTTAACCTAACAGTTCTGAGGTGTTATAAATTCCCGAGCTATGTCATGAGGCTATGACGCCACCACCTTTTCGATCAATTGGGCTTCTCATATTAGGACGGCAGCATCTGCTTTCTGCGAGATGCCCTTTCCCATTCAAGTAAAATGCACGAGTGAGCCGGCGGGGTATAGCAATGACATGAGCATTTCTGTAGCTAGAGTGTGAGATTTCGAAGCAGTGATCAGGCATCGCATTTGTTGTACTCAAAGTAAATCCTGCATCAACCCTTTGCGAAAAAAGTTTCACTCACAGAATTGGTTGTCCTTTGAAGGCATCGATATTACGCGCTGCTGTTTGTGGGTTTATCAGGACCATTCCTCGGAAATTCAAGCAAGACGAAACTGGAAAGGGGCTGGCTTAACACGTGAAAAAAAAAAAAAGACAATGGTTGAAAGTTGTACTGATCTTTTGCAGAAAATCTATAAAAGACGACCCTTCGAGCCCAGAAACTTGTTTCTGAGATCTAAAAAAATCCTTAAAAAGATTTCAAAGTAGTTGACGAATTTGTACGCCAAGAATGCTCCATAAAGCGCACGGGTCATTTCATGGCGTGTCGAAGTGTTGTCTTGATCACCTAGTTGTCTTGCGCCAAGTAATACGTGGGTCAGACGAGAATTATTTTCAACAGAAATTTGAAGATGAACCATAGCAGTGGATACAATACGGTGAAAGGGCATGTCGGCGTACATTATAACGTCTGCGAAAGTAAAACCTACCAGCCGTTCTTTAAGCAAATAAATATGTTAAGAAACCATCGACACAAGCTAATTCGAGAAATCGCTGGAGCCGCAGATGTCGCTTGGTCAAAGCACGCATGCGATAGTAACGTCTGTATTGTCTATTCGACGAAACGAATTAAAATTTTAAGCTGTAGGGTAGTGGCGAAACTATTTTCATCTTTATATAGTCAATTGTTTCTTTCCGACTGTTATTTGTCGTGGTGTTTTATTTTTTTTTTCGAACCTGCTTCTTCACGAATCATGTAGATGTTTCAGCAACTCCACGTATCCATGCTGTGCACAAAAATTTGAAAATTGGTATTGTCTTAACTTTTGCCGTCATCGTTTATAAAAAGCTTGGTCGAGCCCGAATGAAGCAAATAGATGCCTAAATGTATTTGCGAGCACTGTTTATTTAACATGTCATTCGGTCGCATGACTGCAGAGCCCGCTAGATACGACACTTGAAGTAAATCGATTCACTGAACAACAACAGTATCGAATTAAATGAATAAGGACTGTCATTGTACCAAGCTCCCAGTTAAAGCGGTTATATTAAAAGTGGCAGCTTCGATAAACTTGCTGTACGCGTGGCTGAATCACTTGCTTATGTACCATTGGTTTTCAGCGCGACACTTCAGAAGCTTTTGCTACTTGTTCATAAATAAGAGAATAAGTAAAGAATATCATCGTGCTAATCTTGAGTAACAAAATAACACGTACGGTCCATATGCATAGACTCTCATAATGGGCGTCCAGTTGATGTTTTGGCGATGTCTCGTCATGTTCCGGAAGATGAGGAGAGATGTTTTTTGAGTGAAGCCACGGACGTAATAGCGACACTTAAACGTGAGCAGAAGCCACGGTAAAAACTGAAACCAGTGTGCGACTATCTGGTTGACAACCAATCGCGTCTGCTGGTGTCTGACAACGAAGACTTCTTTGTCGGTGTACCCAATGGCAGTTTCTCTGAAAAGGCTCGGCTGAAATTGCCAAGAATTTTAAGTTTAAAGCAAAGACATCATTCTACAGGAAGCAAGCTACTGCATTGCTAGTCTGAAGGCATTAAGTTCAAGGATGAAGGCAGCCCAAAAAGCCCACTTGGATGCTTTCGTTATGGTGAAGGCGCACAAGGCGGACATTCATTTCAGGACGATTGTTTCCGAACGTCGCACCTGGTAGTACGAGATTTCCGGATTTCTGCAGAAGCATCTGAAGACGAAGAAACTTCAGGACCCGTTTTTGGTTCCGAATTCTTCTACGCCGCTCGAGTTCTTTATTCACAGAAATCCGGGCAGGTGCTCTGCAACAGAGCATAGATGTAGATAATCTGTTCTATTCATTGCCACAGGACAAACTTCTAAGGTGTGTGCAAAAGTGTATCACGAAAACCAGCCTCGCCTTGTTCGCTTATGTTCCCTGTGTCTTGTCTTTTGGCTGGTTTAAGATGAATGCTTACCAACTCGTCCAGTCGTCAACCTTGTTGAATTTCATGTCCGAAGGAATGACAATTCTATAATGCTGATATAGACTTGGCCGGCAAAATTTCATGAGTAACTATCTCTTTCGGAAAAAAGGTGCCGCTCATGTTTGTGTCAAAAATTCACCGGCAATCTTTCTGTATTTTACCCGCCCCAGTGACTCAATGGTTGGAGCGATTGATAGCTTATTCCTAGGATATGTTTTAATCCCTGCATTGGCGGTAGAGTTTCTATGCAACCGCAATGTGCCTGCGTACTGGGGAACGTCCCTGCACGTTCAGAGGTGATCGAAATTTCAGAGCCTTCCACTACAGCGTCTTTCAACGTCTGTGTCTATGTGGAGACTTAAGCCCCGTAAACAGAACCAAATCAAACCAAACTATTTCGCAATTGCACCTTCTCTTGGGAATGCCTTGGTTCAGGTGGTTCAAAATTGTGTAATATGTCTAAAACTGAGCAGCTGGGGAAGAGAGGCACCATTAAAATGGGAAATTGCTGCTGTCTAAGGTAAATAGTGGCCAGTATAGTTTTGGTAGTCGTAAAGCACTAATTTAACAGTGTGTTTGCACTTACTAATGCGGAATATATAAAGTTTAGAGCTTGCGCTCTTCTTAGATAATGAAAGCCTTAAGTTAAAAGGCTCGAGCGCGCTCATGTCGTCCAAGCAAGCTAAACAACTGCAACTGACTTCCGCTGTGCGATTGCAGAGCGCCATCCAAGCGCTCCGTCCTCGACGATGGTGTGCGGGAGCGGGTGTCTCGGCTTTGAATCTGCCGACATTGCGTATTTCTGGGTGCTGCTTCTTTTTTGGCGCATTCTGGTGGTTATGGCGGCGGTGGCGGCCGCGGGTTCCTTGTGGTTCGTGCTCGTCGCGAACACTAACGCAGGTATGTAATTAAACATTGCTGTTTCGCCAGTGGCCTTGTTTTAATCGTTGGTGCATTCGCAGAATTCGGAATAGAAACAGCTGCTGCAACTGTAGGGCTTGGCCTACTTGAACTATGCGAAGTAGTGGCAGGCACAGCGTCGGCTTCCTACGCGGGAACAGCTCAGTGAAAGCTAAGTGTGTATTGTCACGTAGTGGTGACGAGGTCGACGACACAAATGAAGGGGTCGATGATTGCACTAAAGAAACTCTTTATTTGGGCTGACTTGCGCCCTCAAAAGAACTAAGCAACTCGGCGGCGGCGATAGCAACAAACGCGCTCGTCGGTCGTCGGACAAAGAATGCTCGTCTCACTCGGCAACGCTCAATTTAAAGGCTGCACCGAACAATCTAGATAACGTCGCAAACAGCTACCAGCACGGGCTGGAACATTGTGGAAAGACACCCGAGTGGCCGGAACCTTCGAGACAGATCTCGGTGCATCTTGCCCTACAACAAAACTGATAAAGTTGTGACTTGTGACATCGAGCATTAACAAACAAAGATTACGGAACTGATACGCGGTCCAGAATCAGAGTGATAAGCCTGTATGCCGGCGTCTGTTAAAAAACAACAAATACTGTTTTGAAGGTTTCGCGGCATTACTGCCCCCTTAAAAAAACATCGCCTCGATGTTCCAAAACAAAGAAACTTAAACATAAACACTGCTAAGTTTAAACACCACAGATTCTTTAACGCGCGTAATATGGCTTCAGTCGTATAACATGTACAATTTCTGGGCGTGCGCGTCGCCGTTGTGATGCTGAAGTTCCGTCGGGAATGACTTCATAGTCCAGTGGTCCGACGCGGCGAAGGATTTTGTATGGCCCAAAGTATCGACGCAACAACTTTTCACTTAACCCGCGACGGCGAATTGGTGTCCAAACCCACACTTGGTCTCCTGGATTGTACTCTGCGTGGCGTCGTCGTAAATTGTATCGTCGGCTGTCGGTGCGCTGTTGGTCTTTAATACGCAGCCGTGCGAGTCGTCGGGCTTCCTCTGCTCGCTGCAGGTAGGCGGCGACGTCAAGGTTGTCCTCGCTGGTTACGTGCGGCAGCATTGCGTCGAGCGTCGTCGTGGGCTCCCTGCCGTACACAAGCTTAAACGGGGTCGCTCTGGTCGTCTCCTGGACTGCCGTGTTATACGCGAAGATCACGTACGGCAAGATGGCGTCCCAGGTCTTGTGTTCAGCGTCGACGTACATAGCGATCATGTCCGCGATCGTTTTGTTCAGGCGCTCCGTAAGGCCGTTGGTCTAGGGATGGTACGCAGTTGTTCGTCGATGGCTTGTGTGACTGTATTCCAGGATGGCTTGCGTCAACTCTGCCGTAAACGCCGTTCCCCTGTCCGTGATGAGCACTTCTGGGGCGCCGTGTCGCAAGAGAATTTGTTCCACAAAAAATTTGGCGACTTCTGCCGCGGTACCATTTGGTAGTGCTCTTGCTTCGGCGTAACGGGTAAGGTAGTCAGTGGCCACGATGATCCACTTGTTACCATAGACGAAGATGGAAAGGGGCCGAGGAGATCCATCCCAATTTGTTGAAAGGTCAGGATTGGGGGTGGAATCGGGTTTAGTAGTCCTGCTGGTCTGATCGGCGGCGTCTTGCGTCGTTGGCACTCACGACACGTCTTCACGTAGTGGGCAACTTCGGCAGGCAGTCGCGGCCAGTAATACTTCTCCTGAATTCGACGCAACGTGCGCGCAAATCCGAGGTGGCCTGCTGTGGGCTCATCGTGTAACGCCTGCAGAATTTCTTGCCGAAGGGTTTTAGGCACTACGAGAAGCTGCGCGGTCTTGTTGGGTGCGAAGTTGTTCTTCACGAGGAGGCCATTGTTTAACGTGAAGGATGATAAATGTCGCCTGAACACACTAGGAGGGGAAGCGGTCTTTCCTTCCAAGTAATCGGCTAGCGCTTTCAGCTCAGGGTCTGATCGCTGTTGTTCTGCGAAACAGCTGGCGCTTACCGGTCCTAAAAGGGCGTCGTCGTCATCGTCCTTCGGGGGAGCATCGACGGGAGCGCGGGATAAGCAGTCTGCGTCGGAATGCTTCCGGCCCGACTTATAGACTACAGTCATGTCAAATTCTTGAAGGCGTAGGCTCCATCTGGCAATGCGGCCGGAAGGATCTTTCAAATTAGCCAGCCAGCAGAGCGCGTGATGGTCGCTTACCACCTTGAATGGTCGGCCGTATAGGTATGGACGAAACTTAGAAGTGGCCCAGATGATTGCAAGGCACTCCTTCTCGGTCGTCGAGTAATTGACTTCGGCTTTTGTGAGTGACCTGCTAGCGTAGGCGATTACTTTCTCCTGTCCGGCACTCTTCTGGATGAGAACGGCTCCTAGGCCCACACTGCTCGCGTCGGTGTGAATTTCGGTCTCGGCGTTATCATCAAAGTGGCCAAGTACAGGAGGGCATTGCAGGCGGCGCTTGAGTTCGTCGAAGGCTTCTCCTTGCGGCGCTTCCCATTTAAAAGGTACGTCAGCCTTTGTAAGCTGCGTCAACGGTTCTGCGATCCGCGAAAAGTTTCTGACAAATCGTCGATAATAAGCGCACAGCCCAAGGAATCGGCGCACAGCTTTCTTGTCGGCAGGCGGTGGGAAATGTGCGATTGCAGCTGTTTTCTCCGGGTCTGGGCGAATACCGTCCTTGCTAACGATGTGACCTAGCAACCGGAGTTCTTCGTAGGCGAAGTGACACTTCTCTGCTTTTAGCGTTAGTCCCGATGACTTGATTGCTTCCAGCACTGTCTGTAGTCGTTTTAGGTGGTCTTCAAAGTTTGACGAGAAGGCAACAACGTCGTCCTAATATACCAAACAAATTTGCCACTTCAAGCCTGCCAGGACTGTGTCCATTACTCGTTGAAACGTGGCTGGTGCGGAGCAGAGGCCAAATGGCATCACCTTGAACTCATAAAGGCCGTCCGGTGTGATGAATGCGGTCTTCTCGCGATCTCTTTCGTCCACCTCAATTTGCCAATATCCGCTCTTCAGGTCAATCGATGAGAAGTACCTTGCATTGCAGAGCCGGTCCAGAGTGTCGTCGATGCGGGGAAGCGGGTAGACATCCTTCTTCGTTATGCTATTCAAGCGGCGATAATCAACGCAGAAGCGAAGTGTGCTGTCTTTCTTCTTGACCAAAACGACTGGTGCCGCCCAGGGGCTGTTCGATGACTGGATTACGTCATCACGCAGCATTTCCTCAACTTGATCGCGAATGGCCTGCCGTTCTCGCGGCGATACACGATAAGGGCTTTGGCGCAGAGGTCGGTCGTGTTCGTCCGTTATAATGCGGTGCTTGGCCAGTGGTGTTTGTCGTACCTTTGATGATGATGAAAAGCACCCCTTTAGTTTCGAAGAAGACTGCGAATCTGGTTTTTCCTGCTGTGGGTCAATACTGGGTTGGTGTCAAATGTGGGCTGACGGAATTGGTCCGGTGCGTCTTCGAGTGGTTGGTCGTGGAGGGCGAATACGTCTTTGAGGTCCGCTAATTCGTCGAGAAAAGCGATGGTCGTGCCCTTGTTGAGATGCCGGTATTCTTCAGTGAAGTTTGTTACCAGCACCTGAGCTTGTCCTCTCCGGAATTTCGCAATGCCTTTTGCGATGCCTATACCTCGTTCCAAGAGCAATTGGATATTTCCTTCGACGATGCCTTCAGCGGTTTCGATGTCCGTGCTACCTACGCTGACGGCGACGCTTGATCGGGGCGGCACGGTCAATTCTCCGTCGAGGACGTTTAGAGCGACGTGTTGCGTCGAAGTCGTCGTAGCAGGTATAGCTTTGTCTGCAGAGAGCTTGATGAGCTTGGATCGGAGGTCGATGATAGCCCTATTTTCATTTAGGAACTCCATGCCTAAAATCACGTCCGGGAGCACTGCTGCAAGACCACAAAGCTGGTGGGGTAAGTACGCCCATTTACGGTTATTCTTGCAGTGCATCGTCCCTATGGAGTAATCAGGTTGCCATCTGCGGTGCGAATCAGCGGGCCATCCCAAGCGGTGGTAACTTTTCTGAGCTGAGAGGCTAACGGTCCACTAACGACTGAATAGTCAGCTCCGGTGTCTACAAGGGCAGTGACTCTGCGACCGTCGATATCAACTTCAAGGTCACTTGTTCGCGTCCTCGCATTGCACGTGGGCCTTAGTGTCCGATCTCGGCTCCGTCGTTTCTTCAGGTCATGGCCGGGGCATACCGTTGTTACTTCGCTGGGCGGCGGTGTCTGCTTGCACTCTGGTCGTGTTGTCGTCGATGTCGTCGTGTGGAGCGGCGATGAAATGGTTGCGTCGTCGTTAGTGGTTGTCGGCGGCGGAGGATCTTCGTCTTTTCGCCGTTGAGCAACCTCACCTCCAAAGGTTGCTGCCTTTAGTTTCCCCTACGGGGGCTAGGAGACCGTCCTTGCACGTAACCGCGGCCCGGCGACGCAAATCGGGCATTGAACGGCGATGGGGAGCGTGATAGACGCCTTGGTGACGTGTGCTCTCCGCTGCGCAGGAAGTCGTTGATTTCCTGTGGTCACTCGCCAGGACGGGGACGTGGGGCGTCGACAGCGAAACCACGGAGGCCGATCCGCCTGTACGGGCAGTGCCGCAGAATGTGGCCGGCCTCACCGCAGTGGAAACATAATGGCCGGTTGTTCGCTGTCCTCCATGCGTCGCATTTCCTGGGGCTTGTTGGTCGTTGGTGGGCTTGGCGGGCGGGGGCCAAAGGGCGGTTTTCAGGAACAGGACGGTAGCGGCGAGGGCTCGGAAAGTCATCACGTCGGGGCCGAGGGCGACGTAATGCACCAGCGTAGTTCATCGCTGTAGCCTCTTGTGCTGGAACAGTCGCAGCCGTCGCTTGAGGAACGCCCAGCTCCTGCTGGACTTCTTCACGGACGACGTCCGCGAGCGTCGCCACCTGCGGTTGTTGCGATGATGGCATCAGTCGGCGGAGCTCCTCTCGCACAATCTCACGAATGAGGTCCCGAAGGTTCTCTCCGCTTGCAGATGCGCTGGTCTAGTGGATTGAGCAGTCCGGCTGAAGTGGTCGCTCGTAGTGGCGCATCCGGGTGGCCATCGTCTTCTCAATAGTAGATGCCTCCGTTTCAAATTCGGCCACAGTTCTTGGCGGATTTCGCACACGACCCGCAAAGAGCGACTCTTTAACGCCTCGCAATAAAAGTTTGACTTGCTCACTTTCGGTCATATTTGGGTCGGCGCGGCGAAAGAGGCGCTTCATCTCCTCAACATACGCCAGGACAGGCTCGTTAGGGAGTTGAAGTCTTGACTGAAGGAGGGCCTGGGCTCTTTCCTTTCGGACGGCGCTTAAAAAGGCAGTCAGAAACGCTTCCTTGAAAGTCTCCCAATCCTTCATAGTAGCCTCATGATTTTCGAACCAAACTCGGGCATGTCCTTGAAGAACAAAGTAGACTTGCCTAAGTTTCGCGGCGTCATTCCAGCCGTTGAATTCTGCCACACGGTCGAAAAGGTCCATCCAGTCTCCAGCATCTTCATCCGGTCGTCCATGGAAGCAGGGGGGCTCACGGGGTTGGACGAAAACAACCGGTGCTGTAGGCTGGGCCATTGTCAGCGTCGATGCCTTCCGAGATCGAATAGGGTCAGGCAGCAGACCGTGTTCGGGTTGTAGGCCTTGAAGTCGGCGGCTGGCTCGGTGGCCTGTAGGCTGGTCTTCCAGGGCGACAGGAACACGGCTTGGGTCTTCGCTTGAAGGATCAAAGGCAGCACCTCCACTAGATGTCACGTAGTGGTGACGAGGTCGACGACACAAATGAAGGGGTCGATGATTGCACTAAAGAAACTCTTTATTTGGGCTGACTTGCGCCCGCAAAAGAACTAAGCAACTCGGCGGCGGCGATAGCAACAAACGCGCTCGTCGGTCGTCGGACAAAGAATGCTCGTCTCACTCGGCAACGCTCAATTTAAAGGCTGCACCGAACAATCTAGATAACGTCGCAAACAGCTACCAGCACGGGCTGGAACATTGTGGAAAGACACCCGAGTGGCCGGAACCTTCGAGACAGATCTCGGTGCATCTTGCGCTACAACAAAACTGATAAAGTTGTGACTTGCGACATCGAGCATTAACAAACAAAGATTACGGAACTGATACGCGGTCCAGAATCAGAGTGATAAGCCTGTATGCCGGCGGCTGTTAAAAAACAACAAATACTGTTTTGAAGGTTTCGCGGCAGTATGAATCATTTGTCGGCATTGTTTCGTTTTTTGGACTGCGAAGAGTGTTCTGTTTGTTTCCAGAGAACGAGCAGTAACAAGCGACCACTACGGAAATTTCGCGTAAAATCTGAATTCTGTTTTTCGCTTGACGTTGCTGGCCTCGCGCAGCAAGCATTATTGTAAAGCTGTAGCTAACACTGACGACATTTTGTCGAGCGCGATGTTTTTCGTCATCGTATTAGGCGACAATAGGCACAAAACGCGCTCGAAAATAAATTACATTGGGGCTTCTTACTCAGGCGTTATGTATTTGGTACGGGCAATCACTCGCGCTTGTCAAAGTGCTTGAAATAATCCACTTGTTCATTATTATGATATATTCACTGCCCATTTTACTGGCGCGCAGGGTGACTAAGACCTCTTTTTTAAAACTTTTCTAGCGGAGAATAGAATCCTCTAGCATATGATTCCTTGTGTAAGATGATACACAGGTGCTGACATAAGTAAACGGAGCCCGCTTTTCCGTTCAAATTGAAATCACACCTTCTGCAACGCAGATAAGAAAACAATGTTTGTCCAAGTGAAAGGGCACTGGCGTCTGCTACGAGCTCGCACATACCACTACGGCCACCTTCAATTACGCAACGCGTGAAAAAAAAAAAATTTTGAAAGAAATCGCGTGCTCCGTTTATTTTTGTTCGCCCCGGTACACCATGAGTGAAAGCCTTTTTTTCTTTTTTTTTTCAGAGGACAAGTTCACCCACTGGAATGCTGATAGGGATTATGACCCCAGCTATAACGGTGAGCAATGCCTCTTTTCTTTTAATTTAGATGCTTTTCATGCTCTGTTACTAATATTTTAATGCCGGTGCTTAAGCTGTAGCTGTCGTCTGTGCTGCAGGTTTCTCAAAAGAAGGCTCAAGTTGGGTACATGTTGATGTACTTACTTGGATTTCATCTGATGAGAAGCACAAACAGGACTTCAGTTACAAAAACAGAAAACACACCTGGAAAATGATTAGTTTAGAATTGTGCAAGCATGGATAGATGGATACCTGCATGGATACATGCATGGATATATGCGGACAGTTGTGAACTGTGAAAAAAAAAAAAAGGCCTGGAGCGAACATATGACGAGCACCGTCAGCTAAAGAAGAGTGGGAGAGAAAGAAAGGAGAGTCTTTTTTCAGGCAATGGATGGTCTGGTTTAAAACGATGTTGGGTACAAGGATCCAGTGGAAGCAAGCTAACTCCAACAACCCATTGCCTCACTTGTCTGCTCGTTAGCAGTGGTCACCACATACAGCAGCAACGAACCACCCTTAATAATAGATGCAGCTGCTTCTTGCGAAAAGGGCTCGACAAATGATGATGCTCTTCACCAGAAAAATAAACCAAATGGGAAGCGTCGTCGAACGCCGTCTGTCGTACTGGAAGAAGTTCTAGTGAACTGGCACTCAGCACCGTATTAAAAAGGAAGACGATACAAGCAATATTTAAGGGTGCTGAGGTTTAACCTGGGTATCCTGAAACGCATTGCAGCCCTGAATAAGCAGCAGTGAACTTTGTCAGGTCTTTGTGAGGCTAAAACGATTCATTGTTTTATAAACTTGCTTTTTGCATAGTGTATTAATTTCCCATTTATTCTGCTCACTGATGGAGGTGTAGGTTGCATTCTTTTTAATTTAAGGAAATACTGACATTCGATTTATTTCAACAGTTTTTGCCATTGAGAGTTTTAGCCGGAATTGATCACCTCGTACGTACAATAAGTAATTTCACTACGTAAGGGTCACATATGTGTGATGCATAAAACGCAGAAGTTGCATTTCAGGACTAGAAGTTCGCTGCCTATCATACGCATTCCTTGCATTACTTTATACACAAGAAACTCCTTATTGAAACCCGTTTCATTGTAGCACGGCTGTCTTCTGGCTCCGCGGCCTCATCATCAAGGGATGGATCTGCATCACTCTCTTCTTCCATGGTGCTGTCGTCGTCTCCGAATGTGTCTTTACATTGTACTATTATGTTGTGAACGAGTAGGATGCCCCTAACATAGTTGCTCGTTTTCACATTTGGTTCCATGTCAAGGTACTTCAGTGTTCTGAATTTTCTTTTGAACTGAGTAAACGCTCGCTCAATTAATGACCTTACTGCTCCTAGCGTTTCATTCAACTTGAGCGGTGGTGTTGTTGAGTGGCCGTTGTTTTTCTGCGGCTACATGAGACCTATTGACAAGAAATACGCACAGTCACTGCAAGATACGAAAATTCTGCGGCAAGTTGCCTGCTACCTCATCAAGGCCTGATCTGGCAGAAACTCTGGCATTCTGCATTCGTCCCGGGCTGCCTTCAAGTACTTGAGTGAATATCAATTTCCTGTCGCAGCATTCCTACGACAGTGTAATTTACTCTTGTTGTAGCATGTATCTTGTTCTTTTTCGGGGTCCTTGATTGAAATATCGCAGCCGTCCACAGCTTCAACAACACGCGGAAAGCGCCGTTTCCAAGCAAACTCCCGAGCAACGCCTTGCAGGTTTGCGCGCCAACGGATGAATTATTTTTCAGCATGTGTCCACCCTTTAATAATGCGATTTGTTGAATAAAAAGCAAGTCGTTGTTGATCCCAAATTGATCAGCCACTGCACGAAATGATTCCTGGTTGCTCAGCATCCACAGTGTCATCAGCAGTTTAATTTACAGAGGTATGGGAGGTACCCTTTTTATGTTTAGCCACTCTTGCGTGCTCCACAGCTGTACCTGCATGACAACCATAAAAATTTTAAATTCGGAGTGGTTTCTGCTTCAGAACAAGCTTTGCGTATAGATATAACGACTTTCGTCAGCAACAAAATAGGCCAGTGCATTTCAAGATACCTGATCAATGCAGTTTCTGAATGAACAGGAGGTATTGCCTATTTACTGACCCAAAGTGCGCTAAGATTGTTCACTGCTTGCTTGTTTAAGGGAGCCTATAATTGCGGATAGCTCTAAAATCGAAAACAATCGCCGCTCTAAATATTTCCCACTCCTATTGGTCAGTCGTGATGCCGGTGACTCAATCGTTCAGCATTCTTAAATTTCTAGCAGCCGTATTTGCCGCGGCGAAGAAACAAAGTGTTCGCGTAGTGCTTCGGGTAATCCGAAAACGCTCCCTGAAATGCATATCTGCGTACCGAGGTACTGCGTTCAGTATGCAGCCTTCAATGCCATGGATCCTCCTCTCGGCAATTCTGCGGTCTTCATACGAAGCGGGCAGACAGTTAATATACTGCAATGTGGTAAAACAGTAGAATCGTACCCCGCATGCAAACACGGACATCTTGCAGCATGAAGGTAAACCGCTGCTGCTGTCTGCGTCGCAGGGCATCAAGCTCGTCTAGTTCGTCGTTGTCTAGCAAGAGCTGAAGTAACTTGCACTTGACTGCTGCCATGATCAAAATGCGCTCGAAACAATTCCGGAAACGAGAATGATGCAAGAATAAATGAACTATCTCATACGGCTCATACGTGCAAGGGAATCAAATTGTCGCTAAGTTAAGCTCAGACTTCGCTTCTATGTGTAGCGCTCGAGTGGCCCCCCTTAGAGCTCGGAGTAGACTAGCTTAATGCGCCCAATTACTGCGCTCCCAGGTTCAAAGTAATTCAGGTATTTGGTTACGAAAGCGAATGTCCTTGCTGTATCCGTTAGAACCCATGTAAGGCCTATAGAAAAATACTCAATTGCAGGGATATTACTGGTACCACTTCTTCACTTCTTTAATTGTTCGGTTTTTATATTCACCTTAGTTGATTGTAAGCCCCCGATATTGCTGGAACGTTGCAGTCAGGATACAAACAGTCACTGCCAATAAAGCAAAAGAGGAGTTGAAGCTATAGAAAAAAAAAACGTTGAAATGTGCGTACTGGGACCGGGTTCTATGTCATTCCCTAGTGAGCTCATTAGCTGTGCCATTACAATAACCTGGCCTAATTCTTTATCGCCAACGGCAGTCTAACCGCTCTAGCTATCAAGGGAAAAAGAGCTCAGGTATAGTTGAGGGCCGAACTAATAAAAATGCAATGACGCGGGGACGACCCAGGGTGGAGACACATCCGGGCTTCTTTCCAGCAGAGAGCACATTGATAAAGATAACAATAAACTGATCTGCTGAGTAAACTCCACCAAAATCTGCCTTTTTTTGTTTCGAATTTCCTACTATACTGGAAGCTCCACTGTTTACCAGCGGCTCAAGCTCATTAGGTACTCACGGCCGAGAGCACTAAGGGCGTTTTTCTTTTCAAGTAGACGAAACCCAAAGTACTAAGCCGGCCATGTTAGGCGCCCTCTGGTTATACGCTTGCCATCCTGAATTGTTCGCTAATGTAATTATTACCCTCCCCTCCCACCCCTGCCACTGGTCTTCTGCTACATACAGCTAAATCATGCATGCATCCACGCGCTTACAAGCTCAACTAGCCTCATTTGTGTTCCTTCCTTCTTTTTCAGCTTAGGCTTATGCCAAAGTCGCATTGAACGCACGCTGTGTAAGCAATTTCCAGTAGATTCCATGCGTACTAGGAAAAAAATTGCACTTTATGGGCAAATGACTTGTTTCTGTGTTAAAAAGTAAGAAAAGAATGAAGTGCGGATTCCACCATATTCTGCAGTTCTAGCAAGAAAAATGCGGTGCTACGTGACACTTTGTTTAGCGCATGTCCCAGAAGGCCCGCAACATTGTTATTCACCATCCAAATGGTAACTACGTAGTTGCCTTTGGTAAGGCGGGAAAATAATATATACAGTTTCTTCGGCGGTAATTGCACCTTTTGCGGCCAGAAAAACGTCAAAATAGCCAAAAAAGAAACAATTATTTTTCGCTGCAAATAGAGGCATACTTTATAGTTACCCTCTGTTTTCGTTACATAGCGCCTGCGGAGTGCTTGCTGAGGATCATGCAGCTTTCCATATCATGTGCTCATAAGGAATCACAGAAATTGTGAAGAACTGTAGCAGATAGTGCGTGCATCACCGGCCAAAGACCTCCATGGCATTCATCCATGTAACTCCAATTTGGGCGAGTTAGCGGCCACCAGAAATCAGAAAACTTCCTCATATCATCCCTTCCCCGCATTCTCTGCCACACTGCGCTGCATTTGTGTTATCCTGGAATGCAGTCAGCTACCCTGAACACCGATCAGCATTTTTAGTTATTGCTTGGCTGGGCGCATTACATGTTTTAACACACGATCGCTCGCCTACGAAAGTTCGGTCTTTGCACCGTTCCATTGGGTTAACGCTTCGCTCCTGCTTTTTATTTCTTTCCCGCCGCAGTGGTGTTCGTGTACAGTAATGCCTTACGCATCACTGCAATGGAATAATACATGAATAAAAAATTATATGATTACGCTCCTTCAAAGGACACCAACGTCATGAACGTGTGCATCGTGTGAACAGCTGGGCATGCCTCCATGCAGAAAACCGAGGGTGTTAATGTGTCAACAAGATAGCGATTACCAACTGCCACAGAAATAGCTGTTCGTTCCAGATGAAGCACCACCGAAGGCAATCCCCTACACATATCCATTCTCACTCACTTCCTACACGAGAGCCAACTGCAATTACCGAACGGAACAGATAAAACTATATAACTTATTTTAGGCATGTCAAAGTTACAAAATATACAGGAAATACCACACCCATCACCCAACGCATGGCGAGTCTGCGGACGCACTGTCCAGCTCAAACCTCGACGATCAGCGCGAAACTGTGATCAGTACCATACTGGAAGCAGCTTTCATGGGAATTTTGGACACATGACTTACTTTTCTCATGCTCCGCCCTTGCAAAAGGTTGCTCGTATAAAGTACCAGATTACTGCCATCCTCCACTGCTGTATCTTTTGCTCTAATTTTTATTTCACTCCCTCCATTTTACCTTCCCTCCCGGCACTGTTGTGTCGACGAAGGTGCTAGATGCTTGCTCCGCCAATATATTTCCTCGAAATATATTCTTAGCTATAAAGACGTATTTTTAAGATCAGCGGTGCGCCCCAGCGGTTCGGCCCGTTATGCTGGCAAATACTCAACTATATTCCCATCCTCCAGCTTTTCAGCATGAACTGAAACCTAAGTAGACGTGTACCTATCTCACATACTAAAATGCACGCACGTAGAATTGCACTTCTGACATTGCATTCAGGAGTGTAATGTATATTCTGCGATTACACTGCGATGACAGCCGCTAAGTTTGTTTTCTTTTTTTACCATTTTCGCAGAAAACCTAAATGCCGCTAGCAAAAAAAATGAAGTTCGTTTATTTTTGCCATTTAGACATGTCAACTAGCAGTTCGTACAATGTTATGGGTGAACGTTTTCGCTACGCAGGTATTTCCGTCCGTTTGGGAAAAAAATGCTCTGCGTCATCCTTTCCTGGCCCCTTTTGCACTGTTGACGTAAAGCAGCTGAAGGCAATTATGTCCTCTTTTCTTTCTTTTAGCATGCTGCATTGTATTATAGCCCGTAGATATTGCCAATGAAAACATAGCACAACTAAATTAATAAAGTGACAATTTGGAAGGGATTAAAAAGCCCGAGCGCATTAAAGAGAACAACAATATGACGTATTGCATAAGCAAGCATACTATCAGCTGCCGTAGATTTGTATGGATCATTATTTTTTATCTGCTTATTTCAGCAGACCTTTAGTCTCGAATAAATGATAACACACACACACACACACACACACACACACACACACACACACACACACACACACACACACACACACACACACACACACACACACACACACACACACACACACACACACACACACACACACACACACACACACACACACACACACACACACACACACACACACACACACACACACACACACACACACACACACACACACACACACACACACACACACACACACACACACACACACACACACACACACACACACACACACACACACACACACACACACACACACACACACACACACACACACACACACACACACACACACACACACACACACACACACACACACACACACACACACACACACACACACACACACACACACACACACACACACACACACACACACACACACACACACACACACACACACACACACACACACACACACACACACACACACACACACACACACACACACACACACACACACACACACACACACACACACACACACACACACACACACACACACACACACACACACACACACACACACACACACACACACACACACACACACACACACACACACACACACACACACACACACACACACACACACACACACACACACACACACACACACACACACACACACACACACACACACACACACACACACACACACACACACACACACACACACACACACACACACACACACACACACACACACACACACACACACACACGCACACACACACACACACACACACGCACACACACACACACGCACGCACGCACACACGCATGCACGCACACACACACACACACACGCACGCGCACGCACACACACACACACACACACACACACACACACACACACACACACACCCACACCCACACCCACACACACACACACACACACACACACACACACACACACACACACACACACACACACACACACACACACACACACACACACACACACACACACACACACACACACACACACACACACACACACACACACACACACACACACACACACACACACATGCGCACATATACACACAGAGGGAGAGAGAGACATGCACAGACAGGCAGGTAGGTAGGCAGACAGATCTTACAAAGAACTTGATGCTTTGATCTCTTTTTAGACCTCTTTAGGGGGAATAAATTTAACAGCAACATTTAGGCTGTAAGCTTCACGCATGATAGCTTTATTTGCATAAGCGCAAAAAAAACGCATCCTGACTGCTGGTGCTGCAGTGACCACACCGCGGTGGAGCGTTCTGAATTAGCTGTCACCATGTGCACCTGACGCGGGACATGATCTGTTTATGTGATGTCATGAGAAGCAGGGACAAGGGGAGGGACGGCTCGGAGTAGCCCCATGTGATATATGAGTAGATGCCGATCAGCGAAATTCAGTACAGCGTGACTTCAGTCGGATACGTTCTATGTAATATTTGGTTATGACAGCATAGGCGACAACAAAGTACGCTGCACAGAAAAATGTGTATAGGCTACATTCTTTGCGATTAGATTACCCCAGCTCGATATTAGCACAGTGACGCCTTTCGCACCGAGTTGAAGCAAAGTAAAAGCATTTACGTCTTTAGGGACGGTGTAGTACGAGCTCAGCTAGAACGTTTTTATAGCTGTTACGTTTCGTAATAGTGTGTCAATGCGCTTTAGAAAGTGACTGCCATTTTTCAAAGTTAACGTCTCGCTCACCTGTTTTCCATTCTGTTATGTCCTTAAGAGTATTCATCCATACAAGTGGGCAGTGGTGTCATGCAGATCATTTCTTGATTGAAGATGCAGGAAGACGGACGTTGGCTACCGAAATTTGTCGAGAAACTTTTTTCTGGCATCAAGGTCCCCTTACTGTTGCTAATATGTCAACTTCACTACTTCGATTCAAAAATGCACGCACTTCAGGACTTAGACTTCTCGTTCAAACCGTTTCTTTCGAGGAAGTAATAATTTGAAAACCTTGATCCCTTCATAGCATATTTCGTTTCCAAATAGGATTCCTGGAACAAAAATGCCCGGACTGAAAACAGATCATTCTGCCCTCGCTCGAGTTTTCTTCGCCTGGAAAAGCAAGAAATGCGTTCTCCTCTTATCTCGGGTCTCCAGAACTGCAAGTCGGACGCTTTAAAGTGCAACGAGGTATCTTGCCTTTCGTTCTCGCTTCACGAATGTCATGAATTCAATTTGGTCTTGACGGTTTGCATCCAAACGTGCGCTCCTTGAAGTCTGCTTCTTATATAATGAGAGGTTCCTTATTTGCATCACTGCCACGGTTTGCATGATCATCCTATTAGATAAATACAATAAAAGTGCGCCATGTTCAATTTCCGGAATTCGTAAATAAATGAAAGAAGTCAGTAGCAGCTTTGAAATAATCAGCTCAGCTTTGCAGCATATACAGCTCCGCTATCTTACAGGTCTTTCAGAACTTTTAGGCTCCAACTCTACGCAGTTCAATTGCTAGCGAAGCGCTGTATTCTCAGACTTCATTCGCTTCAGACAATGGTTGAGTAGGTTCCTCTACTGCACGCAAGGACCCAGACGCGAATCTAGGCATGAGTCTTATAAAAGAAGTGACATGTTCCGGCTGTTTTGGCGGTTCAGCTACAGTTCCGTCTCTTCAGTCTGAATACGGACCATGTTAGAGCCCGCTTTCTCGTTCAATCCAGTCCAAAAGCCAAGAGCTAACATTGCATACCTGCATTTGTAAGTATGTACACGTGTTCTTAAATTTTTTTTTTTCGAGGATGTATTTAAAGGGATACAAAAATTGCGCCGAGTTATCCTTCTGAGAATACATTTATAATCTTGCTCTTCCTGGGTACGTTGACGCTTCTACAGGAGCAAAATACAAATCTATTGCATTGAAAAGTGAGTTTATTTACATTGTAGGTAGTAGACTGAAACATGCGATATTCATACTGGAAAGGACTGTTTGTAGCCGTTCTCCAAGTTAATGGTGGTACTGCACGTGCTGTATGGCGGTCCACAACGAGCACAGGAAGCGTTCTGTAGTCAAAGATGCGAGTAAGAAGGCGGTGTATGTTGGGTGTGTGATGCGGAAGTGTTTCATGGTTGGCTCAATGTGTAGTAATAAGTGCATCCACGGGTAGAGATCTGGGCAAATCATTAAAGTTTTGTGATGCGAAAGTATACGCGGGTTGACCGGTTATAACCCTGAAGGCTGAAACGTGCCAAATGTCTTGCAGTTTGCTGCGGTCAAGACGAAAGTAAGCGGCACCGTAGCGGATCGAGCTTAGTGAGCAGTACAACGACGGTGAGGCGACAAGCTACCTCCATCTCGGCACAGCGGCGCTTGCTAGGGAGCCATTCAATCAAGTTCAGCGCGATGACGCCAGTTGAGATCTTCACTGTTGGATCCAATCTTTAGGGGGGTGTCTTTATCTATGAGGGCACTTATTACTAGCAATAATTTTAATTCATATATTAAATACACATGTATTAACGACTCGTTTCAGGCTGCGGGTGGCACGTCCCTTTATAGATGTATGTGCGCTCCGAATTCAGGCTTCAGGAGCGCTGAAGAGCGATACATTCTCCTCGGAGCGCAGTAAACCGCAACTGTAACAACATACAAAGCATTATATTCCCAGAAGCGCATAATTATCTTCTTTGTGCCTAAAAGCAGTTTTAAAGAGGCTGAAATCTTGAAAACGACAAAGAGTGATATCGCACAAGATCTTCTTCTATACCCTTCCTGCATTTGCTTTCATCGGCAGAAACTTGTATTAGTCAAAGAAACCTCTCAAAGAAGCAATGCGCCGGATTGCATTAACGTTTAGTGTTTACTTCCTTATAAGCTACACGTGCCAGATAGCACTGAAGCAAACAAAAAAACATAAATGAAGAACCGAGAGCATGTGCTTTTGCGCAGCAGATATTTGCCAACGGAATACGGAACGCTAGCGTCGCGATTTTCGTGAAACGCGGTCAAGAAATGCATAAGCCGCCCACATGAGGATCGGAGTTTTACAAAACTGCCTCGTGCCAGGAATCGATGGGCGGACAACTTCCATTGAAATTTCCAAGGGCGGCGTCATTTCGAAACGAGCGAAGGCACTCCTTCGAAGCTGTTCATTTCATAACCTAATTGAAGTTGGCTCGTACAATCAAACGAGCGACCTACGCTGAACCCTGCCGTATATGCTGATGGTCTCATCGTACCGTCGCCAACAAGTTCGTTGCACTGAGCACGGGGATGACCAGAGCAGCAAGTGCAACTACGAAAACAGCGAATAGGAACGTTGGTGAATTCCATTCAGCAAAGAATAAAGAAACAAGTATAGGTTTTTGAGGAACTTTGTCCCACAAATTTAGTCACTCAGGTTAAAAAATATGCGTCAGGGATAAGAAGCAAGGTGTGGACTGTGTGGACAAAGAATTAATTACAGGCGTGCGCTTAAGTTTGCTTGAGAACGGATATGGCGAGATCCACTTTACAGAGTCTTGGCTTTGCCATAATAATGCATAATATTAAGAGGCATTACGTAATATTCAGCGCTAGTCCTGTCGTCTTGTGTTCGTCCTCGTCTGTCCGCGCTGCCTCTCTTTATTATCCACTTTACAGGACTGCTTTCGGCTACTGCATCGTCACTGTCACCTTGTTATCATAATCATCATCATCTTTACAGCTACTCTCATAATCAATTAAATTCACCGCCAATGTCATCTCTACTGCCACCATTATCGTTGTCACTAACTGCATCGTCGTTGTCATCGACACTATTATCCTCACTCTAGACAAGCAAAATTACTATTGGTTTATCATGAGCCCGGCGTGGCTTAGTGGTGTGCGCGCTCAGCTGGAGATCGGAGGGGTAGTGGGTTCAATTCACGGTGGAGATAGATTTTTTAACTCTCATTTCTTGCGAAAGCTTCCAGCGGACATTTGCTGCGCGCAAATCCGAAGCCCATGAACCCATAAAGGCTTTCGCCTTAATAATAATTAATCTAGTTGTGTTGATCGAGACATATGCATGTGTAAGAAGCGGATGCCGGTAGAACCTCTCAGGCTCAAATGCTCCTTCAATGACCAAGACTAACTATTCTTATCACTAAGGAAAAACAGGCTGCCGTATATAGCATTAAATAACTATTTAGAAGACGGCGCCGCCTTCGCACAAAAATATTCTCGACTGGTTATTATTTATTCATTTATACCTCAAATGCCCCTATGGGGTATTACATGAGGGGTGGGCTGTTACAGTTCATTGGCGAGTCTTTCAATGAATGCTTTGAAGTTTGCTGGATGAGCGTGATGAACCGTGTCGCCAGGAAGGCTATTCCAGTCCTTCGCTGTCTGGACGAAAAAAGCATTTAGATGTGCAGTGGTATTTGCGGATGGTGGGTATACTACTTTATTGTGATTAAGTCGAAATCGAGGTGGTGGCGTGATGGCATGTTCTCCGCGAAAATTCTGAAAAAGCTCACAAAATGCCAAAGTGCACTCCTGTACCCCATGCACCTCTCAGAGGTGCGTCACCTTTTGTTTGGTTAAAGCTGAAATTGCGGTACCTTTTTCATACCATCTTTTTTTTTCGAAGTTTACAATCACGTCCAAAAGGCAAGCACAACAATTACGCAACTTGTTCATAACGACACAGAATTTCATCATCAGCTTAGATTGAGAGATAGTTTTGTTTCCCTCTGGACCAAGAAGAGAGCATTTCGCCCGAACTCTATAATCACGAACTGCTGCTTGTGCATTTGGTTTTATAGCAGGTTTCTTTTCTTTTTCAAGTTCCAAATTTTCTTACAGCTGTCTGGCTTTATTTTAACCCTGAAGCTATATTGAGGAATACGGCGGACAACATGTAAAAGTTGGAATGCTGCAATCATTTTCCCAATCAACTGAACACGGTAATAAATATATTTTAGAAGGTATATTGTATTTTACATAATTCAAGCTCGTCTTCCAGTAGTATTGTCGAGAAAAAGTATTCATCAAATAATTGTAGCGCACGGTGCAAGGCCCACAAATGCATCATAACCGTAACACAGTGGCAACTCGCCTGTGTGACTTGGATTGCTCCACCCGCGAATTTAGTTCCCCTGCAGACATCATCAGAAAACGAGACGGGCCCGCGGTGGCTCTTTGTCAATTTAGCCTCGACCGCAGCCCCATGATAGCCGTCTGATCGATGCACAATGGGCGCAGTCATTTTTCTCGCAATCCGGCCTCAAAGCTCCAATACGGAGCAATCTAAGCAAGACGCGCTGGCTGGCGGTGCGTTAAAGTGTGAATTCGTATATCATTCGGACATCTTTTGGCCTTGTAACGCGAGTTCCAAGAGCAATTAAATTTTTTGCTTACACTATTTCGAGGGAAATTCAATTCTGAAAATACAACGCATCCCTCAAAATAAAAGTTAAAGTTTTATTAATGTATGTATATAATTAGAAAATTAACTGTACAATTCTGCTTCTAACATCGAATAAGCTTTAGCTACACCACAGCATATATAGTTTTTGCACAAAGGTTTTCCCAACCGAAAATAATTAAATTAGAGTAACACGCGTATATAAACACATCAAGCCCAAGAAAGGTACGTACTGCTTCGTTCAAACTTCTTTTCTGCTCCTCTAATGTCACAAAGTATACGCGCACGTCAACTTATGCTTATTTGGATTTTCCTAGCATTTTGGACTGAAAGAGCTCGATCAGCAACCAATGTCTAATCCCTCCTCCTTTCGCGCCGCATATGGAGGAAGCAAACATTGGACGCTTTTCATATGCGGGAGCGCTTGTTTGGGAAAACAAGGTAACTCTCATAGCGTATAAATAGTACGCCTCTGGTTGTATGCATAAATAATACAGCATGGCCCCATCGATTTCTGCCTCCTCGACAATCTCTAGGCGGAAGCAAAGAAGAAATCAAGTTCTCCGAGGATCACTAAGGTCTCATATTATAGTGAAGGATTCTCAAAGAAAAAAGAAAAGATTGTGAACTACCACTCGAACAAACGTCTTTATTACAGCCCGTATTTAGACCTCTGCGCGTGATCTTCCATACAACGGCGAATGATGACGATGCTGCGTATGTACAGGTAAAAGAGGTGGAAATTCTGACACCACGCTCACACAAATTTACCGCGGCAAGCAAGCGGCCACCCTGGTCGCTGTTTAGATAAAAGCGGGTCGGTGGGTGTACAACTTCTGAGCGCCGACGCCGATCGGCGATAGTATGAGATGTGACAATGCGGTAGTTAACGGCAGAGGTTTGCTGGAGCACGGTGCAAAGACCAATATAGTCGTGGAGGAACTTTTCGCACAATCCTGGAATGCGGACTGGTGACCAGAGTAGAGCTGCATCCCCGGGTGAAAAGGAGGCAGTGCGGTGTTGCTGGTCACAGCAGTGCTTCCGTTCTTGCTGGGCGGCTTCAGTGTTGCGGCGAGCAATTTGCCAGCAATGGCCCATACGTGTAGCAAACTGGTCACCCAAAGATGCAGATAAGGAGGCAGGAGCAGAGAATAAGGTGGCGTTGAGTAGTGTTGCTGATTGAGGTCATAAACTAAAAAGAAAGGGCTGTAGCCAGTGGGGCGCTGAACGGCAGAATTATAGGCATAGCTACCGAAAGGCAAAATGGTGTCCCAGTTGTTATGGTCAGGACTGATGTACATGGATATCATGTCGGACAAGGTGCGGTGAAAGCGTTCGATGAGGCTATTGGTCTGAGGATGATAACTAGAAAGTGTCTTGTGGATGGTGTTGGCAGCGCGGAGTACTTCCGCCAGGACTTGGGAAAGAAATATCTTCTCATGGCCGCTAATCAAGTTACGGGGAGCACCATGGCGCAAGACGATCGCCCGCAAGAAAAACTCGGTAACTTCAGAAGTGGCACCTGCGGGTATGAGAGTTTGGAGACCGAATAAGTAAACGGCGACAGAATCGAAAAGCACGGGTGGGCAAGGAAGAGGTTGCTGGGGGCCGGCAGGAAGAGATATTGACCGCTTACGACGCTGACAATGCGCACATGATGATATGTATTTTGAGACGCTGGTAGAAAGCTCCAGGGCCAAATGTAGCGGCTTTTGATACGGTCATACGTCTTGTGGTAACCTAAATGACCGGCAGTGGCATCGTCGGTAAGCCTCTAACACTCGATGGTGGTGAGAGCGAGGCACAACGGGAACCCACCGGTGGCCAGTCAAGTGGTAAACATAGCAGTAAAGCGTTCCGTGTTGAATTCGGAAAAGGCTGAGCTGACGACGCCTAGAAAAGACATTTCCAATGACCGGGATGTCCAAAAATATTTTTAAATGCACACATATGGGCCTAGAATTTGAGAAAATACCGATCGTTATTTGAAGCTTTTACGCGCAGTTGGTCAGCAGATGTTACATAACCCTTCCAAATTACCCGACTTCCGCAATAGCTATGAAATGAAGAAAATAACAGGTCGCTTTTCTATGGAGGCGAAAAGCAAGGTGCCCGCTTGCTGTGTGATGTCAGTGCACGTTAAAGAACCCCAAGTGGTCGAAATTTCCGGGGTCCTTCACTACGGCGGCTCTCATAGCTTGAGTCGCTTTGGGACGTTAAACCCCACAAAACAATCAACCAACCAACCATAAGTAAATTAGTAATCTTCACATAATCCCTCAAAATATTTATACCATCATATGCTAACCGATCACCCTTCAGCAAAAGGCTGATTTCGTACGTCGAATGGTAAAAGGTCTAGACAATAATAACAAAGAAAGGCCTAAATGAGATATTTAGGATCAAGTTTGTGGTTTTTTACATGTTATTACACCAAACGACAACATGCCATGGAGTCTCGAGCATTTTTGGAGACGGCAAGAAAGCGCATTTCACATATAAAAAAACAAGATAATTTGAGCTTACTGCCTTTGCAAAAAGAGAACACGCTAAAAAGCAGCTGCGCGCTCCCTATACTGAAACAACTCTGTTTAAGAGTCTGGAAAAAGATTTTTTTATGTAAGCGGAAACACTTTAAGTTCTATAACACATTTTCGTTGACACGCAGCCTCCGTATGCACGCGTTAGACCATATTTGATTGCACTTAACCGTAGCGAAACTTCATGCTCTTGACAATTTTTTCTTAAACTGCCTCCTGTATTTTTTCCTGTTGAAATTACCAAGCAACGTTTCGCACCTTCAGGTGTGGTCTTTGTGATCCCACGAGACCTGGGAAAAAATTTTATTCCCAGAGTAACGTGACAGAAGCGCTGTTAGGAGTTAAAGCCATTTTCATTTCCATCAGAGTGAGCGAGAAAAGGAGGGATTATACGTTGTTTTTGTATTTCGAAGACAGGAAGCGTAACTTTTCAATGAGCTAGTAATTTGGTTTTTCCACAAAAATGAGTTTTTTTTCCGAACAGAGACAAAAAGCCTCAAATTGTCTAGAATGCTCAATAATAAACGGGAGCGGCAGACTCTGACCGCAAATGTGCACGACCTGCTGATATGCGCTTAAGGTTTTTTTTTTTTTTTTTTTTTTACTCAGCTCTTTGATTCGCTTTTTTTTTTTTGTTTTGGTTTGTTTAAAGTGCAAGATTTTCGAGCATTATCCGCGTCATCACACTAGCAGCAGGAGAGCAAATAGAATGAGAAGACAAAGCCAGTGAAGCATTAACCCGTCAAGAATAACCCACCAGACCTAAGCTGTGAAGCCTTTTTTTCTAGCTGTGAGTCGTAGGTATACAGAATGTAAGAGTGAGCGTAGGGTTTCAAACAGGCTCAAAGTGATCGTTCAGGCGGTTCTACATGTATGGTCCATTTCTCGGGAACCTCTCATGTACATACCAACAAAGAACGTTCGGGGTTTTGTGTTCTGGGTGCGCATACTAAATAAGGACACACCAATGTATGTATCACGTTCATCGCATTGGATGTTGTCGTATTCATTTACGTACAAACACAAAGGCAATTCTTAAGCCAGGAATGCTAAACATGCTTTTACGCTTGTAATCGGCTTCACTCAAAGTCCTACGATAAAATAGCAAAACTGCGGATTGTTTGCAACACATACCTCATTCTCAAAGAAACGCCATAAGCAAGGTCTGCGGATCCATTTCCTTCGTACTGCATAGCTTTCGAGGTTGCCATGTGTTACGGTTGACCTAATTTCTTGTTCTAGGGCTTCCGTTAAACTTATTGAGCAGATGGCGCAATCTTTTAACAGAAACGATCTTGCGGTATGTCGATAATTACTGCGGAGGTTTCTATTTGCAGGAACCAGTAATACCGATTGTATGAAGTGCATTTATTCCTGTGCTTTTAGCCCTGCGTCGGGGCAGATTTTTTGAGCTTGCGATAAATGACGCAAGGCTGAGTGACGTTTGACATGTGTCTCACTTTCATTTAATTTTTCTTCATCATCATCAACCGTACTATACACACTGGATGGCGAAGGCTTTGTTCGTTCAGTTAACTCGGTCTAATGCTAGCTGTATCCGCTTCAGCCCTGAAAGCTTCCTAACCTGATCCCACCACATTTCTGCCACTGCCTTTACGCTTTTATTCGTCTGAAATTCAATTTGGTGCTCTTAGCGCACTACACCGACCATCGGTTATACTCTCTTCGCACTACATGTTCTGCCCAAGCCTATTTCTTCTTGAATTCGGCTGGAACGTCATTATCTTGAGTTATTTCTCTACCTAATCTGCAAGCTTTTGTCTCTTATCTTCACACCTATAGTTCTCTGTTCCATGGCTCGCTGCGTTGTCCTGTGCTCAAATAAAACCCTTTTCGTCATCCTCCCCGTTTCTTCTCCATAGATGAGTACAGGTAAGATGTAACTGTTATATACTTGAGCCATACCGGTACGTTACTAGTCATAGTCTGCATGTACTTGCTAAATGCGCTGCAACCCGATCCTATATTCCTAGTGATTTCCCTTTCGTGTTCCGGATCTGCGGTTACTACCTGTATTAAGTAGAAATATTGGCCAACCACTACCAACTTATTGCGAACTGTTGTTACATCCCGATGCTGTCGAACGTCATATGAGTCTTCTGTCTACTAATATTTAGGCCTACATTTTTGCTATTTCTATTCAGGTAACTAATAATTATTTTAGTTCGTCCCCTGACTTACTTAGCAAGACAACATAATGAACGAATACCAGACTACTCTGGTATTCTCCATCTACACTTGTTCTCATCTCTTCCCGTTTCAAATCTCTTAATACTTCCGCTAAGCAAGCTGTGAATAATACTGGGGAGATCGTGTTTGCTTGCTTAGCACCTTTCTTTATCAAAATTATGCTCTCCTATTGGAGAACTGTACTTTTTGTGCATTCGCTATAGGGACCGGGCGCCCGTTGTATGGCGCCACCGTCGCCTCGGTGGAACAGCGCCGCCCGCGGCGGAGTGCCAAAACAGCGGAATGGCGAGGCAGCTGAGCGGCGCAGTCGTTTCCGTTCTGCGAGGCGTTTTTGAGCCTGTCCATACCCGTCGTTTTGCGGTGTGGCTTTGAGAGCTTTGAGCTGCTTTGAGTAGTCGCAAGGAGTCTTTTTTGACGGGGAAATCTTGAAAAAGAAAAGGGCCGTTCTCGGCAGGGTGTGCGTGTTTTTATTTTTTTGTTGTTTTTTTGACGCCCGGCGCATGGTATTTCTGTTATATATACTCGAAAATGCCGCGCGCGTGATTTCGCCATGCGCTAGGAAACCTTCGTTAGGCACTTGTTAAGGCGACGTCGAAGACGGGAATTGCGCCTGCACTGCGCGTCTATCTTATATTAGGTCTAGTCTGAATCTGCCTGAAGATCAAATACCGCCGAGCCGTGTAGCGTGGTAGTTGTAATGGTCAGCGTTCGTGTAAAATGAAAAAGATTCTGCACCTGTCTTTTTTTGGTAATAGCTAGGCTCAAATGATTCAGAGACATTCCAGTTTCAACCTTGCAACGAGAGCTGTAAAAGGAGAAAAATAAACAAGCAAGACAAAAGTAGGATCCTATTTATGGTTGGAATGGCAAACACACATATACTTCCAGGACGTCCTGCACAATTACGCTACAATAGCTCACTGAACCCGGCCTTGAGACCATCAAACTTAATCATAATGTAAGGCAAATGAGTAATACCACCTCAGCATCATTTTCACATATACGGCAATGCTCTTGTTGAACACGTCGGAGCTGCTACATATAATTGACTTGGAAAATATTCTATTATGCATGCCTTTCTCCCGACATAATGCGGAGGTTGTGAAAAGAAAAAAAAAAATAAATTTCCTGCTAGCGTTCTCTCAGCGCAGGAAGTTCAATGCGATTGACCCCACCTCCTTGAACATCTGAAGGCAATAGTCCAATACTGTCAAACTGTTAAATACAATCGAAAAAAAAAAACACAGTGTGATGTGTTGTAAGATAAGCCACCGACAACTAAGAAAGCGTTCTATTCTTAAATGGATCCCTCTGATGGCTCGTTCGCTAAGGTGGTATACTTTCTCAGCGTACCACGAACTTGCGGGGCCGATACCTAGCTGACCTCGATACCTGATGAGTGTGAGGGGACACGACCATGTATGTAGTTTTCTATTTGCGCGTAAAGGGATCCGGATAACTGAAAGCCATTCCTTTTACAACTTTGTCACTGCAGCTTGCCGGACTGCTGCTAAATCTGTTTACATTGGCCATACCTAGAATCAATTTCTGAGATAGATAAAACGGTCTTGTCATACTACGCCACAATCAGGAAATCTCACGTTCACTAAAACGCCGATGAGAAACACATGTATTTAGGCGGGCCAGGAAATGAACGCTGAGAAAATACGTAAAGCCGTGTCAGGTGCAACGTGAATGCGAAAGGAAAAACTGCTACACGGCCTTCGAAATTAAGAAAAAAATCCTACGTTTATGCTCGTTTCCACAAATTAAATTGTATTTTTTTTCTTGTTCGACTATTATATGAAGCCGAAAGCAGAGTTTGTGACCATGCATTATTGATTGAGTGATTTTATTAGGCGAAATGGACATGCCATAAACAAATGTTAACAAATTCTAAGAGTATCAACGCATAGCTCTCAGCGCATTTTCATTGCTTGACAAACGAAAAGAGGAAAAATGACAAGATCATGGCAATAGGAATTGTTCATGTCTCTATCTGCTCTTTCTGTTAAGAGAAAAAAGTAAATTATCTTTGACTATGTCAGCGAAAGTATCCGCACAAACATTGTCTCTGCCCATCACTGAAGATCGTAACGCAGCCCGAACGACGATGGTGGAGCTGCCTTTTCTTTTTCCGTGCTGGGGTTTTCTTGTACACAGGCGGGGAATTGCTAGTGTTGTAACTTACGCTGTTGGATTACTTCGATTTCCAATTGTCAATAAACTGACTACAGATGAAGGAGTGCGGCTTCGGCTCCGAGACTCGTGCCGTCACTTCTGGGGAACAGAAGGCACAGAGCATCCGGTAGCAAGCGGAATTTTAAACATTCGGCGCTTTCCATGACCACACAGTAACCAAATACGTAGATTCGTGACTTTGCCTTTCAAAGAACCATGCTTAGGTCACCCGCCACTCATGCTTCTGTGGAAACCCGTAGAAATGAATCGACTTGAAAACGTCCGACGAGTTTGCGTAGCTGCCAGTGGAGCCAACAACGCAACACGTTTCGCCAGCCTTGTTCGACCAGACTTCATTTCAGTGGACATATTCACACAATTAACTAGCCCAACTTTCTGTTCTCTTCAGGATATATTCAGGCACAACGTCATCTAGACCTTAGGATTTCCAATTTCCACACAAACCAACGACAAACAGTAACCTCCAATGCGCTGGCAATGCGCCGGGCCGGCGCATTCCTGTGAATGAGCGATGCGCCGAGAGGCGGCGCCACCCATTCAGCTGTCCGGTCCCTATAGACATCGACAAACACTTCCACATCTGGCTTATCTACACTATGGTTTCTCAATGCCTGCATGACTGCTGAGGTTTCGACTGGGCTAAATGCTTTTTCTTAAGCAATGAATTCTATATATAGGGGTTGATGATATTCTGAGCATTTCCCTATCACATGGTTGATAGTATAGGTATGATCACCAATCAAACCCTTTGTTGAAGCGTAAATTTGCCCTGATTATATTATCGATTATCATTAGTAAATACCTCGTACTTAGGGAATAATAAGCTGGTTCGTTTGTAATTTTTAGCGTCCCTTTTCTTATTGGTTAAGATAATGTTAATGTTCTTCTTAGAATATGGCAACCCTGATGTAATCAGTCATTGTCTGCACAAGGTGGCCAGTTTATATGCCCACCGTTCTACAAGACATCTGCAATTACCTGAGCCTCCCCAGCAGTTTTTCTCCAGGCCATAGCATCTAAAGCTTTCTTAACGTCTTCCTTCATTATCGGCGGAACGTCTGATTTATCATCTTCATTACGAATTTCATTATTGTCCTGGCTACTTCGGCTACTTTAACTATTTTGTTCATACTAGTAATGACATTGCCAGCTTTGTCTCTTAGCGCGTGCATCTGATTTTTGTCCATGCCTGATTTCCTCTTCATCGCTTTCAGGCTACCGCATTCTTTAGAGCATGCTCGATGTTTTCCATAATATACTTCCTTATGTCGAGCACTTTGCGCCTGTTGATTAGATTTGATATCTTTGTCAATTCTATCCTATCTGTTGGCTTGGAGGCTTTCATACCTTGCCGTTCCTTAATCAAATAATTCGTCTCTCGAGATGATTTACCTGTATCCTCTTTAACTATTCTGCCGCCTACTTCTAGCGCACACCTAATAATCATAACTCTGAAATCGTCGATCGTTGATTCTACACTAAGGTCATTTTCCTTGGTCAGAGCTGATTTGTCTATTCTGTAACGAGATCTTGAATAATTCTACCCTCCCTTTCACCGCCAATTCTTTGATGCACTTCTTTCTTACTAATCTGTTCCGTTCCGTTTTTAAACATAGACCTTAATATCTTGTGTTCCTTGCATCGCACCTTAAAGATTACCTCTACATCCTGCACTATGTCGGGGTTAGAACACAGTATGAAGTCAATTTCATATTAGTTTCCCCTTTAGCAGTTTTTCCATGTCCACTTCCACTCCTTTCGTTTGCTGAAGAACGTATTCATGATTCGTGAGATATTGCGTCATGCGATTTCACCTAATACCCCTTCATCTACTATTCCTAGAGCCAATGCCATAGTCACCCACTGCCTGATTTCCAGCCTGTAATTTTCCTACCTTGACATTGAAGTCACCCATCAGCACGGTACACTGTTTTTACTTTCGCCATTGCCAATTCTACATCTATGTAGAAGTCTTCAACTTCCTGGTCAGCACGACTAATTGCACCCGCGAGGGCCTCTCAAATCTTCAGTTTCTATCTCTTATTAAGCTTAACTACCACGCCAGTTGCTCTGTCGTCAATGCTATAGAACCTTTAATACTTATTTGCGCTCTTACTCTTTTTAACGACAGACGCACATTTAAAAATTTTGGGTTCTTTTTCCAGAAGAAAATCACGTCGGAGAAAGGTAACGTGGCGCTCCCACGTCGATCTGCAGCAGCCCCGCTTCCGGTTATTGTTTATTGAAATGCTCATTGGTCAGATAGAGAGAGAAAACATAACCGTTTTATTCCCAAAAAGTCACATAACTTACACTTACGCAAGCAAGTATTTAGAATAAAACATTGATTTACTCTCCTAGAGGCACCTTTCTCTAGAGGGTAAATATTATCCGCAAAAACAGTGATCATGTTGTCTACCAATGCGAGAGCCTTCCTAACTTTCGGCTCTGAGTAGCTGCAGCTAGCTCACGTTTCAGGTAAGATATGTCGCTCGTACCTTAAAGATATCAGAATTTCGATTGGAAACGAATTCGCTAAAGCCTGATGTTTGCAGCAGAGTAACAAAGGAAGACATAAATATTAAATGTCCAAGCACCGCCTGGGAGAAAGAAAGAGGGATGGTGAAAATAATCATCACATGCGCTAGCGTCAGCAAGGATAGTATACTTAAATAAAATAAAACAAGAAAGCAAACTGCGAAACTTATTGTTAAGGAATTGCGATTCAGAGTTCCTGTATAACATAGGTATCACTTACACAAAGAACATTTCGAAGCATGTCCGTAACGAAGATTTAGCCAAGTTCAGTGTAATGAAGAAGACATTATGTTGTAAACATGGATCCCGTTTCTTTGGAAATCAGTTCATGTTAGTCTTTTCAGATGTTTTCTTAATCGCAAATCTCTATTCTCTCCAAGAGCTACGTTTTCCGATGCCACCTTTTTGCTCAATGAATTATTTTCGTTTCCATCTCAGGTATTGCTTGTTCGAGCACTGCGGATTGTTCTTGTTCCCATGCAATGCAACTACCCCATTTTTGTTCTATAAGAGGTCACAATTAGGCCCATTTTTTATTTTTGAAACCTGCATAAGTAAAAGTACAAAACAGCAAGTGAATGCATACGCATGTTGCTCGCTGGTTAGTGCATAGAACTATTTAAATTTAAGTGCTTTCAGCAGAAAGGAGGTGACGAGAAATGTTTTGGCGTATCTACTGTACAGATGAGCGACGGCGGTTTAGTCGCTTTGGTGTGGCGCTGCTGATACCAAGGTTGCGGGTTCGTTCCTGGCCCGGGTTACTTCCGTAGCTGTAGGCGAAACACAAAAACATACGCATCTTTGTGATGTCAGCGTACGCTAAAGAATTCCAGGTGGTTTAGATTAACCTCTAGATGTTCACTTTGGCGTCCATCATAAATTACATGTTGCTTCGGCACACCCTACACTTTTCATTTTACTCTGATAGGGTCATCGACGTTGTGGGCATTGTCAGCTAAAAACTAGGCGGACGCTTAAGTTCCGCATTGAAGTGTATAATGCAACTACGGATCCTCGTTTGCCTACATTGACTCAGCACCCAACAGCAATGGAAGGTTGATTTTTATTCCACCTTCTTACCTCAAATAAATAGCCCGAGTTATCACGTCATCCGGTTAAATCGAGCAGACCATCGAAGATAAGTACTCGGCCATGTAGAATGCCAGCTACTACCGGCCAGCGCTATGTCCGTAATTTTCCCCTCACAACGACGACGCCGGAATTTTCTGGGTAACAAGGCTGTTAACAGTGTCGCGTTTAAATCACGGTGATGACTATGAAAGGCGCTATTTGACAGGTGACATGGCCGTACAGTGTTTGGCCGACAGACTGTGTGACGTCATAAACAGGACCACATTGCATGATCGATATGGCAGCCGCTTGGAAACACGTGACATCATAAGACTGCATGTTGTGTGTATGTGGGGGGGTACTAAGTGCACAAAGCGAGCAGCAAACTGAGCGGACGCGAACGAGGATCCGGAAACGAGCCTGAAAACGTTGGCCATTAACGTTGTCGGGTCATCCTCTTAAGAACGGAGATTAGGTGTTCCTTCCAATTTTAAATCTATCCTTAAAACGATAATAATTTAATTTGTAGCAGCCGTCTACAATCTGGGCGGATGCCATTGACCTCGCCAAATCACACCTGCACTGCATGCTTCACTTAAAGGCAATGTTAAAAGTTTCGGTACGTCTTTTTGAGGCACGCAAGCGAAGCACAATTTTCGTTCAACCAGCAGGAGAATAACAAGGAATAGCCAAACAGTCACCAATGTGGTGACGTTATTGTGCATGAAAAGCCTAAAAAGTACGCTCTTAAAGCCAAGATAAGCTCGTTTGGTGAGCCCGTTTGATTTTTCTAAAAGAACAAAGTATAAACAAAAGACAGCAGGAGAAATTTATTGAATTTAAAGTATGGTCATAAGACCGATGGAACCTCACCTTCGAGAATTCGGTTTACCTTGCGCTTTCAGCAGTCAATAAATCGCTTTTATCCGCGACGTTTTAGCCGCCACGTTAGTCTGCATACGTTGCTAAAAGCAATTTGTTTACTAGGATTAGGATTATTTGCTTTTCTTTCTTTGAAAGCGCTGTTATGTTTCTGCATTTATAGCAAATTCTCGAAACTCTGGGCATCTCATTGTTATTCGGGCGCCACGCCATTGTGCGCACAAAACGTTCCGCCCAAGCGAGACGCCTTAGGGAGCGTGCGACCTTGCTCCCTGAAGCAAGCTGAATAACTGAGCGTATTGTCACAGCTTTCAAATGCGCTCACGGGTGACGTTCCCTTCCGCGCCATTCAAGCTGTGGGTTTCAAGGATAGCGAAAATAAAATTTATTGCATCATCACCAGGTATGAGCGAAATAAAACCTGAGTACTAGTGCCGTAAAAAAGGCGAACATCTTAAAATTGGACGCCAAAGCCGAATGGCTTTGGAGGGGGTTCGCTGATCCCGATCATTGCTGTTGTGATTCTTCTATGATGGCCAAACTTTGGTAAACGCGAGATACAAAGCACCTGTCTGCTGGTGGTTATAGAAACATTTATTTGCGAAAATTACGGAGGGGGGAGGCAGAACAGCATAGATGGCACTTGGGAGCCCTCCCATTGAGGGACGGCCCTTTACAAATCAAAGGAAAGCCATTTGAGGCTACTTGTTTGCTGTGTTACGTCAGTGTATTATAAAGAACACTAGGTGGCCTCACTTAACCCCAGTCCCCGAGCAGTGAGTTCATCATAGTTAATTTATAATCTTTAGTTTATGCGCTACGCTTCGGGCGTTCGTGAACATTTCAACACGTATTTATCTTACGAATGTTTCGACAATCTTTGAATGCCTCGTAAAATCACTTTGCAGCACCGATGTAATGCACAACCCAGTAGTTTTGTCTACATAACGTGCTACGCCAATCGCAGAAGGCAGGGAGAAGTGGAAGCTCGAACAAAGGTGATGCATTTCATATCAGCGCATTTATTTATTTGGTTACTATCAGGGCTGTTGCGGTGTTACAGATAGGAGTTAAGTAATTATACAAAATAATAATAATAATAATAATAATAATAATAATAATAATAATAATAATAATAATAATAATAATAATAATAATAATAATAATAATAAAATAATAAAGGCGTGCTAATTTGCACAGAAAAACCTTAATTCAACACCGTTTTTTTTTTTTAATATCACAAGGCGACTTGAATATGTTTCGTAATTTTAATGCGTTCCCTTAATACTATTGCATTACTTGTATCTAAACTAGAGAACAAGCCATTGGAGGTCTCTTCCTTACTCCGCACAAATTAATCGGAGCAGGAGGCGGAAAGAGACAAGTCTCTTGTTCGGGCTTTTTTCGCGTGAAGGATTTGGCCTCGCGCACCTTCAAAATGTCTTCAATGTTTTGTTCCCTTGCATGAAAGGAAGCCTGAGAGGAAGTGTGGCAGATTTGTTGTTACTAGGCCCAATTAATTTGGCGTTTCCATCCGTTCTAATGGAAGCAATGGAACTTAGCAAAGCTTACCTGATGATCCCCTAACTACATTAGCACATTTAATTTGGCACGCGTTGTGAGGAACAATACTGCTCTTTAAAATCTCGAAGCACGCTTAGGTCTAACTTGAAAACGGTGCCGGTGAAAACGGAAGTGATTTCAGTGGCGAGAAAGAATCGCATTAATTAAATTCCAAAGTGCTCTTCTTTTAATTCGAATAGTTAGGCATCCTTTGTCAGTGTCTTCAATTTAATACAAGAGAAACCTAAATGATTTCAGATTACACAAAGCTTTAGGACGTGACCGTTTCAGAAAGTGCTTGAGGGGCTTAGATTGCCCTGCCCCTTTACGGTTTTAATTTTATTCAAACGTTCTCAAGTGATTGAGCTAACGGAAGTTCACGACGGGTCGGCGGTGTTATATATGTTACCCGTTTTGCATTATAGCGCCAGCAGTGAAGGGTACAATGAGATAAACTGGAGAATACAAATATCCTATGAACTTCCACAAGCGACGGAGGGCCGGAGCTCTTTCATTCGCTGGTTTAAATAAAAAGTTCTGCTCTCTCTGATGTTCACGCCAAATTGTTATCTTCCATATTATTGTAAACGCATGTACTTGCAACGAAGGATTTGACGCGTCCGGAACGGCAGTTTTTTTTTTTTTTTTTTTTTTTTTCATTTGCATTAGAACATCACTTCCCCTTGGTGACTTACACGGCTATGCGTCGAGAGCCACGACAGGGAATATGAATCTCATACCTACTATAACGGACTCTATGTTTAGCGGTCACCCGCAAATTAACTACTCATGATGAGATTGACGTGACATGCTTGTAATCATCGCTTTTCACATGCCACGCATAGTCAAACGATTTGCGATACCAATAGCTTGCGCACACAACACTATACGGGCCACACAGCAAACCCAGTACCAAAAGCTTGCGACGGCGGTGACACAACAGTGGGAATATGCCACAATTGGCTCGCTATACCGAGTGTTTTACGTGATAGCGGAAGAGCCCAATGTCTCAGAAAAGCCGGAGTCGGCGTTGTTGTGGCCACTGTAACGCAAAAATTCACAATAAATAAAATAAATAACTTCAACTAAAACTCCTCCGAACATACCATGATTGGATCTCTTCGCCTTCCGATTGCGAGGCGCGCACGCTACCAATACACGAAAGTTTCACGTACAGTTTCGTTCGAGTAAAGAGGTGTCCCGTGTAAGCTTTTCCTTACGTTCTGTCATTAGAAATTAACTATAAGGGAACTGGAAAAAATTAAGCGAGTAGCACAGTATATTTCCGTACATTTTGCGCTTTGCTAACATGCAATTTGGTGGCCATATCATGCCAGCGGCAACCAGAACTCGACCTTGCACGTTTTAATTAGGGCAGACAGCTCCACCAGGTTGCTCGCTGGCCCCGCTTCGCCCTCTTCCCGCACTGTGCCGCCATGAGATCTCACTATATCCGGCCGGCCGTCAAAGCGGCCGCGCTGTATGCTGGCTGTGCAAATTTCAATGAACACGGAGAGGACGCGTTTCTGTAACTACATGTGTGATGGATACGCTGCCGACTAACAGTGCGGGGCGTTCGTATGAGTCGTCTTCTTCTACAAGTGGGGATGATGTATCTATGCCTGCTGTTGGTCGGGAGCCATCTACGAGTGGTGCATATACGTCTGGTCCTCGGCAGCGGGGTAGGCCGAGTAAGTCTAAAGCAAAGAAGGCGGAGACAAAAACTAGGCGAGCAAAGGCAATGTGGGTTAGGCGGCACGAAAATGCTGAGATGCAGGCATGAGAGACGGAGGCAGTACGAGAGAAGCGTGCCTGATACGCGGGTTATCGTGAGACCCAGGCGGAGGCAAAGCGGCGCAAGCGGACCGAGGATGCTGATTACCGAGCTGAGCACTGAGGCACTGAGTACCGAGCGAGGGAGGTGAATTCCACACGCCAGAAGCGGGTTGAAGGCACTGAGTACCGAACGAGGGAGGCGGACGCCACACGCCAAAAGCGGGCTGAAGGGTATTGGCTGAAGGTACTGAGTACCGAGCGAGGGAGGCGGAAGCCAAACACCAAAAGCGGGCTGAAGCTGAAGGCTGGAAGGTGGACGCCATGCGCCACAAGCTTTACGTGTCACAACGGGAGGCACGGGAGGGACGGAGGGTAGCTGTTCCTGGATCTGATGTGGCTGGGACAAGTAGGACAAGTAGTAGCCTGCCATCGAATTTTTATCTGTTATAGGCCGTCATTGCACCCGCCACCGCTTCGGTGGTGGACGACGGCTGTTGCGACGCGCGTCTTTCTTTCCCTCTTCTTTTTATTTTCCCCCTATCTTCGCTTCTGTCCGCACGAGGCAGCGGAGATGGCTCAGCTACAGAGCCAGTAGTTAGCACGCCTGCGTATTTTCTTTTCCTTCTTTCTACAGCCACTACAACAACTACGTGTCACAACAAACTCGAACTATGGGAAAATAACAGTGCTGTATAATTAGTAGTAGGCCGATGTGCAGCTTAAGAGCAGGATAAACGAATGAAAACGCAATGCGAACCAGGTCCGGTAATGCAATAGCGTACCACTCTTAAAGGCGGAGATTAAGCGTCCCACAAATTTTTTTACATCCAAAATTTTTAAATGATATAACTGAACAATATCTTAGATTAGTGCGTTGTTTAACTAAACATGTTAATGAAATGTTTAATTTTAATTTAGGTGCATATGTCACAGTTCAAGAATTGGAGCTCGTCCTAAAAATAATATAGGTGGAACAAACAATCATTACAGGAATTGAAGCGTGCGTTAAAAGGCCATCAGATGACAGCCTGATAGGCGTCTTCACATCTTAACACAGCGCTAGCGGGCGCGTGCGACGTATCGTTCGGCCAATGCACACTTTGAGGCCCGATAACTGGACGCATTAAGTACAGAAGTGGGTGCTATCACAGAGGCCGCGGTCGAAGCAAAATGGACAACGAATCGTCGCTCGTCCTTCTGGCTCTCGGGTGATGCTAGCAGAATGACAAACTCTCTGAGTGAAGCTATCTACGCCACAGGCATTGTGGTACTGTCTGAAGCTGCCTATTAGGGCGACATTTTTGAGCTTTGTAAAGCGTGTAGCAAATACAACATATCACCTCAAATGAAAATTAAACAGTTAGTTGACTTATTCAATCAGCGTATTAACTGAGGCCCTCTTATATGTTGTCTGCCGTAGTACGTAATTTATCCCCATGGCTAAAATAAATCTAAATCCATTTGCCTTCATTTTAAAATGTTGGATCTTCTAAAACCTGATATGTTGTGTGTCGCATAATGGTGCAGAGAGCTGGAGAATTCCCAAGATGACTCAACGTGCGCTCATGTAGGCATAATGTGTCTGAAAATAGCGGTTCCTCAGGATGAAAACATGCATACCTGAGAAAATATAGAGGTAGCTAGAGAACATTCAGGGATAAAGTCTGCCCAGCAGGGCTGGCAGCATTTACATTATATGGTTCCGTATTGCGTGGACGTTACGCGAACTTCTGAGGAAATCGGTCGTGAAAAAATATATGGAGACTACCGAGAAATGAGAAAGGTCAGATCCGTAATTAGTGCCCGTTAGGAGAGCCTTTATGCCCTCGGCGCAATTTGTTCATTTATATGTTAATATGGGAGCTCACCATTAGCGCTGACTAATATTAGCATATTAACAAGCGAAGAAACTTGAAGCCATAGTCGATAGGGTTGGATAAAACTTACGAGAAGCATGCGTGAGAGATGCCGGTATTTCTTGCTTTGAGTATTTACGTCCTTTGGGACTTCAACATGGCTGCTTTGTCTTTTCTTTCTCGCAACCCGTTCTTCTTCCTCCCCTCTGGCATCGTCGCCAGTGCCGTTACATTGTAATCACTCAATGAGCAATTTAGATACAGCTTATTTCGTTTGGCAGATAAATAAATCAGAGTAGATTTTTTGGACTGTTGTTGTCTCTGCAATAAAACCTGCGCTCAGTTTAAGTCCCGTTTAGTGCATGCACAATTTGCGGAAAGAACTGGCGGACAGATCTTGCATGGAGCAAAAATACAGTTAAGACCAAGGGTAAACAAACTGCGGCTCCCTGCTGGTATGAGTGCGGTCCGCGACTCTCTGGTATTCGCGTCCATCTCCCCTATATTTCTTTTTTTATTGACAGCCTCCTTGATGTCATAAAATAAGCGTGCATAAAGGCAGCCTCTGCACCTACGTCGCAGAGGTCGTGAGTTCAAAGCAGCGAAGTGAAAAAAACATGCGACTTTAAAAGATAAAGATCTTACTGATCAGTTCTACGACAACGTCATTGTATTCTAGCTTATAGGAGCCTGCTTCAGGAATATCGCAGCATAACTCAGAGGCACAACGAGCAATCGCTGCTTATGTGGCGTCCACCACGATGTCTGGCTGGATGAATTTAAAAAAAGAAATTACCATGTCGTGTTTCACTACGGCGTTCGAATAAACAGGTTATTTTGTATTAATTTTTGTATATCTTGTCTCGAAACTGTTGATTTAGATGAATCTGAGTATATAAACTATACCTATCTTTACATGCCTGGACATATTCACATCCGGCTATTCATTTAAGTCACTCCTTATTTACATAAACCTCCCCATCGAGTTCCTTGAGCTGTCTCGAGCAGGGGGAAAAGTACGGATTTCTTAAGGCTAATGTACTTTATTTTTAACGGATTGTGTGATTTTTGCACCCAGAAGTAGCAGAGATCTTTGCGGCAACTTAAAGCCTGCTGGTTCATTTATTCATTTATTTAGAGCATACTGCAGGCTGAGCGCCCAAGCAGGAGTGGCATACAGTTACATACAATTCAAAAAAGCATGAAAGCACAAGGTACAAAACGCACCAAGTCACCAACACATTTAGTAGACTAGTGGAAGCGGTTATTACTACGCATAAAATATGCGCATAATAAAAAACTGGCACAATCAAAACCGACACCTAAGAATGGACAGGAGGCAAAATTTCATAGCTCATTATACTTAATTCCAGCCTACCTAAAGATTGGAGAGAAGAAGCAGATAAACTATTCCATTCTGCAATTGTGTTAGGAAAAAAGGAGAATTTGTATAAGTTTGTCCTTGCAAAGTGAGGCGCTAAGGAGAGGGCATGAGAGTGGCGTGTCAGCCTAGTGGTAAGAGGGCAAACGTAAGGGCTAAGATCAAGTTCGAGTTTGTGATTAAGTATGAAAAAAAAAATCACTTTCATGTAGACAATATGTTGCTTACATTCGGCTAACATCTTGGCAATACAGTTAATTTGCTGTTACTTTTTCTTGTTTTCTCGTAGAGTATAAGATTTCTATGGGATACACAGAGTTAGCTATAGGAAATAGTGCTCGTGGTAGAAAACGACACGGCTATCTATTTATGCATAATGTAAACACGACACCAATGGCCAAATAGTGACTCCTGGAAGCTGAGTTTCAGGACAACAAATACCTTTATAGAGGAAGCTATACGTGACCCAAAAGTGCGACTAGAAGTGGATAGATAATTCTAAATTCTGCTGCGTGTGTGTGTGTGTGTGTGTTTTGTTAACTGCGGTTCACTAGCACAATCACGTGATAGTTGTCGCATCGAGGAACCTGGTTAAGTCATCCTTCAGTGCTACTCTATTTCGCCCTGATTCTCCTTGTTCTGCGCAATCATTAAGATCCTGTGTGCACTGCATAGCAATAAGGATCGTAATCCGAATATGATTAAGAATTAGAAACAGAACACTTCTGCGTAGCTCACGTTTCAACCCCGCCCTTCGATTAGCACAACCAATAAAGTTTTCTTCTACCCTGCCGCCTCCCATGAACTTGCCATATCGATAGCACCCGGAAGGAGCCAATCACCTTCCAATTTCCAGCTGCCGTCTCGTTAGCAAAGTCTTCAGGCGAAATTAAGTTGCGCCGAGAGGGTGGGGAATTATTCGTCAAGCCGCAATCTTGAAACGAAAAGAAAAAAAAAAACAGATTGTGCCTACCAGTTGTATTCCAATGGCAGATGCCGGTCCATTAGGACCATTACTGACAGTACTAACTACGTTCTTGCTGCTGCAAAGCTTAACTGCGACATGGGAAGTTTTTCAGTGGCCAGCTCCCGGCTTCTCTTCTCCTTTGCTGAGTTTACTAGAGTGGAGTTAAGACACTGAGGGTGAATTGCCGGGGCCTTCGCTCACGTTTTATGAAAACATGTATTAGCTGGTGCTTGAGGGCTCAATAAAATGAGATCAAGTACTCTTCTTCCTCGCGTTTTCGATTCATTCTGTATCAATGTAATTTAAAAGCGACGAATAGCATTTCCGGAATGCTATTCGCCGCTTTTAAATTACATTGATACAGAATGAATCAAAATCGCGAGGAAGAAGAGTACTTGATCTCATTTTGGTAGAGCATCCTTGTGGTAGAGCATCCGCCTCGCATTCGAGAGGTACGGGGTTCGATCCCCAGTGCCCAGGAGAATACCTCCGTATGTATTACTTTTAGTGCATTAGCGTTTTAAGAATTAGCTACTGCTTCAATAACTCATTGTATGCAGCAATTTACTAGTGTGCGGCCTGAACACTGTGGTTAGCTAACAGGGTCTTCGAAAACATGCACCTTGAAAAGTTTCTGAAATTTGCTGCCATAATGTTGAGTAGCACAGACGAATTACTTGGGGCTTGGTCGGCTGTACAAATATGATGCACCCGTGGCGCGCTCTTGGTTCACATGAATTGGACACCTATGGGGAGAGCAACAATTTATAAACAGGCGCTCATTTCTGACCTTCCAGGATAACAAACCAAATAATTACTGACCAACTAAGAAAGTATAGTTCCCGTGAGAAGGCCATGACTTCATTTCCAATTCACCCTGTGTTAACGTAATCAGCGAAGCGTTTCCGAATGTAATTAGGTGCTGACGCCCCTTAGTTTATTATACAAATAAAATTTGCCTTGTTATTGGCTGCGTCATTATTCATCTTGTAGCAATTAATCTGCAATCTTTTAAGCTAATATGCTTAGAATCTGTCAACATGGCTCATTTATTAATCCTTCCTTGCAACAAATCTTCTTATCTCCTTCTTCATGTTCCACTCGTGCTGTGTGCACATCACCTTGCTTCAAGTGGCCTGGCAGCATAGGAAACCGATCGATTTCTGCCACCATTTTTCGTTTTCTCTATTTGCTTAGAACGTTCCGTTCTCCGCCTCATCCTTCTTCCTTTCTTTAGCTGTTACAGGTGCTATTAGGTTTTCAATACATCTCCCTGCTATAACGGACCGGCCAACCAGATTCTGGAAATAGTATATGATTGTTGAAGGGGTTCCTTAATGCTGCTTTTCTCAGTTAACATTATAGGAAGTTGGTGACTCAAGCAATTCGTATTGGTGTCATCTCCGCATTCTAATCGACTCGCATTTGAAAATACCACGGCAGTTTCTTAGCGCAACAAGCAACAAATAAATAGAAACAAATTTTCGGCCTTGGAGTGTTGCCAGGTGCAAACATAAAATCAAGTGCAGAAATTCCTCGCAGCTCGTACACGTAAGGTGCAGCGCAACCAATTAACCTCCGCAAATTCAGATCGATTGGGACATCATCATCATCATCAGCCTGACTATACCCACTGCAGGGCGAAGGCCTCTCCCATATTTCTCCACTTAACCCGGTTCTGTGCTAGCTGCATCCACTTCACCCCTGCGAACTTCTAACCTCATCCGCCCACCTAACTTTCTGCCGCTCCCTGCTACGCTTTCCTTCCCTTGGATTGGAACATAATGTCAGCCAAGAAATGTGTTTGGCTGGACAAACAGAAAGTATTGAGAAATTTGTAAGGGTGATAAAGAAAAGAAATTTGACTGTCACTTTATAGCACACGCAAGAAAAAGCTATCCTTATTCTGAAGCAGTTATTTTCAAAGCAAACCTTTGGTGTCGCAAAGTAAGGGTTAAGGGGGGGGGGGGGTTGTTAAGAGATTTTAGGTACGTTGGTTCGTGGGGTTTAGCGTCCCAGCGCAACTCAGGCTGTTAGAGACCCCGTAATGGAAGGCTTCGAAAATTACGACCACCTGGGGTTCTTTAACGTGCACATACATTGCACAGCACACGGGCTTTTTGCTTTCCGCCTCCACTGAAAAGCGGCCGCTGAAGCGGGGATTCAATCCCGATTCCTTGGACACAGTAGTCGAGTGCCCTAACCACTGCATGCACCACACCGATGGGGTAAAGATAATTTAGGCACTGCAAGTTCTTTCAAAGTAGATATTTCTCATTCGGGTTCATTTTTGCTTCTTTTTATCATGTCTGAGTTAACTTACTCAACTATAATGCTCTAAAGGAAAGCAACGGGTGCACAGAGTGGCCCGCCTGTAACTATGAGTCCAAACGTTGCCAACAAGCATGTCGACGAAGGTGAACAGTTCAAGACCTCTGCGTTTCTTCGGTGGTGTCGCAAGTAAAGATGAACGTTCTCAAAAAATCGGCATCTTGCTTACGGAGTGCAGTTGATCGGAATTGATGAGATATTTATGCAATTTCGTGTCTTTGCATACAAACTGACTAAAAAGTTGCTCCGCTACTCGAAACGGTTGCGGCACGAAAGCTCAAGGGCCAACGACGAGGTAACTTGAAATGTGGTCTTTCGACATTATTTGCATAGATCAAGATGTGGCCGTTCATGTTTTTTCTATGCTTCGCGAATGCAAATAGCGACAGCATATTTTAGAAACAACTAGAAAGCGTGGCACGACTATGGATGCTACCATTACTTCGTCGGTGACGCATCTTTCAAAGCTCACATTTTAAAGGTTAGGCTTAACATGCATTGAGATTTTGAGTGTGTACTCGCGCATAAATACATCATAAACTATAAAGTAAACCTTTAGTCATCAATTAAGTTGTGGTTCACCTCCAGGGGGAAGGAAGACCACTGTCGTCTTGTTCATTGAGTAGCGATGAGATCCACAGCGCCGAATAAATAAGGCTGCAAGTGAATAACCCATATGCAAACAGCACGAAAAAGACGAAGATAAAATAAGCAGGACAACAAGACCACACGAGTGCTGACTTTCAACTGAAGACTTATTACGCACGCGCTGAAAGCCACCTCCTCCTTATTTCATGTTATACTGACGCGTCTTACCAAACATAATGAGGACAATCCTGTATATCCCTCTGAAATGGTCGGTTTCCGTCAGTCTCCTTCGTGCCAAAATGTGTCATACTCCGTCTTAAGCATGATATTCTTGTCGCTAATGGCAGCATGGATACATGAGCCATACAATAGGTCTCGACCAACATGCATAATTAAGAATGTGGCCCTTGCCGCCATAAATGCTGGTTTCAACCACATTTCTTGTGGCATCAAAACATACCCCTATATCAGCAACTTCCTTTCGTCTCGTACTGCTACTCTCCTATTTGGTTCTGAGAACTCCCCCTCCTACATCCTGGAAATTTTCGGCACTCCCCAAGGCCCTGTCCTTTCTCCTTTCATCTATAACTTGGCTACGTACGTTACCTATATCTATACTTCACTTCGTTCCATCCCCTCCCACAAATTCTCTCCATATGCCGATGACATTACTCTCTAGGTATACCGGCGGTTCTGATGGTCACATCGGAGACACTTTACAAACCGCAACAAATGTACTTAAAGGAACACATTGCCACTGTGAACCTATGCTATGGACAGCGACAAAAGGTACCTGTTCTTTGCGTTTTTCCACGCTAGTTGCAATGTCGCAGTCATTAACGAACCTACACTGTGCCGATAAAAAATGTGGACTCCTGCTTCTCCTCTGACATCGCCGTTATCAACATTCTCCTTCTATAAAATCTGATCACGTTAATGATCAAGTCATTCGACATGTCCCTTCAAATTTGAGTACTTAGTCTTTCATTCAAGCCAACCGATTGAACACTCATACTCTTCAAACGCTTCGTACTGCTGTCGATCACACCCTCCGCCTCATAAGATGCATCTCTAACAAGCACGGAGGCCTATGGGAATCAGAACTCCTTCGTCGTGTGCAGGCCTTTGTACTTAGCCGACTTACGTACTCACTATCGTACCTTCACCTCTCACGTGCAGAAAGCGACGCTGTGGACGTCCTTCTTCTCCGGGTTCACAAATAAATAACAATAAGTAGGTATTCCTTCTAATTCCTCTATCAAACGTCTTCTTCAAACCTGCATTCTGAACACCATTCCTAAAACAGTAGATGATTATCTCACCTCACAATATGACCGGCTTGCCCGGACCATTACTGGTCGGCATGTACTTCAATTCCTACGAATAAACTTTAATTCGGTAATTGAATTCAAGCACACTATGCCCTACCATATTCATCAACACCTACACATTCCGCCTTCACCTGAGAATATGCACCCTCTTCACCACCCACAACGACATCAAAAACTGGCGGAATAAGCCCTTCAAAGACGACTTTCCAATGTCAAGGCCATGCTCTATGTCGGTGGGGCGGAATATTCCCCCGGCCTTTCCTATGCAGTTTCAGCCGTCAACTCGAACGGCCGCCTTAAAACAGCAGCCAGCATATACGCCTCCTCTGAGAGAAGGCAGATGAGGCAGCCTTTCAGCTTGCTATGACCACTCCCGATATTACCATCATTGTCAGTTATTCTAAATCAGCCATCCCTAATTTTCGCGTGGGTCGGATATCATGTCTAGTCCTTTCTCTCCTCCTGAAATACGCTTTAACCCACTCTATCAGTTTTCTCTAGATTCCCGCACTTGCGGGCCTAAATGGTAACGAGGTGGCTCACGCCTGAGCCCGAGGTTTCACTGTCCGGCCGCATGCAATGGAGTCCACCTTCGGCCACGTGGGTCCACTTACTGCGTGGGATCGGCTCCTCTCCTTTCATTTCATATGTCTCCATTACCGCTTCGGCCTTCTTGAGTATGCTCTGGCACAACGCAAAACATCTCGTTATCGCGAGATTCTCTGGCGCCAGCTTCAGACTCGCACAATTCCCACTCCTGCCGTCAGCCATCTCATTCACTTAGCTATCTATCACTCCTCAGCTACGTGCTACGTAAACGCTGGTGCAAATTTCGACATGATCTTGTCTCCTCCCCAACAACTCAGCCATGTTTGTGGAGGGCCTAAAGAAAAGAAGTGGGTAGTTTCCTTCCAATTTGCGAAAAAAATCAGACTCAGATTTCGCTTAAGGAAAAGGCCGTCGGTGGGGGTGTCACGCATGAAGAATGTATATATAGTGCTTTTTTACTTGCAGGGGAGGTAATCGACATAATTTTTCAGTGTAAAAACTACCGCTAAAGAGTTGGCGGTAGGGAAGAGGCCGCCTACTTTTGAAGCCACCTGTATGCTCTTACAGTTAATCATTCTTCGAAAGCCGACTATTGTGTACACTTTGGGCAGTTGCTAATTGAATAAATAATAAAAAGGTAGCACTCTTTTACAATTCCTAGTAATGCGGTAAATCATGCAGTAGACAGACAATTTCGATGACGCGAGCAAGCTGGGGTGCCTTGCAAGTGAGCCCAAAATTGTGTTTCAGTACGCGATAAAGCCAGAGGCGCATGCCATGGGTGCATAAGGTGACTTACGGGGCGCCTAAAGATTGAATAGCGTTAAGTATTTCGCCGTTGTGTGCGCATTGTTTTGACGCACAATCTCTCCGTTCATCATTGGCACGTCGCTTGCAGTTTTGGAGAAGGAGATTTGTGAAAGAGATCGGACACTCGAACACTGTGGAGAACATGTAATTTGCTGTGCCCCGCTTCTCCTGTGCTATATTGTATCGCTATATCCCTCCAACAAGCCTAAATGGCCACCTTTGTGAATAATGTTCAAAAGTTAACGTTCAAATTTCTCGCCTTATTTTCTTTTTTTCTCAGACTTGCTTTCCTGTGAGTGACAAAAAAAAAAAATGGAAGAGAGCTGTACCATTTTTGGCAAACCAACCACCACACCCTCGTATGTCCCTAAAGTAGTGCTAGTATTACGCCATGCTCGAGGCGTTGTATACCGATCTTACAGTACACAAGCTGCCAGGAATAAGTCACGAGCCTTCTTAAGCCTAGTCGTATTTACAAGGGGCTGCTACAGACCTAGTTTTGTCGACATAAATAAAGATACCAACAGATTCACAGAGTTTCCCATCTGCTTCTAATCCTACACATGAATACAATGCCTGCAGTAAATAAAATGCCAACGGCTATAATTTATGTCCTGGAATTCTTTGAAACTATGCTACGTCTGGCTTTCCGTGGTGCTCCTGATTCAGAGGCGCCGTGGCATAAATCTAGCTGTCGCTTCTTAGTGGCACGTGCAAGGAACCCTGCGGCCGATTGCGAAAGCAAAGCGAGCGTGTGCGAGCACATTTCGCTAAACTCGCAACCCTCCAGATGCGCAGGACGGGGCTAACGTCCCTCGACCATAGCTGCGAGATTGCTCGTGCGCTGTGCCGTTGAACTTGGAGCAGTACAACCGCAAAAGCAGCGAAACTGAGATCATACTTTAAAAACATGGGAGGCACTTTAGGAATGGAAAGACCTGCTTTTACGGAGCGGTCAGTTTGATTTGTGGTCTCGTGTCTGCGAATGAAGTGCAAATAATCTGGCAGCCGAAAAAACGGGATGGTCAGAAATTGCGTAAAGTCGCGCCTACTTGCTTTTCTGAGATTAAAGTAAGTCATCATCTACCCCTGAGCGAGAACGTCTGGTTGCGAAGCCCCCAAGCATTCGTATTGTTTATGCCAAGTACTATATAAAGAATTCAGAGGGCTACGCCCGAGCGCAGCTATAGGAAAGGAATGTTCCAACGTCTGCGCGTTCCTACGAGCACTTTCTACCAAATTTTTTTCTGCAAGCTGCTCTCATAAAACATTAGTGGTAAACACAACATTTAGTTTGGCTCATGATAAAATCGTATGACACTGAATTTCAGCAGTTTTTCGCATCCCTGGAGCCAATTAAAATAACTGATCTGTTTTGGACATCTGTGCAAGCTAATTAGAAAACCATGTGTCATATGCGGGCATGTGAACAAATTTTAGAACAAAGTCGGTGGCTGACTGCTTTGTTCCAATCACAGGCCAAGTCAACATTCCTGCTCTGTTTTGTTAGTTTTTGTATTGTGCGGCATTCTCTCCTTGATCTTCTGACACGTCTTACGTTTACGTGTTCTCAATCTGATTACACTCAATTTCCTTTCCCCTCCACCACTACCCCTTCATCACTGTGGTAAGGGATACTCAGACAAATCGGACATTAAATCAGAACCTTTTCGTTGCGTGGTGGTTCGTAACTGGATTGGACATAAATTTAGACCTGAATAGCTCATATATTTTCAACTTTGAAGACTCGAAACAACGTGTTTTGACAAGAAGAAAAGCCTCTGTGAGAAACATTCGAAAGAAGAGCATATACGTCGGTTTCGGTTTATGGTCTAGCCTAACACGGTTCCTCGCTGTTCTTAAAATAAAAAAAAAAAGAGAACGAACATGCTACCAGAATATGCACGTGCTTTCTGATAACTTTTTCATTTCGCAAAATCATGGCAAGAAAAAAAATCTATTTCCTTTTCCATTTCATGCCATTTGTTCTATTAAAGTATCATGTCACGATTCTCAAACACAGGGTTTGTTGACGATTCCTGAGACTGTAATTACGCCAAGATAAATGTATGAGCATATGCCGCCATTATTGGAGGACAAAAACAACGAATGTGATTACATGCACGCCATGCCGTGGTGGCGCAGTGGTTAGGGCTTTCGTTTACTGTGGCCAAGAATTTGGAATCGAATCCCGCCCGCGGCGGCCGCTTTTCAATGGAGGTAATAAACGCGGCGCCCGCGTGCTGTGCAATGTCAGTGGACGTTGAAGATCCCCACGCAGTCGTCTCACGTTGTCCGAGTCGCTTTGGGACGTTAAGGCCCATAAACTAAACCAACTTGATTAAAGGCACTAGTCACAAGTAATAAGTGCGTTCATGCAATGAACGTGTGCGCACAGAATCAAGAAAAGTGGTCTGCCGTTGGTAAGTATACCTTTAAAAGACCGCGTGATGCACTAGATCCTACTTTCCCGGCGTTCAATTCTTTGCTTTGTTTCTCAGCTTGCGCTGCTTCATCCACTAACATTTGCTTTTGCGACATCATCTTAAAATACATTTCTTAGACACGTTATTTTTATCACAGATATAGGAAAGGTGTGCGATGTACGACCTTGTAATTGTATCGGACACGTGCGACTGTATCAGCGCCGATGCGTATCAGTGATGCGCAGTACGGGTCACACGCGTGTTCGTGCCTTTATAAACTATGCTGGCAATAAACGTCGTAATTCTTGCACAGACCGTGCTGCTGTACGCATCGTCCCTTCAAGCGGCTACAGTAATTACTACGGAAGAAAAACGAAAATAGCTTGAGGATAAGTATCTGCATCGTCCCCAAAGAGTGTTGATTTATTAACGCGGAAGCGAAGGCGGGTTTCGCATGGGCATGACATTGTTGCAGTGCTCTAGTAACCTTTTCAGTGCTATAAAAGCGGAACTATAGTTTGTATATCGGCAAAAAAAGGGGAATGGCACCATCGAATAGAGCATCAAGGAAAGGTGTGCAAGTGACAAAATTGTTGATTTGAGTTAATTAGTTAATTATTTAGAGCGAATACGTGCTTCATTGGAGCCAAGATGGCTGTCAGCCAACTTCCGGTTTTCGGTTTTCAACTTTTGGTCACGTGTCTCAGTGCAGAAAGGTGAAAGCCTGGCCGTTGTTGCTGCACACAGTACATAGGGCACCCCTTGTCGAACACAACCAGTGTTCCTTTGAACGCACCAATGTTAAGCGGAGTTCCATAATTCTGTAATTGTTTCACAGGAAAAAAACGGTGTAGTATCTATCACTCGCGGAATCCTGCTTACGAATTGCGCTAACAAAAGATTAACGCTTAGGCTTACGCATTTCTCCAGTGCAGATTCTGCAGTGTTTTCGGAAAATTGTCCGAAAGGTTTGGTTTGTAGGGTTCAACGTCCCAAAGCGACTTAGGCTATGAAAGACGCTGTAGTGAAGAACTCCGAATATTTCGACCACCCGATGTCCTTTAGCGTGCGCTGAAATTGCACAGCACATGGATGCCACTTTATTAACGCAGCCACCGTCAAATAAGCCCAACACAACATCTTCAATAATGCCTGGCTTTCGACGTTGAGCATGCGAATAACGCCGAACAGAAATGAAACAATTGGGTATAGCTTTTATTTGTTAAAAATACTTTATCATCGCATACAGTTTCCTTTGCATTAAAGCTATTTTAATTAACTACGCCAAAATGTCTTCATCAAGTGCGACGGAAAAAATTACACTTCATAACCTAATTTCTGTTGTAAAGACCGCTGCTCGTAAAGAATTGGAACCCTATTTCAGTATTTAAAAAAACATAATGTTTTGAATAAATAATACCCTGATACCTTCGCAATTCTGTTTCAGGACTTCCCCCCTTTTTTAGTTGCAACAGCCTGAACAATGGAACAGATGAACACCAGCTTTCAAGTAATGAGGTACCTAAGTTGGGCTGATTTTGATCGAAGAGAGGATTAGCGCTGAGACGATCGATGTAGCCAAGCACCGCCTACCATTCGGATGCTCATGACCACATTTAAGCTAGCCGCTTCCGAACGGGTTCTTAGTTCTATGGCGTAAGGCAGTCGCGCACACCGCTAGGTGATGTGGGACTGCTCCTAACTATCGGACGTCTCATTTCGATATTCATTTTTCTTTTCGCTGTTATGCAGGTTTTTTAAACATCCCAAGTTTAGCTCCGGCTTACGCTGCTGGATGCAAACTACGCTGACGGAATATGTGCACGCGGTCATAGAGCCTGTGTTCAGTAAAGCGTACGGGCCAAGGTGTTTGAGATATTTGTCAGGAAACGTCAGTGCGAACCTCTGAGGCATAAAGAAAAGGGAAAATAGGGGGGGGGGGGGGGGGGGGATTTGCACATATCTCGAAGCAGCGGTGCAGTGGTAAGACGCCCGAGTACTGTGCCGTAGTTCCCGGGTTCGAACCGGAGTGCAAATGGAGTGCAAATTCAGCCGGAGTGCAAATGGTGTCATGAATTGGCAACCTATGACCACATATTATGGAGCTGCAGCATAGCACCACCACCGGCGGATATTATGCGTGATCCTTCCCTCGAGCAGTGGGAGGCCGTGTTGGCTAGCTCAGACCCGGTCCGCCAGACCAAGGCCGTGGAGTGGGCTACCCAGGTCGCCGTCAGCCATCGGTTGATGGCCATCTAACACGGAATCGTCCACACATGCTCTCTGACGGAACTAAACTTTTTCCATCCACCATCCTCAGGTGGTTGAAATTACTCCGTAGCCCTTCACTGCGGCTCCCCTTTCTCCCTTTCCACTTTCACTCCCACCTTCATTCCTTCCCTTATGGCGCGGTTCAGATGTCCACAGTAACAAGTGTGATAGATACTGCGCCTTTCCTTTCCTGTGAACCAATCATTATTATTATTATTATTATTATTATTATTATTATTATTATTATTATTATTATTATTATTATTATTATTATTATTATTATTATTATTATTATTATTATGTATCTAAACGAGGTGGTTGCACAACCTCGTGAATCGAACGATCTAGTTTTTCAACGTGCTGTGAAGCATGAAATGAAGCAGTCGACCTTCACTGCATTTTTGTTAGTACGTTAATCTGCATGCACGACAGTCCTTCAACGTCCCTTTCTTCATCAAGACAAGAGGAAAGGGAGGATGAGACAAACCTTAGGGAAATAAAAGGCTTCACCTCCGTTTGCTTTATATATTCTTCAAATCTGGAGTTCCTGCATTCAGTCCCAGAAGCGCATAAAAACAAACGTCGCAAAATGTTGATACGTATGGCGGCAAATGCCAGTCCATGACAAGCAAATAAGTGAAAGGATGCCAGCGAAGCTTGAAAACACGAAGTATATATTACCACATTTTAAATATTAATTCTATTGGTTAAACAAGACTTTGCACGGACGCAGCGCAGACTACATCCACGCGTTCAAGTGCTACACACAGTGTTCGCACTCCGCGAGCACTGTATTTACTCTTTGCTATGCATTTTTTTTCTGCAGCATCGCCACAGCTCTCATTAACTCTATCGAAACCGCGTAGTGCCTGACCGACTTTTAAACGAGTTTCTGAGCGGCGCTGCGATCAATAATAAAGTGGCTTCGCGTTGATGCCTGCATTTTGTGTCCCTTATAAAATGCATGGCCGGCCCATTTATTTGAAAGCCCGAAGTTTTGTAAATAACCACGCTGATAAAAAAAAAAAATCCAAAAGTTGACTTCAGATATCTGACTCGTATAAGCAATATCAGAAAGGTAATATTCGAACAATGAATTACCTCGAATACGATGTTGTCGGCAAGAAAGCTCTTAACGATGGATATTGGGCTAGTTCAGTATTTCGCAGCTTCGACCGCAGTTGCAGATAAATTTTTTTGAACACCACTGCTTTCCCTTGCTTTTCGGGTTCTGTTTCTTTGTTTTTGTCTTGTTTTCAGGTTTGGATGCTACCGTCGGGACACTTTTTTCTTTCTTCTTTACTGCAGCGCGGAGCACCTAGAGACTCGGACCTCGTTTTCTTTTTATTTTTTTTAATTGCTATTATGAATATTTTCATTTAATTAAAAAAGAACTTATTTTTATCTTGAGCCTTCACTGAGGCTTCAAGTCCGGCAAGGGCTTTGCTGGTCCGGATTCCCTCTCCCTTTTGTATGGTTTTATTATTTATTCGAGAGGAAAAATAAAATGGGTAAAATTGGGCGAAATGAACTGCCTATAATTGACAATAAATGTGCCTCTATTGATCAGACACGCGCACATTGGAAAAAAAGCGAACCGAAAAACAAAAATTCATTGGTTAAGTTTAACGTCCCTAGAGCATGGTACAGCAAAAAATGTGTGCAAAATGACACCAGGAATTGTAAGCAACGGGAGGTTGCGTGCCTTGTTTTCCTACTATCTGCACTTTTATTCAGCTCCTTTCGCCGATTATTCGGTTTTTATAAACAAATAGAACGCTTTAAGCAGTGAACCACTCATGAATGGCAGAGGGCACGTTTTCATGCCAGCAAAACCGTCGTAAACTTGCAAACACGCCGACACCACGTGCAGTTCTAAGAGTGCCGCCAGCTTAAGATCCACACTATCGAATCGACGGTGGCACCACCTCTAGGTTGATCTCGCGCCGAATAACTGATTTAATGTAGTTCGCAGTGTCGTTTTATACACAACAATAGCGAAATATTGCACCTTCCCTTTGCTCTAATAATGGCCATCTATATGCTTTCATATCGGAAGAAAAATTTCGGGATTGACTTCCTTCATTCACTGAGTCAGAGGATATTTATAAGCTCCCCAGACACTTGCGTCATAGAGAAACTAACTCAAGAAACCCGCCAAAAGCATCATTACAGCGGCGCTCACTACTATGTTGGAACAAACCAATATAAATATGCATATTTCCGTCGAACTATCACGAAGGGGAACGTATTACGAGAAAACGTGTTCAAAAAAGAAAATTTCATAAATTCTTTCGCTAACATTATGTAAATCTGTCTCCATATTATGCCGATTTGTTGTTTCTAACCGTTCACTGTATTTGTTGTACTATACCATTTTCTTTTTCATACGCTGAGCAAGGGCCTGTACTTCCAGTTTTTTATATCGATAAGATTCCCATTCTTGGGCTATTTCCTCCGGGAATAACTGTTCCTTTATTTCAGCTCCGCGTTTCCTTAAAGCCACTCATTATTGATCGATGGCCTGCCTAATTCCTTTATTAGAACAACTTCATGGCTTTGAAAAGCAGCGATATGCGCGATCTGGCGACTCGCGAGGTTAAACATATCCCACATTAAAACTTTTTACGTCTTCGCGTTCCGGACTGCATGTTGACGGTTGCAGCCATTTCATAAGATATCTGAGGCCTTGTACACTACCAGGTCGATCGTTCCTTGAGAATCTTGCAGCACGGCTGTTCCTTTTTTCATCCAGCTGTGAAAGAAGAGGCCGCTACGTTTCATCCTTGCTCTTGACCATAACGCTTCGTTGACTGCGCTCGCTGGACCTATAGGATCGATGACAGCCTTAGAAGAGCTAGCCGTTTCCACCTTTTTAGAACGCTTCTTTCTGATGCTCAGACTCAGTGGTGCAGTCACCTGAAAGGCGGTGCGCGCACATACAGCAGCAGTTTCGAAAGCGGCACGAAGTGGCCGAAAGTTGCCTTATCCCTGAAACCGGTGCTGCCTCGGCCTCTCTTATTTATCCTCACCTCTCTCTTAGCTACGCTCAGCTCACATCCGGCTTCTCCGAAGCACGCTTTTTGTCAAAAGCACAGGAACCGTAGCAAAGCCTATCATTTTGCTGCCAGCATCAGTACATAATATTTCGCCATCGAAGCTTTGAAGCTAGGTATTTCCGCTCCGTTGCAAAAGGAAAAGTGCTACTTCGTGTCCTCTTCTGCCGAAGCAGCTCAGGGCCTTTATACCGCATTCGTTTGCGTTTTTATTACGCTCAATGCCTGTGCGTCGGAGTTCTTTTGTACAAGCATTCTGTTTAGTCCAGAGGAAACCACTTAAGTCAGTTTTGATCTTCTTTGTCGATATTGTAGCTGCCTGTCAGAGCAGTGAGGATAACTTTGGTCGGTGGGAATTCCTGGCCCAAATGATCGTCACAAAGCAGCTCTAGGCTCAAAGAAAAAGACAAAAAACCAATAGTCACCCCCTCCCCTTCCAAATTTTGTTTTAGTCTCTGTCGTTGAATATTTTAAACTGTTTATACTTCCTAGTTTTTTTATATTTGAGGACCTTTTTCATAGGTTTCAAGTTGTAGAAGGCAAAATGGCAGGAATTTAATAAAGGCTCTCTTTTCCCGTTGCCTTCACTTCTTTAAGTGAGTCGGCTGGTCCTCAAGTATGCACAAAGAACCTGTGCTGGCGCATTTCTTTGGCGAGCGCGTAGAAGAGATATTGCATCCACGCTGACCTTCCGTCTTGGTACATATGTCCCCAACCTTCCCACGCTGGTTGTTACGTGTAAAGTCCTTGACAAAGCAGGAGTAGTATTACTTGCTGTTGCTAAACGTTCATGTCCAAAAGGTGCACATGACTGAATTTTGTTTGATTGAAGTGCAATATTAAGCGAGCTAATGAGATGGAGTTTATTTCTAATTTATCTTCATTTTCGGTTTTATTGACATCTAAAACGTTATATATTTGCCTTGCTTATTCCATTTTTAGAAACGATACATTTGTATTGGCAAACAACAGCTTACTCAGGAGTCTCGAACGCTGCTCTACTCTCTTTTTACATTATTCTCAACTGTGGTTTGCTGCCTAAATACTAAGCACTCAGGCAAAAAATGTGGAAGTTTTCAGAAAATAGAAGGTGTCCTCATATACATATTACACTCCGACAAAGCCGAAAATCAGGATGAAATTTTTTCAGTATCTCTGAAAAAGCAGCCTAATTCACTCACAGATTCTCGTTGGACAGCAGAGCAAGACTGCTAATCATAGCGTGAGATCGCCTATGAAAACGCAGTTTGCAGTATAGTGGTAATTGCATACGAAACAGCTCTGTTCATAGTCTTCTAAAGTTCCTTCGTTACCAATTTGGCGAGGCTTCAGATACTTCGCTGCTATGCACCTAAAAGATCGCCATGTTATGCATACAGCTTATGAGTGTTTGATTCCTGATGGTTTTGAACTAAACACTGCGCGCCCTAAACACTGCTGCATGCAGTCGACAACAGCTGCCGACTTGCAACACAGTTATTATTCAATAAAAAGCCGGTAAAGATATATATATATATAAGAAGTGTGGAAGCATAACAATATCACGTATTATAGGAACGGCTAGGTAACTTGCACTGTCATATTTGCGTCTTGTTTACTTGCTAAGTGCATGCTAATGCATATGAGCTTCACGTGACAATTGTCATTTCTCGTTAACTTCTTACGTCGTTCTTCATTTTCCCTTGCAAACATTTCACTCACTGGAAAGTCAAGTATCTGATCAAAACGCCTTTTGCATGTCCACAAAAGACCTGATACTTCAAATCTCGCTCTGTGTCATTCTTTCAGGCATCAGCTGATTCAGCCAATGAGTGATGTATTAATGGAAAAACATTACTAACTCATAAAAAAACATCCGTCTGAAGTTGTTGTAGTGATTGCAATTGTTCGCGTTTTCAACACTGGGTGGCACCCACAAAAAATAAATAGGTCGACATTTGGGTTCGAACAATAGCCCTCTGCGCAATAAAAAGACACGCAACGCACAGAGCACAAGGGGCATTTTATAAATGTAGTATTTATTGTATGGAAAATATCCCATATTTACATGAACAATTTACGAAGTGACTTTTTATAAATGTATTATTTATTGTATTGAAAATATAATATATTTACACGAACTAATTACAAAGTTTTAGGCAATGCTTTGAAAGACGACCCGAAAGAAGAAAGTAATAAAGGAGTACGCGAGTGGCACGCAGAGCGCAATTCACAAAGAGAGAGTGCCACTGCGGTTCAAAGTTGGTCTGTTCACGAACTTCTCTCAGTTGAACAGTCATTTTAAAGAAATGAGATTTTCTCCGAATACCTGGTTTACCGTGCCGATCCATCATTGCAGTTCTCCATGAGGTATTCCGTCAACTTTTAAAGAATAACATATCAAGAGGTGTATCAAAATATTGCATTGCGGTGAGGTATCGAATAGTAAGTGAACTCAAACAAGTTTTTTTTAAGGTCCGTTGCACGTCATTCCAAAATAGAATTGCGTCTTCCCAATTGATGAAGCAGTTTTCAATTATTTCAGGAATACCACAAAGGCAGCAATGCGAAAGCGACAAAAATTGCAAGTGCCGTTTTTCTGAAGCCAAGTCTTAACAGCCTATGTTTTCGTATGTAACTTGTAGAAGACTAGGTTCACTAGGTTCGGAGAATAGACGAGCTGCTATTTTTAAAAGGGGAGACAAGACGGAATTACCCAGGAATCTGGCGGAGCGCGCGGATTTCGGTTGACTGTAGCGGCAAGCCCATCGGAGTCGGGAGGGCGAGAACATCAGGAGAAACAATCCTTTCGGTGTCTTCTTCTTTCATTCTAAGCTACACTGTTGGCTGGAAAATGTTGAAGTGGTTCTGAAACAGTTTGGCGTCCCTCTACTGAACCACATATGGAAGCAATGACTTCTAAAGCCCCCCCCCCCCCCCCCCCCCCAAAAAAAAAAAATAAAAATAAAAATAAATAAATAAATAAATAAATAAACACCTAGAATTACGGTACTTTTTAGCACCTAGATGGCAGCAGAGATAGCATAGCGTACACCACTTTGAGCCCTCGCCTATCACCGGCATCTCCATGCCGATGATAGGCGTGTTTTTTTTTTTTTTGTGTGTGTTTTCTTTTACTGTCCAGTTGATTAACGTATTCTAAATTAAGTTAGTCAGTGACGGGGACAATAAGACGTTATTAAACGCATACTTATAGGCATTTTATGGACGTGGAGAGCCAGCCAGAATCACAAATCAAATTTCTCATAAAAAATACAAAAGCGGTCGTTCGAATTCTGTGCTAGCGCTGCAAGCACACCTCCAAATTCTACAAGGACGTGCTCGAAAGCAGCAAACAACGCATATCATAAAAAAATTTAGGCTACGGGTTCGAAAATGATGAAGCCGATGTTGCGACGAAGTCCTTTTCTCTTATTGTCATCTTACGAGTATATCGTTCATTCGTAACCGGATGAAATTTATTTTTCATATCGTGTCCTTTTTAAGATGTTTGCTTAAAGGTTAAACATAATTTGCATTATTGAGTCTCTCCTGTTAGCATCACTCATTCACTAAGTCGACCTTCGTTCTGCTTGACCAAATGAGCCATCTTGCCCTTGGGTATCACGCCCATGTCGCAATCCGAAAGTCCTGGGTTCAATTCCCAATCAATCCAAATTGCTCCCTGCCCTGCCGCGATGATGCAGTGGTGAGGGTGCTAGACCTCTGTACGAAAGAATACGGGATCGAATCCCGGCCGCTTTTCGATGGAACCGAAAAGCAAAACTCCTGTGTACCGTGCTATGTATGCGCACGTTAAAGAACCCAGGTGGTCGAAATTTCCAGAGCCCTCCACTACGGCGGCTCTCATAGTCTGAGACTCTTTGGACCTTAAACCCAAGAAACCAGCAAAACCAAACCAAATTCATAATAACGTTTTTTTTTTAGCTCCATTACTCTTTGCTTGTGCAGGATATACACGAAAAGTGATTGTAGCTGCATTTCTTTTCCGCAAACCTGCCATACATTATTTATTTGGCGAACTTCCCATAGATCTAGCTAAATTTATATAAACTCTCCCTCAAAATACGAAGCAACTTGGAAATTAGTATGCTTAGAAAAAGCCTGAAGTGCATTGAGCTCAGACTTTTATCCGTACTCCATGCACATCAATTTATTTTGACAGGTTTCTTCTATCTGTGGATGGATTCGTATTGTGAATTTCAAGCCTTTATGGTTTTAAATATTGCGGAGCTCATTTTTCTGCCCAATCGGGGCGAAAATATTACCCATGCTCACACTAACCTCTTCTATAGTCGTGCTTTAAGGAAATGTGGTCTAAAGTTTTAGGAATATATTGATAGCGATCATCTTTTCTTTCGGACCAAAAACGAACTCAGCAACGTTGTTGAAAAGTTGCGATTTGAGAAGTTGAGATTGCTACAACCAGCGTTCTTTATGAAACTATGCAATCATCGTGAGCAGGACCAAAAGAAGTTAATGGAAATGACCCTCCCGACGGACAAAAAAAAATCATTATATACAAACAAAGAGACAAATGGGCAGAAAAAGAATGTATTTACTGCCAAACAATTCCATGAGATTCGTAGACGCGTACCGTGCGCAAGCGCAGGAAAAAATGGCAATGTATATTAAAAGGAAATATATAATAATGTGTTGCAAACCGAGTAAAAGCGAGTCCCTGACGACCGGCGGAAATGTGCAGAGGCGAAACCGGCCGCAGTGGGGATTAGGCTTTGCAGGAGTATTTTACATTCCCCGAATCCGAAATGCGGCAGCGGCTGATTGGCTTACGTGCGCTGACTAATATGGAAGTTTTCATCTGGAACAGGGTTTACGGTCGTATCTAAGAGGACCATATTTCACAATTATTTTAAACAAAGTGCGTGGGAGACTAAACTAGCCTTATAGTGGGAGAGTTGCACTCGCGTCGAGATTCCTCTGAAATGGATCATGTCAGCGAACTCCGGTCCAACAACGGGCCCGCTCGGCGAGATTGATAATGCTCCATCTCCTGGAGTTAAACGCTGAACGTGAGGACGCATAATTCATGCGGGAAGTTACTAAACTGTTCGTAGTGTCTTAGGTTTATTATAAACTGTTATCTAGACTCGGATGGTACGTGAGGTATGGCTCAGCGCAGCGTTAAGTTTCACTGAAAATTGAAAACGTCGCTTTTTTTATATTGCGCAAGGAAACAAGAGATACACAGGTTGTTTATGGCCTTGGTGCAGTGACAGTACAAGAATCACATTCTGGGGAGTTCCCGTTTCGTCTGTCAAGTTGCTAACGTTGCTAAAAAGTTGCTAAAAAACGCTCCCTATTGTTTTCCTGGGACAGTCATTATTACACGCTGTGAGAAAGAACAAGCGTTTGCTACGCATCATAAGTTTAGGCAATGTGTTGGAATATGTCCACAAAAGTGTATTACAACATCCTCCAGCCGTCTCAACTATTTTCAAGAACCATAGTTATTTGGTTTCTTATCGCTGTTTTTAACTGCTCAGTACTAGATCGGGAACTGCTTTAAAAGCAAATGTTTTCTAGCATCAGAAGGTTAGAGAATTCCCATCGACGAGAGCATAAAATGGTACCTTGTAATATCAGCCAGCTGCCTCGCAATTAAGAGGTCATGGTCCTGGAAAGCTGGATTTGAACGCCTTGCTGCATATCACTAACTGTAATTTAATTCCGGAGCTGCTGAACACTACAATATTCTAGATGCCATACGTAAGCTAACGGCGTCAGTTTGGCTAGTGCGCCTTTGTAATTATCTACAGTCACAAAATGTCCACAGAAAAAGGAAAAGCAACACTGGTAAGAAGAACAAAGCATCTGTTGCATTAGTTCTTAGACACATACATCAAATATGCGAGAAAAAAAAATAAGATGGCTACAAGCGTGCTTCAGCTAAGTAGCTATCGTCTACGGGACGGTAGCTTACCCAGACAGAGGGAAAACTTAATTTGTTCAACACATATATCGTGGCGAGTTGGTAGAGAGAGCTATAACTTTTTTTCTTGTTCCGGGCCAGCTTTAACATTTTCATCATGGAAAACGTCTAATAAACATGCACTAAAATAACTCTGTTACCAATCACTGATTTGATTCAAAGCGCGACTGTTGTTTTGTAAAGAAATGCACACTGCCATTTCACAATACAAGGCAGACAACTAGCGTCTTTGTTCAAACCGAATATTAGTACCTTATGAACTTCTAGTCATTCAACATTACTTTTCTAATGACGACTGTAGCTTTGCGAAGCCTAAGTATGCCAAAACAAATATTTACCAACGTTTATTAAAAAATAGAAATGATACATGAAGCGTTCCCATGATTGCATCAAGTTTTTTCCGCGCCATGGCATTTCCTGGAATTAAAACGTGTAAACATGAACTGAAGCATCCGCTGAAGAAGTAAAGGTATATTGCACAAAAAGAGAAGAATCTATTTGCCCACACTGAGTCTTGTGGCGCGGAAGGAAATACTAGCATCTCTGGCAGTAATAAACAAGGTAGCCAGAAAAGCATGACAGCAGAAAGCTGCAAGACAACCTGCGCTTTGCATGTTCATCTCCTTTCACTTTGCACCTGTTGCCCCAGACTTCGTGCCACCGCTCCCGCAAATCGTTTATCAATACGCACCAAGGGGAGCTATTTATTTCTCGTTTCGGTAATATAAACAGCATGCAAACATTTGGCCTTCTTACTGACGCGACTCTCGCAAGCTGTGTCAGCACATATTGCAGAGAATCGAGACTTAGGAGGGTGAGATGTTGATTACACACAGCAAAACTTTACCTCTGCAAGAAAGTTCTGTGAATGCCTAAACCATTCTTACCTTATCTGAATAAGGTGTTCCAGGAAGGAATAAGAGCACAAGGAATGCTAGCAATAATCTTATAAGGCGATCTTTTGGCTAGCTGAGTAGTGTTCAAATGACCAAAGAAGTCCAACGTGGCACATTCAGTTTAAACGGCTGAAGAAGGGCCTACTTTGTTCAACTTTTCTTTGTTTCTGTCCTTGTTTATATCATGCGTCGTCTTGTGTTTCGCGAGCCGTGTTTTACCGTTAGACAGCGTTCGCCTATTTAGATATAAAATAACTGATATAAAAGCGTACACGTATATCACTGAATTGAAAAAACAAAAACGGTTTATACGAAACTAGCGTTATGAGTAATGATGTCGTTCTTAAGCATAACTAACATTACGGATGGTTTAGCCATAAGTGTATAAATAACTTTTATTAGGGAAATTTATGTGTTTATTTTTTACACGGTTCACCAAATGGCACCATGGTAAATACTTGTTGATTTACATTTTCTGCAAAATGTAGGGGACTTAATATATACTTCGAAGCTCTAGCAGCCCGTTTATGTGCAGGCGTACTTTTAAGTGGCCAAACATTCCAATCGTATTTCAGTAAGGTCTACGAGCAATTCAGTTTTGTCTACTCTGAATTTAGGACCTCAGAATGAACAACTGGGCGTGCATGGAATATATGGTTGGATATTGCCACATATTTGATAAAACACTTGCGATTGTGTCTCAAAGAAAAATTACTGAACCTTCAGTGCACTGGTTCATTTTGAGATGTCTGATTGGCGAGGGCATATTTTATGCTATATTATAAGCAGACTTCAGTCAGTGTAAAAATGTACGAAAGCTCAAATATTGCTTGCCACCGAGGGCTACTTCAAAACGACACAGGAGCAGAATCGACTGTTATGTGTTTGGTGAAAACGTGTTCAAGGAATGTGCAATTGGAATTGCTACCAGAGAGTGAGATGGGCCTAAGGCTTGGGACGTCATTTTAGCCGATCGCATAATAGCAGCATGTCGCAAAGAAACTCGGAGTCTGCTTTGTCGTAGTTGCGATGCGAAAATCGAATTGGTAACTCGCACGAGAAGTCGTGTTAAAGTCGTTCTTTCTGAAGCGTTCACGATGGTGTCATGCCATTTCGCTCCCTATTTAGCATCCATGTGCCTGTCACTCTGGAACCTAGTTTGTGAATAGGGATTCGAAACAACAAGCAAGCATATGGATACGAAGAATGAATTTTTATTGCGAAGTTTGGCTGTATTCATACAGATAACTTTTGGTCCGAGACATGAGCACTGGCCTTCGTGTGCTCACGTATTGCTGACGATGTACTCTGCCACATCTTCACTTCACAGAGAAAAAAAAAGTTAAGTTCGTCGTTCCGGCAAAGAAAACCGTTGTAGCTTCCTACGCTGCCGAGTGCCTCAGCTTCAGGAGTTGCCTGCTGTGGGACTTCTTTAGGAAAGAGGGTCCTGCATTTCTGCTTTTGTTGTTTTTACATGGTCTCTTGTGAAACACAATTGTCCGCTGCCTGCATCCATTATGTAGGATCGCGGTTGCCCCGCCGGGGTGGCGCAGTGGTTACAGCGCTCGACTGCTGTGCCCATGGAAGCGGGATCGAATCCCGGCCTCGGCGGCTACGTTTCGATGGAGGCGAAACAAAGTGGCGTCCGTGTGCTGTGCGATGTCAGTGCACGTTAAAGAACCCCAGGTGGTTGAAATTTCCGGAGTCCTCCACTACGGCGTCTCTCATAGCCTGAGTCGCTTTGGGACGTTAAACCCCACAAACCTACCAACCTTTGTAGGATAGCGGCGTATTTGCCGTGCCTACAACCACTGCTGGCGTCAAGGTTCTCTGCACAGTGTCGTAGACGGACACTGGAGATCATGTGCGTAGTTTGGGAGATGTCTGCTGGACTTTTTGTAGCCCTTCAGTTGACTGCTTTTAATGGTTTGTAGACAGCTTCATACGGTCTTGGGGGGGGGGGACAGTCCTTGGTTCGACATGGCAATCCAGTACTAGGAGCCTCGTTCTAGTGCGCCGGCCCATCAGCCTTTTGGCTTGGACTGCAGAAGGTCGTTTTTCGGCGAATTTTTCTATTCTAGCAAGACATTGCAAATTTCAAAGATGTAAAATGATTATTTTTAATCACCTTTATTGCCTAATAAACGGCCGCTTGCCATGTCGTTACCACGTGGATTGTAGGGGCTGGACGTGACATGGTAAACGTGGAAATGTGATGCGAACGAACTGAACTTTATCACTGCAGACGCTGGCAGGTATTCCGCGTGTTGCAAAAATGTCCATTCACGCTTGGATAACCACTTGCGCTGTTGTGTGGTGCAGCTTCGAAATCTCGAAAAAGAAAGAGTAAATATCTACTAGAATCAAGTATTCATTACATTCATAGTAACACAAGTCCATACCAACAGACTGACAAGGTAAAGTGGGCACAAGGTGAATGAGCATTGGAAGCTTTCCATTTCTAGCGTTTTTTTTTCTATTTTTGGCATCCGGGACAGGAATTCGGTAATGCTCGGATCTCCTCCGAATTCTTGCTGGGCCAGAACATGACCTATCGGGCCCTTGCCTTCATTTTATCTTCTCCCCTGTGTGCAGCGTGTAGTAAATAGAGGACTTCTGAGAGCTTAACTGGCGGGATGACCAGGTCAAAAGGGTCGCAGGACATCCGGTACTTGTAGCCTTGTCTCGGGCCACAGTAGGCTGGAGTAACAAAGCAGCTGCGACACAACTGAATCATTTTCAGTTTTCTCACGGATGCTTCGAAGCTGCTTCCTTGCAACAGGCAGAAAAGAAACGACATTTACTTCAAGCTGCTCAATTTATTCTCACAGCTCCACTTTACTCATAAAACGTGAGAGGGCGTCAGCAACGAAAAGTTGTTTCCCGGTTTGTACTCGCACAAAGGCTTCTTGAATATGATTTCTACTGGTCTGTTATCTCATTCGGTTGTTACTCCTGGCTGTCCAAATATGAAATCTTAGAACTTTGTAGTGGCTAGACGAGTGCCAAAGTCTTCTTTTCGATTTGTGCGTAGTGCTGTTGGCTTGCGGTTAGCCAACGGGATGAGTAAGTGACAGGCAGTTCATTTTGTAAAAGCACGGCCCCCACACCATACTGGTTAGCATCAACAGACCTTACGACTGGTTGGTCTTGCTTAAAGTATGCCAGGAATCCTGCTTGCGTGAGACTGGCACGGAGCTGCTGAAAGCTTATCTCCTCTGAGTCTGACCAAATCCACAATATGTCTTTCTTTATGGGCAGCAACGATATTCGGACATATTTAACACAGACGTGCTACGAAGTTCTTGCCGAGAAACACTTGAAGCTCCTTACGATTTTTAAGTGATGGTACATGTAGGATATCATCCACCCTTTCAGGGCCCAGTAAGAGTCCTTTGGTGAGCACATCACCTATGCAGCGTACTCGGGGCTGCAAGAAGCGGCACTTTCTGTTAAGCTTCAAGTTGTGTTCTCTGTAACCCGCTAGCAACTTTGACAGGTTGCTATTGTGCTGCTCACGAGATCTTTAACCCACACTAAAATGTTCTTTCTAAGCACGGCTACACCAGCGAGCCCCTCTACTACTCCTTGCATTGCTCGTTGAAAATCGTCTGGAGCCGACGCTATGCCAAACGTCCTTAAGTTCTCCAAGGCCTAAAAAAAACATCTGCAAATCCTTAAGAACCACTGTACTCGGCCGCATCAATTGAACCTAGGTGCCTTATTAGGCGAAAGCGTTCACCTAAGCTGTCAGTCATGGTCACTAAACCTCGAGCTTCATAATAAAAAAATATGCTTCAGTGCACTTTGCTTTGTGTCTAATGGACAACTTAATAGTTTTTATGCAGTTCTATTGTGACGTAAAACCTTCCCCAAGTAGCACAAAGGGGGCTATAAGGTGGGGCCCGCGCTGGGCCCGTGGGGCAGCCCATACGTGCCCCATGCGGGATTTGCAAATCGTGCCCAGAGCGGCCCCGTGTGGGTGGCCCAAATGTACCATGATCGGTCCCAGTTCTTACACATGTGGGCAGCCAAAATTAGGCTGCTCGCATTCGATGCAGGTATATCCAAGTGTGGGCAGTATACCAAAATCACTAATGGAGCCTACCTTTGTACCCACGGGCGTAGCCCCATTGATGAAAACTTTAATTTTAATGTTGGTTAATCCCTCCATTGTACCGATGGGGAAGCAGCCCGATTCGGGCTCACCCATGCAGGGAAGATTCGGTGGCAGTTCACTGCATACTTATGAAGCGGAATATTTACTGCTGCATATTTTCTGCCAATACTGCAAAATTAATATAGTTGCCAGAGTAAAAACGAAAGTCTTTAGTAATTGCATAAATATGCTTAGAACTGTTATGCGAAACCTCCAAAATAGGCAATTAGCGGCGCGTATAATATGTATTACATAAATAAAATGGCACACTTAAAGATGGGATTTAGAAGTTTCGGAATGGTAAGCTCGCCTACAGCCGATTTGGGGCCCATTGTGGCCTTCTATGAGCAGCCCCAATAGGGAAGATCTGATTTTTACCACATAGAATGCAAATATATGTTGTATTTGTGCGCAATTACCTCCAAAAAGGCCCGCGTGGGCAGCGTGGGAGCATGCTGGCTATTCAGCCCGGCTGCGACTTATGCGGAACCTATTCGGCTTTTGAGTGGGCAGCTCCATTTAGACTAACCCATCTTCTATTTTCGTTATGCCCACGTTTGCGTCGCATCTGCCCAAAAGGGCCTGCAAGAGACCAATGTTGGCAGAAGTGGTTATGAGCACTTTCCAACCCCGCCACTGGCCATTCGGTAACTATCGAAGTTATTGGTGGGCAGCCTCATTTGTGGCAGCCCTGGAGTTTTTTATATGAAGCCCACAATTTCATCAGACCTTCCCTCGAGTACCCTTTAAGGGTCCCATGTAGGCAACGTGCAGGTATGCCCGGTTTAAGCCTCGCCGCGGCTAATGCGAGACCTATTGGGCTTTTAAGTGGGCAGCCCCAATTAGATGTGCCCAAACTTTTATTGCGAAAGCAATACTACTTTCACTTTCAAGCCCTTCGCGTAGCGAGGCGGTAGCTACCATTGACCTTTAGCGTGACCTTTGGCGTGCCGCCAAGCACAGCTGCGCAAAAACAGGGGCCCCAACTGGCGCCGTCAACTCGCGAGGCGGTAGCTACCAACCGCGGCCTAACTCCCGCTCCTACCGCAGCTACCACCAGGGATGCAACGTTGGATACTATAGGAGGTGGCCTAGCGGCAGGTGGAACCAACGCAGTCTCCAGAGATGCTTTCATTTCTGCTGGCGTAAAGAATACTGTTTCAGCCGGTGCTGGAGCGGCAGTTGTAAATTCTGCCTTAACCTCACCCACAACCAAGTATATCGTTGCAGCCACGGCACTCCTTGCCTCGCTACTAGTTATACATAGAATAACCAGGTAGCACCCCGCAATAAACAATAGTTGAACCATATGCCGTGGCCAGAGTGAATCATTGCATAACCATAAGCATAACCACAACCAGGGATCGGATCCCGGCCTCGGCGGCCGCTTTTCGGTGGAGGCGAAAAGCAAGGCGCCCGTGTACTGTGCGATGTCAGTGCACGTTAAAGAACCCCAGGTGGTCGAAATTTCCGGAGTCCTCCACTACGGCGTTTCTCATAGCCTGAGTCGCTTTGGGACGTTAAACCCCACAAACCATAACCACAACCAGCTACACCACCAGCGGAATCTAGGCGTAGCCATAGCTATTGCTTTCGCAATTACCAGGCTTAACCAAGCTAAGCCACTGCCAAATTTTTCTACATAAAGCCCAAATTTCCTTCGTTTCGGTCCTAAAGTTCCCTAGAAGGACCCCTGAGGGCCAGATGAGGGAATATGTACTGAGCCCTTGCCCCACCTATATGATGCCCAAATGGGAAAAGCAGGGGCAAGCCCATTTGAGCTTGCCTGCTTGATTTCTAATGGGTGCTGCCCTCATGGGTATATTATTGTGGTTGCCTTAGCCCAACTTGCCCATACGAAACACAGGGGGAGGGGAGGGGGTGGGGGGCTGCGTACCGTGTGCTATAGTGTAGCGAGGCATGGCTCTGCCGTCTGGAATGTTTGCCGTCAGGGATATTATATATGCACCTTAGCGTGACCTCAGGCATTATACAAAATTTACACCGATGTCATTCTTTCACCTTACATACATGCTTGCGATAACGACTCCCGATGACCAGCGATCATCCTTATTTAGAGCATTGATTTCCAGCGTTTGAAGAAATGGTTCTTCGTCCTGTGTTAACTTCTTGTACGCTTCGTCCTCTGCAGCGTGGTCGTGACATCGGCCTTTGACAGGCACGCGCAAAATGGTTGCGGCCTCCGCATTTTGTGGCATTGTTTGCCCAGAGCTTGACAGTTTAGACACTTCTGTTCATCGAAAGCGAATCTAAAGCAAGCATTAGCTTTTATTTTCACTGCATCTATTCTCAGCTGTCGTGTATCTGTATTTCGTAGAAACGGTCTTAGCCTTCTTCGCTAGTACGGCAGATTTCGACAGCTTTGCTGTAAAACGGATTTTCCAACGCGAGTCGTTCTTTGTCCCTGATTCAAGAATAATTCTGCTGTGGAGCATTTGCTCCTCAATGTCGCCAAACTCGCATTCCTCTGCAAGCGTCCGAAGTTCTGTGAGCCAATCGTTGAACGACTCACCCATTTTTGAGTCCTGGAGACAAAGCGAAATTCGTTGAATGTCAGGTTGTTTGAATTGGCTTGAAGTGGTCATTGGCTTGAAGAATCGGCTTGAAGAAGTTGGTGGTTGGCTTAAAGAATCGTAATGTGTTTTTTGTAGTCACACCCAAACGTGAAAATGTGCAATAATCGCTTGGTTTCTTAAACGTTTGCCATAACGAAAGTGGCGGCTTGAACCTCCTGTGCTTTAAATCTTGGCTGCTGCAGTTTGCATACTGCACACCAGAAAGGCAACTAGCGCGCGAGCCTGTAGCAAAATTTTGCTTGTTGATTTATCTAGAAGCACCAACAATATTTTGATAAGCCTTTCTTCGAAGCAGGGGTTTACGTTTCTTGGTAGGGCGGAAATAATGCAACGGTAAATAGCATTATAGCTGGAATAGCAATAACTCCTGGGAAGTTATATGCTATCCGGAACGCCTTCCACGAAGGCAAAATGCGGTTCGAGAACTTCATCTGAAGCAGAAATGAGATTTCTACAGTAACTTTAGCTGCAAAACAAAACAAAAAAAAAAAAAAAAAAAAACGGATGAAGCGTATTGATGTGTTATGATCATAACGCATCAATACGCTTCATCCGGAAAGAGTAATACAGTAATACCGAGAGTAATACAGCGTAATATAAAGCGAGAGTAATACAGTAATACCGCCATAAATTTGCATGAAGTTTTCACGTATGCTCAAGGAGCACTTTTTTATACTGTATTACCAAACTATAACAATTATTTTGTTGTCGTCTGCGTCCTCGGTACAATCCCTTAATTTTCAGGGAAAAAAATGAATTTTAGAATTAGGGGAGGAATGAGGTGAAATTGCATGTTTTTTTTTTTTTTTTTTTATGTCAACTGTATCGATAATCTATCTTACTCTCGGCATCGATCTCGTTCCATTGCCTCTGTCTTGCTGGGAGCTTTTTTTTTTTTTCTTTCTCAGCTCTGGGGCGAAATGCTGCAGGGTTTAAGAATTTCCTGACACATTTTTACGGCTTTTGAATAATAAACCGTTAAAAGGAAACCTAACTGACGGCGGGAATAATGTTCGTGAAAACATGGTAAACACTTCAGGCATGATGCTTTGGAGGAAAAAGCTACGATCGAAAACAGCTAACAGAAATTATACAGGTTGCGGTGCAAACTGAGTGGATTCTTTGGGATAAAAGCTCAGTGTTGCCAATGCCTTTGCGTTGTTAGTGCGCACTCCATCGCGTCCCAAGAAGGATCGCGCCAGTAATAATTTCGGAAGGCAACACAGCCAACGGCCTCTGCGTAGAACGTTCCAGAATATTGGATATATGTCTCATTTTCCGCGCGAGGAGAACTCGTAGCCTTCCGCGCATCGGCGTTACCGCCTCCTCATTACTCGGCGGCAATGTTGACCCACCCGATGGAGAAGCCGCTGGTCCTCTCCAGAAAGTTCCGCCTAAACTGACCAATGACGCGGATCTCAGTGGCAAGACGAGAGGACACTTATACTGTGGACGTTACGCGTATGTGCGCACCTGCCTTGATGCGTTGTAACAGACAGACGTGGCGCGTCCTATTTATTGAAGTCGGGTCGCTTCGACAAGCTAGCCAGTGTTAGAGCCAGTGTTGCAGCGAGTGTTTAAGTGATTGGTAAAGTACTACCGCTCGGCTCCCGGGGTTAACCCGTTGTTTGGCAAACCCACCGATCTGCGAAGGAGCGGCACTCATCTACGGGACGGCCACAACATGACTCTCCAGTCATCGGTCTGCGACAGTGCCCGGTAAACAAGCAGTAAGTGAAGAGCGCTCAGGCGTTCCGCCAGTAAAGAAGGACGAAGTTAATAAAGCTTAAGAAGCTATGAAAAGCGGAAAAAGTCAGCTGGGGAGGCTAAAATATTTATGGAATTGTTAAAGGACGGTGAGGATATCGTGCTAAAAAAACTGGCTGCGCTGCGTACGTAATGCCTGATAACAAAGACGGTTCGTGAATCTTGGAAGAAAGCTTACATTATCTTAATTCACTGAGGTCGCTATGGGCTTGAAAAATTACTGACCAATCAGCTTACTATCTGTTACGTACAACGTATTTACTAAGGTAATCGCTAATAGAATCAGGACAACCCCACACTTCAATCAACCAAATTATCAAGCAAGCTTTCGCAAAGGATAATTTGCCATGGATCATGTCCGCACTGAAAACCAGGAAATAGAAAAATGTTCTGAACATAATAAGCCTCCATACATATCATTCACTAATTACGAGAAAGCATTTGACTCAGTCCAAACTTCAGATTTCATGTAGGAATTGCGAAATCAGGGTGTAGATGAGCCTTATTTGAAAGTACTGGGAAATATCTATAGTGTCTCCACAGTCACCATAGTTTTCCGTAAAGAAAGTATTCAAGTTCTCATAAAAAAGGCGTTTTACAAGGAGAAAAAATCTCCACAGTGCTATTCACAGCCAGAGGAAATATTTAGAGTATTGAAATGGGAACAGGTAAGAATAAAGTTTGATGGAGAATACCTCAGTAATCTACTATTCGCTGATGAGTCCCAGTCAAAAAAAAAAATGCAGAACCGTGTCAAAAATATGACAAAATATTCCGTAGTTGTGTTGAAAACGTCCAATTTTTCTGTAGTTGTGTAGTTTTTCTGTAGTATATTTTTGTTGTCTGCAGTTCTGTAGTACTTTTCTGTTGTAACTACAGAAGTGTCTGATATTGCTAGAGAACGTTCTGTTGTCACAACAGGTCTCCCGTCAAAAACCGCTCTGAAATTTTGTCGTAACAACAGAAACTTTTCTGTAATTCTTTCCGACTGGGATTGCCTTGCTAAGTAACTCAGGAGACGATTTGCAAAAAAAGACTGATTTTCCTGCAGAGAGGAAAAGTAGAAATATGGGCCTAAAATTAATAGGCAGAAGACAAAGGTAAGGCTCAACAGCTTCGGAAAGCAACAGCAGTTTACAATAGGTAGCGAAGCACTTGAAGTGGTAATGGACGAATATATCTACATGGGACAAGTAGTAACCGCAGATTCGGACCCCGAAAAAGAAATAATTAAGGGAATAAGATTAGGATGGAGCCCATTTAGAAGGCACTCGCACATTATGGCCAGCAGCTTACCGGTATCGCTCAAGAGGAAATTATATAACAGTTTCATCTTACCGGTAGTCACCTATAGGGCTGAAAAATAGAGGCTAGAGAAAAGGGTTCTACTAAAGTTGAGGACAATGCAGACAGCTATGGCACGGGAATTGGTATGGGGCAACATTAAGAGATGAGAGCGTACAGAGTGGTTCAGGGAAATAACTCTGGTTAATTACATTCTAGTGAAACTCAAGATGAAATGTGTGTGGGCAGGACATGTAGGGCGAAGAGAGGGTAACCTATGATGGCTAAGGGTAACAAACTGGATTCCAAGGGAAGGAAAGCGTAGCAGGGGGCGATAGAAAGTGACGGGGGCGGGTGAGATTAAGAAGCTCGCAGGGGTCAAGTTGATCCAGCTAGCAAAATGACCGGGTCAAATCAATAAGCCCGGCAAAATGGGTTAGTTGGAAGGGTTTACTAAAAGGACAAAAACCAGCGCGTAAAACATGGCTGAGAGAATAACATACAAACACAGCGCTGTGGTTATTATTCTCTGTGTCCTTGTTTTTCACACTGGGTTTCTCCTGATAAGAACCGGCTTCATTGGAAGAGTATGGGAGAGGCCTTCGACCTGCAATTGGTATAGCCCGGATGGTATAGATCATGACTGATGACTTCTAACCCCGGGAGAGACACCTCGGTGCGGTCTTTGCAGGTGGATTGTACAGCAACGCGAACATTGAATATATAATTTAACCGAAATGTACAGTTATCTCATCGAGTCAACCCACAAGAAATTTGCGAAATATCTCGACCAATAACTTATCCCTCAAGGTAAGAAAAATTTCCATTTGCAGTGATTTTGTTACGGAGGCGAAAAATATTATAATTTTTTTGCACATAACTTTCTTTTGTCGGATAAATTAATATAATTTTCTGACAATATCTAAAAGCAATGTTGAAGATGCAGTTCAGATCCTAAGAAAACTCAGCGAATACTATGCTTGTGATATCGTTTCTGCAGACCAAAAAAAGAAAGCAGGGCAAGTATGGAACCTTGCGTGACGCCTTGTGACCTCCACAGTGTTCGATATGCATGCTTCTATTGACGTCAGTGCACTGAAACCAATGTTCCTGGTAACTTAATAAATGCCATGCTATTCCCCTAATTTCATATTCACAAAGTTTTTGTTATAAAATGTCAAGGTTAATAGAATCAAACGCTGTCTTGAAATAGGTATTAACAATATATTGTCATAAATTAGTGTTAACAATTCTCGAGTGTCTTGCCTTTGAAGCTCAAGAATGCTATTTCTGTGGACTTCTGCTTTCTAAAGTTGCCTTAATTTTTTATTCTGTGGTTATGTTAACCAGATCTTTTCTATCTGCGGTTGAAATGAATTTGTATTGCCTTCAGTGTAATAAGAACGCACGTTAGGGCGCTCGTAGGAGTTAGGGCACTCGACTATTGCGCCCAAGGAGGCGTGATCGAATCTCGGCCTCGGCGGCCGCTTTTCGATGAAGGCGAAAGCACGACGCCCGTGTGCTGTGCGATGTCAGTGCACGTTAACGAACTCCAGGGGGTCGAAATTTACCAAGTCTTCCTCTACGATCTCTCATAGCCTGAGCCGCTTTGTGACGTTAAAACTCCGCAAACCAAACAAAATCGGTTACCCTTAAGGAAGACACCTTTTGGTATCTAGTTAATTAGGACTTCGTTGAATTAAGCAATGGTTTTGTTGTTTGTACAGGAGTAATCCGCAATGACCACGATAACTATTCGACGGCGCCCCTGCATCAACTGCGTCTAAATAGATGTGCCTGCGACGCGTTTGATACCAGGCGTAGGTTGTGAGCGCGAAGACGAATATCAGTTGACAAAGGTAACAGTACTACTCTGAAACAAGCTTATAATGGCACTGGACCCTAATGCGGCGTTGGCCGAGCTAATGAGGGTGGTGGTTATTCTGCTTGAAAATCTAGTTAGCATGGAATCCGCTCAGTAGTGGATGCCTGATGCGTGGTCATCATTCTTCAACAAGACAAGGTGCTCCAACATGTAAACACTGTAAACCAGCCTTAAAATTTTGTTGCGGTATCTTCCAAGCTGCACTTCCTTATTACGACTAATTTGGCTCTCGTCAATGCACCCCCTCCCCACACACACACCTGACATATTGTATATAAATATTATTTTTATGGTTCTTTTGAGGTGCTCTTCCTTTATGGAAGCGATCTAGTCTGCCATTAGGCGCAATGAAAACAAAATGTATTTGAGGTATTTTCATTTAATATCTCTTTTAATCTTTCCCCTTTTCTCTCTTCTATGACAAAAATGAAGTTGAAATTCCCTTTCTCGTAGGAACGTGGTTAAGCTAACGGACTCAGACAAAAATGTTGAGATTGATTGCTTCATTTCACGCTTCACAGCGCCATGAAACCCGGCAGCGTTCACTCCCCGCTTCTCTCGCACGCCATTTGCTTGCCTGTGTGCGGTCTCTGAGCCATATTGCAATATAGCGGCATAAGGTCAAATGACAAACTGCAGTAACCTTTAAATTCTAAAGTTTATAATTAAAAAAAAAACTTTCAATGCAGTAAGAAGGGAAACCAATTGAAATATGGCAAGTGTAGGAAACAGCATCGCACGCTCATTACCTAGCAGCATAATCGACAGCGTCACCGTATAAAAATGAAGTTCTGGAGTGGCTGTTTAGTGTGTTCATGTCCAGAACCCTCAGTGCACTCGATGGTTTTATCGGCAGTTACTGCGATGAACCGTTGTCAGCCCGAATAGCCGTCCCTGGTGGGGTCCGTCGTTGGGGATTAGCTCAAGGATTCCCTACAAAAGAGGGCAAAAATTGAAACCCCAGTTTTGCTTTATTATCGTTGGGAGCCTAACCGCTATTGCTGACATCTGAGATTTTGACATTACGCGCACTGCGAGAACTACACAGTTCGTAACAAAGGAAGATGGGTTTGAGTCTTACAGCTATGCAAATGCAAATAGAAACAGGCTACTAAAGCAGACGTGGCGTGCTCCTGACGTGATTGCGCATTGGGAAGGTTACGTGCAATATCTTTCGATAATTTTTATTCAGTGTCTCGCCAACAGTGCGCTTTAGAAGGAAAATTAAATGGACGCAGTACTGTTTACTGCGTCTTAATGAAGCCTCAAAATATGTTTTATTTACCATACAATTCTTGACGTGTGAGCTATTTCTATTTCTTTCGGCACTTACAAGCAATGGGTCATGTCTAGCACAGGCGTCCTTTACGTTCTGAATAAATTACTGCTAGGCATGCAGTTTCAGTGAATCAATATGCGAAGTTGTGAGGCGACGATCAATGATAATTGAAGCAAGGGACTTTGATGTCTCCAAGTTTACAGCAAACGTTTTGCACATTTTGCTAAAATACATTTGCTTGTGGTAGATTGATCCATTTCTGTTGTTTGTGCGAATCGTTGATGAGTTCAAAAATAAAGCGGAATGAGAAAGAGCCTGCACCAGCTAAGCCATATCAGGCTTAAACCAATAAAAAATAAATGAAAAGGGCCCAGTCGGCCAAAGTGCTTGTTTTAGTGGAAAAAGCCAATTGAAAAAATAAAAAGTGGGCGCGGTAGCACATCTGTATCCTAAGGGCTCAGCGAGCACAGAGGTGGGCGTACCTCACAGAGCTGGTTTATTTCAATATATTCATTTTTTTTTTCAATAGAAGTTCCCAGGAAGGGACAGACAAATGTTAAAACATACACACACACACACACACTCAAAAAAAAAACAACAACACCAAAATAACATTTTATTGGTTCTTAAATGATGAGTAAAGTTATTTAAAAGAACAAAAAGGACAATGAAACAGGAAATATGGAATATTATTTTTTGTGTGTGTTTAAATGAAGAGTAAAATTATTTAAAAGAATAAAAAGGACAATGAAAGAGGAAATATAGAAATGATGTAAAGGAAAGAAGACAGAACGAATTTAAAGATGAGTGTAAATAATGGGCGAAGTAAAATGGAAATAGGATGTGAAAATGAAAATTAGGTAGGTGAGAGGAATGTTTGTTTAGGTTGAGTAGAAAAGAAGAAAGAATGAGGCTTTTGGGAAATTAGAAAGAAGTTGGAAAGGCAAAGAAAGATGGAAGAGTTGTAGTAATGAAAAGTCATCTGGAAATGAGAAAATTAATAAAAGGGATCGAATTATGACAATGATGTGCAGTGGAAGCGGTGGAAGAGGGACATGAAGATTGAAATGCGTATAAAATTATTTGTTTAGGTGAGGTAAGGTGACTGTGTCTGTGTCTGTGTTTTAAATGCTGGGACGCTAGCGCCATTTAACTTTTTAAGAGTGATGTAAAGTGTTTTAAATGTGTAATGTATAATATGTGCGATATGTGATAAATTATGAATATGTACATATTTGCAAATAATTTGCTAAGCTGCCGCTCCACTACCTCGGATTAGAGAGGCCTGACAGGCCCTCTCGCAGTCCAGATGAGTGACAGGGGTTGTGTCTAGTGTAAATGAGTAAACTAATTTCTTCCATAATTTGGTAAATTGATGCTCACAATGGAAACAGTTTGTAATAACAGAGCACATGATTTTTTATTTCCAAGCCAATGTATGTAGTTTAAATTTTGATTATTTCCCAATTTAGGCAATTTATCGACAATAGATTTTGTTAGTGGACACATGGTCAAATAATGCGTTACGTTGCCCTCAGGATGTCCACAAGGGAAAGAACATGTACTACTTAAAGGGCCCCTGAAACGCCATTTACGTCCGTATTTTGATGCTACATGTGTTTAGAGGTGGTCTTAGTGAGCATCGAGATCACATTCAAAAAGCTCTGCGTGTTAGCTGTAATTTACAAATAATTTTGGAAAATTGCCGCTCGCAGCCGATTTGGGCGACTCACCACCGTGCGTTTTCAGCCCCCAGTCCATGCGACGTCATTGGGGTTAGCGTTATCATTGGCCATGGCCATATGACGTCACCTGTAAGTTTTGCAATTATAGATTTTAAAATTAGCACTATTCTTCCTGAAAGTAGTATTTTATTCGTTAGTTATTATTGTACATTAAAGAAAGGTAAGAATTCTGCGCGCATCTTGATAGAAGCGGAACACTTCCGGCCGAGAGAGATCAGTCTGCTCGCAAAAGCACGTGTTGCCCGGTTGTCAGTCTTGAAATCTCGCGATCCCAACTGCTGCTGCTTTTTTTCTGGTCTGCAATGGACCACCATTGCTGTGTAGTTGGCTGTAAAGCCGAGGACAGGAAAGATGTTATAATGCGACATCGTGTCCCTACAAAGCAAGGTGTCACGCGGGAAAGCTGGCTCCAACGCGTCGGGCTGTCATCGTCGGACAAGCGCCAGGAGCTCAGAGTTTGTGGCCGCCACTTTTCCCGTGACGCATACCAGTATAATCCCAGTTTGGCGCAGCAAACTGGCCTCAACGTGAGACGTCAACGCCTCAAGTCCGACGCTTTGCCGACGCAGTTTCTCCCTGGAATGGTAAGTTTTCTGGGTTGCGAGTTATTGTGGAAACACGCGTAGCATGGCTCGGAGTCTCGCATGGAAGTGCATGAAGCCTAGCCCAAGTTTTGCAGGCGCAGATTCCTTGCGCGCAAACCGCTCTTGCGAGAGGACCACAACAAGTTAAGGCGCTGAAAATGTATGAAAGGGAGCTCTCGCCCTGCGGCGCGCGGATAAGGAAAAAAAAAAAAAAAAGATAAGGCGACCTGCGCACATTAAACCATGAATTAACATACACTAACGTGTACGCGATCACAACAATCGCAGTATAATTTGCCTGGGTGGTGCAGTGGGTTAGGGTGGTCGACTGCTGTGCCCAAGGCACAGCGGCCGCTTTTCAACGGAAGCGCAAGCAAGGTGCCCGCGTACCGGTGCGGACAAAAGTAAACGGAGCACGCTTTTTCTTCGTTTTTCACTCGGTGCATATTTGAAACTGGTAGTCGTGGTATGCGTGGACCGGTAGTAGACGCAAGTGCCCTTTCACGGACAAATATTTCCTGATCTCCAGTGAGGAAGGCGTTATTTTAATTTGACTGAAAAAGCCTAGCTGCTCCGTTTACTTACGTCTGCACCTGTACATGTGCTGTGCGATGTCACTCAGTGCTGTGCGGCACCTCGTTTGGGTCGAATTTGGGGCGTTGAACCCCATAAACCAAGCCTGACTTGTAATAAAAAAATACCAGCACACTAATAACAATACAGACCAACTGCATCCCCCCCCCCACCCCCCATCCACCTAAAGATATGCTTATTTTACAGTGCGTTTAGTCTACTCTTGATCTTTGCCTTTTAACACCTGTATATGCATGTCTTTCTCATTCATGAAGCGGAAAATTGAAGGGGAAATTGGCTCGTTATGATACAATTAATGAAAGGAGCCAACAGTCGAGTCCAAGGTAAATGTAGGTTTTTTTTTAAAGTACTTTTGTGGTTGATATTGATCAGAATTAGTCATGTAACGATTTTAGGCAGAAAGATCATTAAATACCAAGTGGAAGGAAAAATAACATGTGGTATATAGATAAAAAAAAAAAGAAGGTATCCCCTATGACCTTGCACTTGCAGACTGTTGTCTCCTTTCATTCTCATTCATGTGCAGAATAATAAAACTGCCATTAACACAATGTTAATTACGCACCAATTTCCTTTCTTTTCCTAGCATGGCAAACCATCATCGCCAGGAAGCCCGAAAGACCTCAGCACTACACAGGTTTCCTCTGGACAGGTTAGTACTGTTATCATGGTATTAATAACAATGTATATATACCTTTATATTTATATTTATGTATATTTAGGCCACATATATAACTTTGGAATATGTTGCACATATATGATGGCTCTATTGCTAGAAGCTATATAAACTAGCACAACTGTTGCTATGTCATTATGCTTTCATGCAGTTAGTTACGTGTTCAACCATTGCTTCAGGCACCTACCGGAGGTGATCCAAATACCACAGCTCTTCCTGTAGAGGTGAGAATATTTTGGATAGTTCATTTTGTCCAGTAGATGATGCAAGTCTTTTGACATACGTACATGCTTAATTTTCAACTGTACTGAACAGCTTTGTATTATATTGCATATGATGGCTCTATTGCCCGAGTAAGTAAGCTATGCAAATTAGTGCAAATGTTATGTCTGCTTCCATGCACAAGCTCGATCATCGCTTGAGGCACCTTCTGGAAGCAATTAAAATGTAGCTCTTCCTGCATAGATGAGATTATTTTGGAGTTCAAATAGTTAATTTTGTTTAGTGGATGATGCAAGGCTTTGGTGTGCACTGGCGCACCAAAAAAAGAAACTTTGAGCACATATATTAACTGGATTAACATGGGAGACCCGACGTTCAAAAATAATGAGCTGCTGGATTAGTTCATGGAACAGTATTAGTCGACTGTCCTGCACTGTGTCTTTTGTTTGTGCTGCTAACATGCCTCCAAATTTTTCAGGGCTCTTGAAACTCCACAAACTACAGCTTGTCTGTGCAAATTTTTTAGTCATATCAGTTCTCCACTTTCTGAATATTTGTGTATGTGTAGCAAGTTGACAATGTTTGTATTTTGTTACGGGCAGTTCACTCTATACAGCACCTGAAAATGAAAGCATGAAAAATTTCAAATCTGCAACCATCATTACAATTATGAATATCTGTCTGCAGGAAGCATCACCAGCGGAGCCTTCAACTACTCGCACGCATACTGTGGCAACACAATTTGGGAGTGCCATTCTGTTGGTAAGTCATTATTGATAAAGATGTTGTAGTGTTGTGAAAATGTATTAAAGAGCTATATGATTGATTACATTAAACGTAGATGGGGTGCTTGCAAATAATTTTAAATATATGAAATTTTTCCAGGCACACAGGTGTCTATTGGATTTAAATCTCTAGTCAGCGCCAAGGTTCAAACAGAGAAGCCTGCCACCAGAGAAGTCGGTGGCAGGCTGCTATAACTGGCCAGTTACTGCTATCACTGGCCGCTCGTTAGAACAGAACTTCCTTCATCCACTTTTGTGTATTTGCTGGCTATGGCAGGCAAGAAAATTTGTCATTTAAGCACTGTTCATTAGGGAAAAAAAGAAAACTTGACGAAATACGTCACCTATGTGTCACATATTCACTCATTCAAACCTGCAAATATACCCTCCCTGTGACACAGTCCATTCGAATGATAGCGTTCATAACTCTCATGAATGGCTTGACATGGTTAAGGATGTGGTAATACTGACAATGGGTCAACAAATATTGCCTTGATGAGTCTATAGAGACCATGCCTCATACATACCTTGCACATTACTAATCTCGGACGTGGTGTTCGTCACTAAGATGCACACTAAGATAAGTCACTAAGATGCACAAGGATATTTGATTCTGTTGTGAAAAAAATATAAGTTGCGTAGCCCTAAAGTGTACCTAATTTGCCATGGCATTTTTCTGTTCCCTGATGATAGAATGAAAAAAAAAATGCATACCTACTATAAGCTTTCACAGCAGCTTTATTTAGCCCATTTTACAGCCAAGACATTCCGAGATGAACATCCACGGCTGCTGCGTATTAGTTCATGATATTAACAATCACATGGCACCAATCGCTGACATCACTGCACTTCTTTTTCAGCGACCATCAGGATGAAACGGCCCAGTCAGCGATTGAGGAACCCCTCTACACTTGTGTTCGAGGGTTGCCTGCGGCAGCTTCTTGAGATCCGAACAATGTGCGGGCAAACAAGAACCCTTTACTTTAGCATAGCGGGAAGCCTTGTGACTGTGAAGGGGACATGCTCACTGCAGCATTCTTTCCTCTGGAAAAGCCAACCACTGGTTGAAGGAAAGGCAGCAAGAAATGTCCTCCTGGCTGCAGGCATCTTGTTCTCTGGCTGCGGTATAGCTTCAGTTCCTCGGTTCCTGCAATCCATTGGGGTGCAAGGCATCACAGAGAGGACCTACTACAACTACCAACGGGCATACTTGCTACCTGCCAGAAACGAGATTTGACAATAAGGATATCTCTCATACAACATTCAAGTCAAAGTATATGTCATTAACTCGATAACTAGGTGTCGCATCCTTTCATGACGACAACTTGAAGCTTCAATGCAACATATAAAACATATAAAATGCAGCATATATGCAACAGCGGAGGCATTGCAGTGCAATGCACCTGCTACTGCAGATCTCTGTTGCCTTTGGCTACATGTTTAATAGACCAACTGCATGCTCTAGTACTGAAGGCATAATTTTTGCAATATTTTTTTTTAGTAAATGTGCTGTGAGAAAAGTGAAAAGCAATGCAGCATTTGAAACCTGCCCCCCTCATCCTAATATGCATTAAGGCAACCACATGACTGCAAGTTTGTAGCCTCTAAATTGAACATCTCCTTCTTTGCAGCTTTTTCAGCAAAGGCAAGCAAAACTTGCTAGTAAGCTTGTAGGGACAACAACAGACCTGGCAGGGGATGATCGCTGTGACTCGCCAGGCTACAGCGCAAAGTACATGACTTGCAGTGTACTAGCTGTGCAGAATGGAGCCATTTTGCACACTGCACAAGTTCAAGTCGGTGAGGTAATGCGACTCATCCTTTTTGACAACTGAGGTTCCTCCTAACATCACATCCTATCTTACGGCATTTCAACCCTTCTGCTCCAACTTCAGTGCACACGGACGCAAGTGGCATAGGCCTCAGTGCTGTCCTCGTTTAGCGCTATGACGACTGTGAACATGTGATTGCTTACGCCAGTCGGACTCTAAGCAAGACTGAGCGCAACTACACCATCACCGAGCAGGAATGTCTCGCGGTTGTTTTCGCCGTGCAGCGGTTTCGCTGCTACCTGTACGGAGAGCCTTTCGTAGTAGTAACCGATCACCATTCCCTATGCTGGCTACTCAATCTCTGTGATCCGTCTAGTCGCCTAGCCCGCTGGGCACTTCGCTTGCAAGAATACGACTACAGCATTTCATACAAAAGTGGCCGACGGCACGCAGATGGAGACTGCCTCTCCTGGTTGGCACCTGCCACGACGGAATGCGACGCGGACAACTTTGATCATTACGTCACTGCTTTATCTCAGAGATTTCCAAATACTCATACCTTTTGAACCGAGGAACACACCGATCAGCATCTGGAGTCGTTCTTAGCTGCTGCTCAAGACCCAACATCGAACAGCCAGTTTTGCCTATGCCTATGTGATGGCCTGCTATACAAAAAAGTTTACTCTCGTGGCTGCTTGCTCCAGGAAAGTGTCTTGTTTTTTTCACCGAGCCCACGACCAACTTGTCGTCCCCACTCCCTGTACGGCCGCCGCTACCGACCAACTCTGCGATTACGATACCTCATTAGATAAGAAGGCTGTGAGAATCCGTTTTGCTACAGACTGTCGGTTAATTGAATATTCTTTTTGCCTTTGTTTAAACCTTGACCTGGCTTAGTATTTTACGCTGTGTTTTTGTGTAACTCTCGCCCTTACTTACTATCTCTGGAATGCTTGCTTTGTTATTTTATAGTCTTCTTTATCGCAGCGTTTGTTCATTGTCGGTTTTTTCTCTTGTCATTTATTCAGTCGTTTTTTATTACTATCATGTCCTGGTGTTTTATTAATTTTTTATGCAGTGTAATTTGAACTACTACCTATATATGTTCCCATTGTGTGTTAAAAAAGTGACGCATAAATTTATTCCTTGATCACACACCAACACACGCACTTCACTGGTTGACCGGCCTAACTTTTAACTGTGTTCTCAAACCTCATAGAGGGACGACGGGTAACCGTAAAGGGGATGTCGCGCCTCTGTTAATCGTTAAGGCGGGGTTTGTGACAATATAGAACAGACCAAAACTGCAGGAAAGGAATTACATATGCTAAAAAATTACAAAAATTACAAAAAGGTCAATGAGCTGCAAGGATTCATGGGATTTGCCAACTTTGAGAAAAATTTGTGGCACAACCTGCATACTCTAGAGCAGTGAAAAGAACTGCTCCCCCCCCCCCCCCCCCCCCCCTCCAAAAGAAATTGCACGAGTGCACTCAATTCTGCTTAGGTGCAGTAATGCGAAAGCACTGCGAATTATGTCACACTGCTTAAATTGGTCCGACATTACGCTAGCAAACCTCGGCCGTACTCGTCCAGATGGCGTACCTGTATGCCATATTTACCCAGGTTAAATGAAGGAGTGGTGCAGATGGTACTTCATGAAGATCACAATGTTTGCCGCACAGCTGAACAGTATGTTGTAGTTTGAACTTGATGAAGACAATGATGCTTACTGCACAGCATGAGAGTGTGTTGCAAAGTGCATTGCTCGTACCGTAGACGGGGAATGCCTCAGCCCACATAACCAAAGCAGAAGCCAGTGGAGGCCGCTGGGAACCGTCAAAGCCGACAGCCCACCATCACACACCCACGTAACTGGTCGGAATGCTCTACCCCAAGGCAGGTGACCTCTTCCCCTTGGATAAGTGCTCCCTTCTTCTCTCCTTGCAAATTTCATCGTGGTCTTTTTCTGCAAAGCTGTAAATTCTTCAGTTCTGTTCCTTCTATCTGGTACTCTGTTCTATACTGCCTTTCGTTTTCCTTCGACTATCCTGCACAGATGAATAAAATGTAAACACCAACACTGGAAAAAGCGACCATGAAAAGAAGCCACAGAAGAGGAGATATGCGGATAGAAAAGCGACAGTAAAAACTAGAAACATATTCACAGATCTCAAGGAAGCAAGATAAGCCAAGCTGTCGACAAAGTTCAGGCCCCAGAAATTGCAAGAGAACAAGTTAAAAACATCCTTATCAACAGTGCCAAATGAATGAGTTTGAAAGAAGCTCCTCGCTGTATAAAATGCCAGAGGGATAAATATTAGAACAGGCAATGACAAGGTCTCCCAGCCCAACTAAGTGATTCCTGCGGTACAGGCCACAAAATGAGAAGCAGTGGCTACCTTAGCTGGCAGAATTTGTGTACAATATTCGCTGTGAAAGGAGAGCGATGTAATGCACAGTTAGATACAGCTGATAATCAAGAAATCGGGGATTATGTCCAGGCATGACAGCTGGTGATAGCCGAGACAGCTAAAATAAGGCTTTTAGAGCATTCGCTCTACTTCTCCCGTGCACAAACCTCAAAGTGAATGCAATGTTGACTTTGAAATCTCTTCCTGTGCAGCAAACAATGTCATCTTTATAGCTTAGACATGAGAGCACTATGCTATTGCCACAACCTATCACACCTCGTAGTAAAACTACAACATACTCTCGCACTGTACAGTAAACATCGCCTCCATCAATTTCTAATTTTCAAGACATTTTCGTGCGCTACAATGATCATCGTCTTAATGTTTCATCTACTCCTTCTCCTTCATTAAACTTACGGAAATACACCATGCACATACGCCACCTCACTATAGACGGAGGTTGCAACCGTGCCAGACAGCCTGCCGAGACCATTGAACAAAGAGAAGCCAGACTAGCCCATTGCCAAAAAGCTGAGCAAGAGTTGCATGTCCTTGTCTGTATTCTGCACAGCACCTTGAAGTTCCGGCGGGTATGTCCTGGATGCAGCTTCGGTCGGGAACCTGGCACAGTCCCACATGATGTGCCATTGGTCTGCCGGACCCACTTGACATACACTGCACATATCACTCGTGTAGATGTCTGGGTGGAGGACGTGTAGCATTGCCGGGGCTAGGAGTGACCCGGTTTGCATTTGCCTTAGGATGACCGCCTCCTCCCGACTAAGTGCCGGGTGAGGCGGCGGCATTGTCCGTCGAGCTAGGCGGTAAAATTTTGTCACTTCCTCGTAACTGGTCATTGTGTCTTTTGTTTCGAACCACCATTCGGAACGGTCCTTCTCGGGGGCGCGGGGTGCGCTCGAAAAGCACAAGCCTCACACCCACCACAAACGGGTCAAATGAGGTAGTGCAGAGTAGGGCTTAACCCCGGGTAGACGCTTGGCCAGCGTCACGACGCGTTAACCCGTCGTTTGCCGGCTCTCTAATAAAGTTATACATACATACAGTGCAAGCGAGCCAAGATCGAAGTGGCAGCAGCAACTGTGACTGCGGCCAATGGCTAATGCTCATGAAATTTGGTTCAAGGACGGTTGAACCTGCACAACGTTTTGAAAATATGCAGTGCTGCCCCTACACTTTGGCAAACACACCTGAAAGGGACCAGCTATTACTGCAGCTTAAAGATAAGAAATGTAACACTCTGCAAGCGTATTAGATTGTAAGTAAATTCAAATTAATAATTCAGATCAGCAAATGCAGGAAAAAGAGTTGTGGTTTGATCTGTGCTTCACCTGTATTACTCCACTGCTGGAATGGATGTATTCTGCGATCTGTTGTCATGTATTCACGGCTAGGAGTATCAATAAACAAACCTTCAAGCACTCATTTCATTGTGTCAGTATTGAGCACTCACACACTCGGTATCAATCAAAACACAGAATGCTTGTGCTGCCTCGGCACAAGCATTCTGTGTTTCGATTTTAAATTTTTTTTCTATAAAATTCCATTCCAAATAAATGAATGTTTATGGTAGATGCTTGGAAGCATGTGCTCAAGCAGACTTGGCGATGCTCAGCATTGTCCTCCATTCTGGATTGTTTTTGGATGTGTATCTTTTTTTTTTACTAGGATTTGAATTTTCTTCCCAGGCTTTATTTTTCACTAACAGTTCTACACCTTTCTTGCTTGGATATCTACAAGTTCGGGCACTTTAGAGGAATGAGATGTCTGTTCTTAAGCAGCGCCACAAAACAGACACCTGACGCAGTGCATAACTTGGCGTTCATAAAATAGCATTCTCTATTTTTCCACCTTAAAAATAAACGCACTTCCATGCACCACTCGAAGCAGTGCGCCTGGCACACGTGATAAAGTTTAGAATACAGCCTGCAGTGAAGCGACAATCACCTGAGATTAAAGGGGAGGGTGCCTGAATCCCACGTAGCTCGCCGACGGAAATTCACGCCGAACCCGGCAAACGACGCAGGCTGGCAGGACCACCCTGTTGCCTTCGCCCAGCCTGCCCCAAATCCACATGGTAAACAAGCGGTAGGCTATGAAGCGGTGCTGCCTGAAAATACCACGCTTTACAGTAAACGGATCATACACACACAAAAAAAAAATAATAATGCGAATCTGTCACCTGACGCTTCCGCACTACCTACTTGTTTACATCTCCGTCTCCATCGATGTTCGCTCCCTCCTCCTCTAGTGCAATGTACACAGCCCGAAGGACTTCGGGCGTTAGGTGCGTTAGGCACACGCTTTGGAACGCTGGGTGGATCGTAATGCAGCCGCCGTCCTGCTGGCACACCACCAGCACCTCCGGCATGCTGCGGCAGCACACATCTTCTTCAGGTGTGGGCATGCTTTCGCAGCGGCCGCAGCGGCACCTGCGCATAAGTAAAATGTGAAAAGGCCGCGAAGCAAACACGAAACGGCATTTCGTGAAATAAGAAAGTTGTAATAACTTATGTGCAGTGGCGCGTGCGCCACGGAACGCACCATGGTAGGCCGTCGTCTCCGTTGCCAGCGGGTGGTTCAGAAGGGCCAATCGATGGCGTGCTGCTGTCGACGCTGTCTAGCGGATCACGAAACGGAGTATAATCATATGGATCAAAGTCCAGCTCGGCAGCGGCTTCACGCAGCCTCGCTTCGAGCTCGGGATCCATGCGATCCATGGCGACCGACACGCGAACCGCCGCAAACACGAAGGGGAAGAAATCGGAGCACTACCGGAAGTAAACAAACCGAGTCGGTGGCGTCACTTCGTGACGCATTATGGGCGGGGCGTCGGCCCGGACATTTTCTTTTTTTTTGGCCGGCGCATCGGCGTGTATGAGTTGAGGGCTACAGTGACGGGAGAGGAGGAGCGTCATTTTTAATATGGAATATCTGCGCTATTAAAGATGTTAGCCTAAAATTTTTTTGCGCTTTGCTGACTAGTGAAGGCACGCCGACCGCTCGTGCGCCTTTCTTAAGCACGGCTTCAAGCTTTTCATGGGCCCTTTAAGCCAAATCTTTTAAAGTACGCAGGGAATCTGCCGTGTTCGGTCAGCAACGTGACCAGTGGCTTCGGCGGAGGGAAATGATTAGGAATTTGTAATATACTTGGTATCCAGGAATAAATTTCGGTGCCTTCATTGTTATTTTGGCACCAAACAGCCCAGTTGGCAAGAACCACCCTGCGCATAAGACCTCGGAAGGCAATCTTTGACTGCACCGAGACTCTCACACGCGGCGATCGGCTGGCTCTGGATGCAACTATATCTGCCAATTCGTTGCCCAGTATTCCCTGGTGAGCGGGAACATGAAATAACCGAACTTGCCTACGGGAGGAGACCGCCGCTAAAATTTGCTTTATCAAGGCAATTCTGGGGTCAGTCGTGGTATAAACGGAGAGCGCAATCAGGAGCGAAAGCGAATCCGTGTAAAAATACACCGGATGCGACTCCCGTGCGCTCTCCACACTCCTGACCGCCTCCTCGAATGCAATTAATTCTGTGCCGTACGCACCTGATGCGCCCTCAACACGGAAGCGGCCGACCGATGTTATGCGGCCGTGGGGCGAAAAGATGACGTACGCTGCGCCGGCAAATGCAGAAGTATACGAACCGTCCGTGTAGACGTGCGACGCAGGCGACGACGCCAGAGCCGCCGCGGTCGTCACGTCTAGACGGGCGTGTTCGAAAGAATAAACTTCTGCAGGATGCTGGAGACTGTCGTCATACGGCCGCTCCACCTCTGAAGCCCTGAACGAATGTGTGCCGAATGATGTATCCAATTTAAGTGCAAATAATTCAATCTCGGCGTTTAGCCGATCCAGCTCGAACTGGATAGGCGGCGCGCGGAGTAAAATTTGGAGCGCCCTCGTGCTAGTTGTGCAGTAGGCTCCCGTCAACGCCAATAACGGGGCCCTCTGCACAGTTGTTAATCTAGCACGGAGTCCCGAATGGGGACACTCAGTCCACCAAACGGGAGACGCATAAGTAATTGCGGGCAGTACGACCTGGTTGTAAAGTGCTCTGACCTGTTTAGGTGCCGGAGTACCGCTTAGCCGCAAAAAGGTGCTAAGGCGGGAGGAAAGCAACTCAGCGCGCTCCTTGAGATGGTCGCCGTGGGCTATGAAGGAGAGAGTGCGGTCAAAGAAAACGCCGAGGACCCTGACGGAAGGCCTAAATTGTAAGCGCACACCGTCAAGGCGAACGGTCGGAGGTGTGCGACCCATACCTCCCCGAACAGGAGAGATCAGGACGCACACCGTTTTCTCCGCGCTGATGGTAACTCTCGCCTGTTTCGCCCACGTCGCCACTCGGCTGAGAGCATCCTCCGCCAAGCTCTGCAGCTCCCCTCTCTTGGGGCCAGGCACAAGGACGATGACATCATCCGCATAAGCCTGGAGCGATACCCCCTCTGGCATCGGCAGGTCAAGCAATCCACGCACCACAATATTCCATAGGAGCGGTGACAGCGGAGAACCCTGCGGGCTGCCCAAGGTGGGACGCGCGACCGCGTCTCCCGCTTTGCAGCGGTAAACCACCTCGCGATCTGATAAAAATGACCGCAGCAGCGCGCAGAGATTTCTCGGGCATCCCCAGTCTCGGAGCGAGCCGACAACCAGCGGATGCCAGACGCTGTCAAAGGCGCCTCTGAAATCTATTGATATTAGTAGTGCGTGGAGGCCGGCTGTCCGCAATTCTCGAATTTTGGTAACCAGGGCATGCAGAGCGGGCACTGCGCCACGCTGTCGTGTGAAGCCGAATTGGTTCTGGTGTAATAGTTTCTGTTTTGCCATAAAGTGGTATATGCGGCCGTAGAGCAGTCGCTCCAACACTTTGCCTAGCGCTGAATTCATAACGATTGGCCTATAAGACGCGGCTACCTCCGGCGAGCGATCCGGTTTGGGCAGGAAGATTATGCGGCCCTTGCGCCAGACCATCGGAAAATGGCCTAGTTTCAGTGCCGCAGAGAAAATAAATATAAAGAATTTTGGATGATCGCGCCACAGCGCGCGGACGACCCTCGGAGTTAAACCGTCGAGGCTAGACGCCGTGCCATTCTTGACTCGACCGACCGCCATGTCAATCTCGCCAAAAGTGAATGGCCCGTCGTCCGGACCCCCTATATTCATGTCCGCCGCAAGTGCGCGGACATTGGCGTGGCCCGGTTGGTCGTCCGCTACATTGTCGCACGCTACCTGTGAATTTAGAAGCAACTGGGCTGTTTCTAAGGTTGATTTGGTCATCGAATTGTCCGAATTTTTTATTGGTGGCAAAATTATTGGTCCTCGCGTTCGGTTGAATGCAATTTTGAAAGTTTTTACATAGATGGACGTTTTAATAGCAGCTCTGGCCATTTCTCTAATATGAGAATCACGCGCCGAAGAAACCTCGGCGCGGAACGAGGCCAGAGCTTTATAATATTGGATGCCGAATTCTTTGCGCAGGAGATAATCCTTTGTTTGTTGGTATCGTCTGCGCATTGCGCGGACTTTTTTGCGTTTGAGTGCCAATTCATCTGTCCACCATGGTGTGGGATCGAATTGTGGTGCGTTTGCATCCCGACGCGAGGACGAGTACTTTTTTCTTAATGCATTGTAAATTTCGTAAAATTTGGTTAGTATTATTTCAAGTCCGTCCGCCGAACCCAATTGCGCGCCGACCACAGAATCAAAGAAAGAACAGGTAGATAAATGTGCCAATAATCTACCTGTATCCCTATATGTCAATCGCTTTTCTTCGCGACCACCCTGGGCACCAATTTTGACGGTTATGTATTTATGTTCAGATAATGTGCTGACAGGGAAGCGAGGGTGATGTCGATCCAGCTATCAACTTCGTATCAGGTATCCTACTACCACAATGCCGGCACTCCCAAACAACGTACCTTCGCTACTTCTTCCTACCAAGTCAGAATTATTTCGAACAGACCATGCAGTTTGTATTCCTCCGTTCGATAATGTTAGATTGGCCACGGATTATGGTCTGTATTTCATCACCAGATGACCCAATGATTACATAGCACCGTCTTTATTTTCTTAGAAGAATGAGGATGTATGATGTTACTATTGCAAACACTCTCGCGGCTTGTTTTGGACAAGCCAAAGAAGCCTATTCAGCTTCACATAATAAAGATGGCAAAGAAGTCCATAAATATTTAAATAATAATAATTGGTTGACAGGAAAGGAAAGGCACAGTATCGGTCACACATACTCTGTGGTCATATAACTCGCCCCGTAAGGGAAAGGAAGAAGGGTGGAGTGAAAGTGGAAGGAGTGTAGAGAAGACGCAGTAGAGGGCTTCGGAGTAATTTCGCGCCGGAACAAAAAGAGTGTACACTATATCAGAAGAATATGTGCGCTTTAGTAAAATTGACTTTAGTGGCATTTTAAACCCTCAGTTATAAATGTTCCCGAAAGTAAAATTATGAAAGCTAGGAGGACTATCAAACACCGAATTTCTCTGGGAGGTGCCAAGCAGTGTGATGAGTTTTTCCAGTTCGTCAAAAGGCTGTCTGGATACGTTTGCAAGCGCGGAGAAGTGAAGGTTCTTAGTGGAGTAGGTGGAGGTTCTCTTGTCGAGCGCTTGAAGTACATTAAAGATAATATTTTGAAATCACCTTTGCTCCCAAACATGCAGCTGAGGCCAACATTGTTTACCTTAGCTTTTCTGCAGTAATCACACACCATTGAATGTTTCACGTGTAAGCTGCACCTAACTTTAAGTGCGAAATCATTTATATAGTCAGACGTCACCTCATGCTGGTTTTTGTGATTCCTCTACGCCTGGTTGCCATAGCAACTGTGATGCCAGCCGTTATCGAGCCATCGAAACGAGCAGTATGACGATGGTATCCTCATACGTATCTCTATTCCAGGTCATCCTTCCCTACTGGATTTTGCTCGTGCGGGATCTCAACCGGACCTTCATGTGGTACCAGATATCTCCTCGTTCGTATGATAATTGTGACGCAACGACGTAGGCAGTGTCTTCAATTATTTGGTATGAAACAAGGACGATTAAAACATTTCCTAACTCGGTGCCGGCACTCAATGCTAAATCGCTAAACGAAACAGTGAAAGCGAGCCTGTGCATGCTAAAATGTGGTAAAAATGTAAAAGGGGCACATGTATCTCGATGAATACAGATTCCACCACGAAAAATATTCCTCCAGCATTGCAATATTTTCTTGAATTATTTCTGCACCACCCGCCACTCTTCTTTAGAGAAAGGCCATTCATGTAACTCGCTTAAATCTCAAAATAAGTAAGCCGAAACCACAACACAAAATCAACATGTACTCACTTTCATCCTGAACAATGAGTAAGACTTCGCCATAATTTCTTTTTATGAAAAGCTGTATTTTGATTTAGTCTGACACAAGGCATCCTCCTCTGAGCATCCTCTCTTTCTTGCGCCAGTGAATTGAGAAGAGGGCTGATTACAAGAAAGCCCTTGTAGTACGCTTTTCATTACAGGTGAATTCATTCAATGTCTAATTTCTTACCGGATAGAAATCATCTTAGTTTCGTGAATCTAAGACCCACAGGCTATGTGTAACGACACATGCTGTTGAGCTTCGAGATGATGAACAATGACGATAATTACGCATCTTTTCAAACCCTACGCAGAATCCATGTTTTTAAAAAATAATTGTAAATTTAGCAACTGAAGACATTGAATCGGGTAGAACACTTGGGAAAGTTTTAAAGAAGGACGCTTTTGATCTTTTACGGGCCCAAAGGTCTAGCCCCTCCGTAGTTTAAGCAACTTCCCTCCAGGTGGCAGTAATAGTAACTAGAAAGTCCTACGAGTTGTCTGATAACTCGATGATCTCCTGGCGCATCTCAATAATGTGATAGATTGTCGCATTCGAATTCCTTGACTTTATTCACAAAATTTAGACCCGAATAATTGGTCCAGAGGGGGCAATATGTTTCGCTCCTTGGGGGTCACCTGAATAAAGCGGACATACAAACGATAGAAATTTTGCGAGGCTGTGAATCTCCGATTAGGTGTTTTCCCACTTAAAGCTCCAAACTAGCGGAATTTTGCAGTTTTTACAGGTGAAGTGAAGCTTTCACGCTCAGGACCGAAAGGAAGGTTCGCATTTGATTATTATTTACTAGTCTCAAACACCGTTCGTTCATTCATTCATTCATTCATTCATTCATTCATTCATTCATTCATTCATTCATTCATTCATTCATTCATTCATTCATAAACCTTTATTCATGCGAATGACCTGAGGCCTAGGTGAGGAAGTCAGTGAGGCCCGAATACTAACACGAGATGGCAACAACATCGCCCTCGACTATATTTCGTCTTCACATATTGTGACAGAAATTCAGCCATCGACTCCAACGCGTGATATTCTGGCTCCCACAACTGCTTAGCAGGAGGAGATCGTCCACGCCCTTTGACGCGAAGTCTGGTGAAGCGTTTCTCTGAAACTCATTTGTAATTCGCCCGCGCCTCATTGGGCCCAATGAAAAGGACTACGCAAGTGTGAAACCTGAAGGCCCTCAAATACGAGCGTCCTTAGAAAACCTCCATCACTGAGAGTATTAAGAGTATTAACGCAGCATTCAAAATGAGTTCTCTGGGGGCGTTGGCTTCAAGGCCATCCATTCATCTTCATGCAACTGCTCTTGATTTTGAAATTTGCTGTCGGGCATTGGCCAAAAAGCTTCTATATTTAACATTGTGACCATTTGGGCTAGTTGGTGCGAATCTAGCATATTAAACCAGTGAGAGACACAGAAACACAAGAAAAGAAGTACACGGGACAGCGCTGGACTCGCTGGTTCAATATGTCTTCTATATTTATGTCTCTCACGGCTGTTCCTTCTGGTACTTACAAACTATATCTATAAACAGTAAAACATTTTTGCAATGACCTTCAAAACGTCTCCAAGGGATACGATAAAAAACCAATCGAATCATTACTTTCCCCGAAATCCGATTCTCTGGACTTTTTGGGTATGCTAACATTTGTGCAGCGTCAGATTACACATTCATGTGTAATCTACTGGGTTCAACTACTGGGTTCAACTCGGATCATCTGCACTGAAAAAGAATGATGATGTAGCTCAGGATATAATATATACGTAGAAATTCCACGTCGACTTAAGCAATTTTCTTTCGAAATCGGCCAGTGACGGCGACACCTTTTGTTTTACCGATACAGGCTAGCTTAAAATTGTCCGCAGTGTTCCTTCAAGGAAATGTTTGCTGCAATTAAATTGTGCTTAATTGAAAGGCCGAAGCACTGGTTACTTTTATGAAACTAGAGAAATTTCAAGCATGAATGTGATTTTTGGAAGCATTTGTTTTAGATTACTGAAAGCTCCACGCACAGATTGTGTACTTTCCCCCCTCGCGGTGGCGTAGTGGTTAGAGCGCTTGACGGCTGTATTCAAGGATGCGGGGTCGAATCCCAGCCGTGGTGGCCGCTTTTAGATGGAGGCGAAAGAAAAACGCTCGTTTGTTGTCCGACATCAGTGCACGTGAAAGAACCTAAGGTGGTCGAAATTTCCGGAGCCATCTACTACGGCGTCTGTCAAAGCCTGTGTCGCATTAGGAAGTTAACCCCTTTAAACCCGCGGAGTACTGTTCAAATACGAGAGTTTTCTGCTTATCTTTTTCATTCACCGCTGCCGACTTCGGAGGCGTAATGAGTCTCCACGTGTGTTTTAAACCTTGATTGATAGGTGGTAAATGCATTAAAATTATATATATATATATATATATATATATATATATATATATATATATATATATATATATATATATATATATATATATATATATATATATATATATTTGCACATCTATTACTCAAGCTATCGTTGCACATTTTCCGGAAAACGGTTTTTCCAAAAGGCTACAAGCTTTTTGTGTAAGTTGCGTAAGCAGAGAGGAATGGAAGCACAGTAACCATACATTCAGCTGCTGCTCGAGTTTTGAGTTGTCTCCGTGACCATTATGAACTGTAGCAGATATAGGATTCCAATTGTTTGCAAGCCAAAGCACAATATATACCCATGCGTAAATACAATGAGACACAAACGAACACTACACGCGATAAGCTGTGGTCTTGTGTGCCTTTCTGATGTTCTTGTATTTTCTTTGTTCTTTACACTTTACCAACATGCCAATCTTTTCACTCTACTCAAACCATAAGGCTGCTCAGCTTGACAACATGAGGCGCTTAAGCGTAGCTGCAAATAATTTATGCTGCCTGATGATAGGATGTTTTCTGATTCGAATCATGCCATGATTCAGGAAAATGTTCACTAAACTGAACATCAGTGCGTCTGAATTAGCTCTCACTGCTGCATATTTCCATTAGACACAACGTTGTTTTAAAGCTTCGGATTTAAAACGTTCATTTGCTGAAAAGGTGGCTCGAGTAGTATTTTAATGATACGACACTTTACAGAATTCTATGTTATTCACAAAAATAGCGAAGCCACGGTTGAGGTCTCATCGAAAGGCACAGATTGCTTTTGGTTGTTAGCTGCAAACCTGTTTATACTTTTTACCATTATTATTGTTGACAATCGTTTCGGTAATTATATTGAAAATGTTGCTAATATTGTAATTTTCACGTCATGAAAGTTTTTTCGGCAGTTAGTGATGCCTTTTGGAGGACTTCAATGACACCAGACTGAGACGTAAAATGAATGCAGTATTCAGATCCAATTTTCTGAGACACCTTCTAATTATGATGTACAAATGGAATACCGTGGCATATAGTTATGGACATAAAATGTTTTAAGCTTTTGATGTCTAGCCAGATTTTGCTTCTGAAGATTGTATTGCGCTCACAACGATTATTAGGCAACAATGGAATATCGCAACATAATTTTCTGAACGCATTTTGAGAAATGATCTAAGCTTCCGATGCGGAGCCGAATTCTACTTTTAGTGTTTGTCTTGTGCTCGCAGTGAGTAATTAAGATTGTCGTAGAAACCCGGTGGCATATGCGTTTTTGAAAAAGCAAAACAGATACCGACAAACTAGAAGCCTGCCGAGGGAGAATATGCGGAGATATAACGATTGTAAGTGTGCATTTAAAAATTAGGTTCGAAAACAATTTTTCCGGTATCTGTCTAAAATTACTGGTTATTCGATGCGGCGGGAAAGTGTGTATTGTCAGTTTGGGGAGGCTACAGGTGTGGATTCTTGCGACCATTCTATCTTCTTTCCAGAAGGCAGAGGATAGCCTTATGACTACGCGAGCTAAGTAATAGCTCTGCTGCACACCGCACGCTGTGCCAGAAAGGCGAAATGTCTTCGAGAAAATGAGTTGTTAATGTTGTTAGAAACCCTGTTTTTTTTTTTTTTTCAAGCCTCTTGAAATTCTTCCTTCGTATCATTAAAATACTACTCGAGCCACCTTTTCAGCAAATGAACGTTTTAAATCCGACGCTTTAAAACCCCGTTGTGTCTAATGGAAATATGCTGCAGTGAGAGCTAATTTAGACGCACTGATGTTCAGTTTAGTGAACATTTTCCTGAATCCTGGCATGATTCGAATCAGAAAACATCCTATCATCAGGCAGCATAAATTATTTGCAGCTACGCTTAAGCGCCTCATGTTGTCAAGCTGAGCAGCCTTATGGTTTGAGTAGAGTGAAAAGATTGGCATGTTGGTAAAGTGTAAAGAACAAAGAAAATACAAGAACATCAGAAAGGCACACAAGACCACAGCTTATCGCGTGTAGTGTTCGTTTGTGTCTCATTGTATTTACGCATGGGTATATATTGTGCCTTGGCTTGCAAACAATCGGAATCCTATATCTGCTACAGTTCATAATGGTCACGGAGACAACTCAAAACTCGAGCAGCAGCTGAATGTATGGTTACTGTGCTTCCATTCCTCTCTGCTTACGCAACTTACATAAAAAGCTTGTAGCCTTTTGGAAAAACCGTTTTCCGGAAAATGTGCAACGATAGCTTGAGTAATAGATGTGCAAATATATATATATATATATATATATATATATATATATATATATATATATTTAATTTTAATGCATTTACCACCTATCAATCAAGGTTTAAAACACACGTGGAGACTCATTAAGCCTCCGAAGTCGGCAGCGGTGAATGAAAAAGATAAGCAGAAAACTCTCGTATTTGAACAGTACTCCGCGGGTTTAAAAGGGGTTAACTTCCTAATGCGACACAGGCTTTGACAGACGCCGTAGTAGATGGCTCCGGAAATTTCGACCACCTTAGGTTCTTTCACGTGCACTGATGTCGGACAACAAACGAGCGTTTTTCTTTCGCCTCCATCTAAAAGCGGCCACCACGGCTGGGATTCGACCCCGCATCCTTGAATACAGCCGTCAAGCGCTCTAACCACTACGCCACCGCGAGGGGGGAAAGTACACAATCTGTGCATGGAGCTTTCAGTAATCTAAAACAAATGCTTCCAAAAATCACATTCATGCTTGAAATTTTTCTAGTTTCATAAAAGTAACCAGTGCTTCGGCCTTTCAATTAACACAATTTAATTGCAGCAAACATTTCCTTGAAGGAACACTGCGGACAATTTTAAGCTAGCCTGTATCGGTAAAACAAAAGGTGTCGCCGTCACTGGCCGATTTCGAAAGAAAATTGCTTAAGTCGACGTGGAATTTCTACGTATATATTATATCCTGGGCTACATCATCATTCTTTTTCAGTGCAGATGATCCGAGTTGAACCCAGTAGTTGAACCCAGTAGATCACACATGAATGTGTAATCTGACGCTGCACAAATGTTAGCATACCCAAAAAGTCCAGAGAATCGGATTTCGGGGAAAGTAATGATTCGATTGGTTTTTTATCGTATCCCTTGGAGACGTTTTGAAGGTCATTGCAAAAATGTTTTACTGTTTATAGATATAGTTTGTAAGTACCAGAAGGAACAGCCGTGAGAGACATAAATATAGAAGACATATTGAACCAGCGAGTCCAGCGCTGTCCCGTGTACTTCTTTTCTTGTGTTTCTGTGTCTCTCACTGGTTTAATATGCTAGATTCGCACCAACTAGCCCAAATGGTCACAATGTTAAATATAGAAGCTTTTTGGCCAATGCCCGACATCAAATTTCAAAATCAAGAGCAGTTGCATGAAGATGAATGGATGGCCTTGAAGCCAACGCCCCCAGAGAACTCATTTTGAATGCTGCGTTAATACTCTTAATACTCTCAGTGATGGAGGTTTTTTAAGGACGCTCGTATTTGAGGGCCTTCAGGTTTCACACTTGCGTAGTCCTTTTCATTGGGCCCAATGAGGCGCGGGCGAATTACAAATGAGTTTCAGAGAAACGCTTCTCCGGACTTCGCGTCAAAGGGCGTGGACGATCTCCTCCTGCTAAGCAGTTGTGGGAGCCAGAATATCACGCGTTGGAGTCGATGGCTGAATTTCTGTCACAATATGTGAAGACGAAATATAGTCGAGGGCGATGTTGTTGCCATCTCGTGTTAGTATTCGGGCCTCACTGACTTCCTCACCTAGGCCTCAGGTCATTCGCATGAATAAAGGTTTATGAATGAATGAATGAATAAATGAATGAATGAATGAATGAATGAATGAATGAATGAATGAATGAATGAATGAATGAATGAATGAATGAATGAATGAATGAATGAATGAATGAATGAATGAATGAACGAACGGTGTTTGAGACTAGTAAATAATAATCAAATGCGAACCTTCCTTTCGGTCCTGAGCGTGAAAGCTTCACTTCACCTGTAAAAACTGTAAAATTCCGCTAGTTTGGAGCTTTAAGTGGGAAAACACCTAATCGGAGATTCACAGCCTCGCAAAATTTCTATCGTTTGTATGTCCGCTTTATTCAGGTGACCCCCAAGGAGCGAAACATATTGCCCCCTCTGGACCAATTATTCGGGTCTAAATTTTGTGAATAAAGTCAAGGAATTCGAATGCGACAATCTATCACATTATTGAGATGCGCCAGGAGATCATCGAGTTATCAGACAACTCGTAGGACTTTCTAGTTACTATTACTGCCACCTGGAGGGAAGTTGCTTAAACTACGGAGGGGCTAGACCTTTGGGCCCGTAAAAGATCAAAAGCATCCTTCTTTAAAACTTTCCCAAGTGTTCTACCCGATTCAATGTCTTCAGTTGCTAAATTTACAATTATTTTTTAAAAAACATGGATTCTGCGTAGGGTTTGAAAAGATGCGTAATTATCGTCATTGTTCATCATCTCGAAGCTCAACAGCATGTGTCGTTACACATAGCCTGTGGGTCTTAGAATGAGACTGGCCACAATGGAAGAACAAAGGGAGGGGGTTGCAATTACCTCTGCTAATTTACCACAGATCAGGGCGTTAGGTTTGGAATTTGTTTGCTTTAAGCCTGTGGAGCTCCGCAGCCCCTTTAGGTGTTCTAAAGCGCGCGCGCGTCTTCCTATTTCTATTGAGTTTGCACGGGCAGCGCAAGTGCGCATGAGCAAGCAGATAATCTTATGGGGGGGGGGGGGGGGGGGGGGGGGCGTGATGTTATCAGCGACAGACGAGAGTAGATAAGCGCGTCGGAAGCAAGGCGCGGGGCCTTTTTTGCCCCGGCGGAGAGGCCGGCGCGGGGCAACCGGTGAGCGTCATGGGCCAGCAGGGTGTGCACGGACGACTGAAAGAAGATCGCCGACACGAAGATGGAAGCAGTGCCTGCAGGAACAGCCTAGGCGTATTCATGTGAGTTGCTGTCCCGCGAGGAGCAATGTTTCTTGGGCCGCCGTTAGCGCTTTGGCCCTATTGCTCGTTTTATTCGCTCCGCAGTGTGTTTTGTTTCGCCGCGGTGAGGCCCTGACATTCTTCCCGCTTTCCGTTGGTGTTCTATTGTCGCGCGCATGAACAGCCTGTTCTCAGCGCAGTAGCGCCTTATGTTTCTTTCTTTTGCTTTTTTTTTTTGTTTATCCGGAATAAACCTGTTTTTTAAGAGACTGGACTTTTCACTCGTCGGGCGAGACCATGGCTCGAGAACCTGTTTTTTTGAAGGCGAGGCCTTCAAGCCATACCGATGTTTCCTGCTATAAGAAATAATTATAACGACCTGCAACCCTGCTATGACCAAGCTACTTGGCTTCTGCATATCCCAGGATTATCGTGTAGCGAATTTTTGCTTAGTTTATACTCAGTTCTGCTTTTTGTAGGTTGAGCGCTCGACCACAACGCCACAATTAGTTTCAGATGAGGTTGAGAGCAGTCACCAGCGGCCGCTGAGGTTGCCTGAGGGAACTCCAACCTCAATGGACGATGATGGGGCTGAGTGAGGTCACCGAACTTTTTTGACGTGCGGTGCGGTGGAGAATTTTGAGGTCGAATGCCCACTTCTGATTGTGTGTCGCTATAGAGCTCTTTACCAAGTCATGCAAGTCATGCTTGTATCGAAGCAACTACAGTAGAAGGCGAGATGAAGGTCTGAGCCAGCATTTTTTTTTCTGAGGCCGGTATGCGCGATATTCCCGTCTAAAACGGATTCGAGCAATCTACTTAAGTTATCGCCGTCACCTCTGCAAATGAAGCAGCGTTATTTTCAACTTTCTTTTAACAAATTATAGACTGGATATTTCTAGTTCTTACGAAACCAATCGTTTTTGTAATGCCAGAATTACTGTATTTTGTTAGACTCCGGATGTAATGTGTTTTCATATGGTAGCCGTTGTTTAAACGTTAAGCTGCTGTTTTATAAAGCAGTTCAGGGAAAAAAAAACTTATAAGAATAAAAAAATGTCTATGTTATGGCTACATGCCTTAGCTACGTTTCATAGCACTATCTAATGCCTACATTATAGATTATATGGCATAGTGGAGCGTCTTGCAGAAAAGGTCAATCTGAACCTTTTTTTGAACTGATTTTCACAGCTCGGGCAGTCTGGCTACTTTGGAGCGAAAATTGAATCTCGCGGAGATTTCACAACGCTGCTGAGAAAACACTCCGGGTTTTCGTACGCTGTCAGGTCGATTCTTGTTAGGGATTGGTAGCGCGTGGGTTTTTGGCTTCTTCAAAGAAACTGGGAAGCTTATATGAGGGGGCTATATTTCACTAAGCCTGAGAAAAGGATGGAAAAAGGGTTGAGCCCTTCTACGACCAAGGTTCTGTGGTTTAGTCGATTGTTTGAACGCAAGCACGCTTTGAAAGTACCTGTTTCAAGGACGACATGAGAGTCAGCGAAAGTTGCCACATCAAGGCTGGGATCGACTTGGCTCCTTCATTTACACATATGTGTAACAATTTTCGTTGTTACACATAAGACAGCGGAAAGATCTGGAATATGGATATGTGCACATAGTCTGTTGATATCAACGCTATTCATAAACTCTGTATAGTATATAAACACTATTACTATAATTGTTGACGAGCCACGAGCTTCAGGCACAGTGCTGTGCCAAAGAACGGATTAGATACACGTTATAAATGTTTATTGGACCTGCCTAAATACATATAGTACAAAAGTTTTCTGACCTCATGCTCGTTTAGAAAAAACTGAGTTATAATTACATCAGTCGTAACTGTGTGTGCGTGTGCGTGTGCGTGTGTGCGTGCGTGTGTGCGTGTGTGTGTGTGTGTGTGTGTGTGTGTAGCTGATGCGCCACTGATGTATGCTGTTCAGCTTCTATTCTGTGCCCCACATCGAAATATTACATGTTTTTTAAGGACGCTACCAACGTATTTACTTTGCACAATGAGAGGGGAAGATATGGTGTGCGCTTTAAGGTACGTACGACGCGACACCGTTAACGCCTCCAGTTTGCAGCCCTCCTTGCAAAGCCTCGTTCGCGCACATAAACATTGTCACTCGCCCAATGTCCGTTCATTTGTGTCTGTGTTACCTCATACATACATCTAAAAAATCACGTGAAACAGCAATCGACGTAGAAGCCTTTGTTTATACAAGCGGTACAAACGCGCCCGTAGGGCCAGCGCGCAGCGTTGACAAGGTTAAAAATTTGGGCTAGCCGGTATTGATCCATGATTTAAAAGAGAGCGCAGAATCAATTCAATTAACGGACAAGAAAACAAGCACACACAAGAGCTTGTGTAAATGTTCCTTCTCTTGTCCGTTACCTTGGTTTAGCAGTATCGTTTACATTATGAGCAGCGTGTCACACTTGGGATCAGATGATCATAGAGCGTCATATTCCCGCTTTATCATTTCGTCTCAGAATAGCTACGCTACTTGGCTGCTACTGCCGAATCGGCCACGCAATGCGGTCGCATGACGTCACACAACCTGACGACCAGTCAGCTACACCCACGTCTCCTATCAAGTAACAAACCTCAGAGGCACTCTGGTGATTTTTCACTCATACCCCGACAATCTCTACAACGCCGAGAAGAATGAATACGCCTAACTAGTAACTACACATACTCACATACTTGTTTTTCTAATGCCCCCTAATCATGTATGGTGCGTTTTTTTATTATTGTGATTGCCGATTATATTGCACTTACAGTGCTTATGCTCACTCATTATTGTTTCTTTTTCTTTTAACATGCGCGAGGGGTTTTCCGTATTGTGTAATGCTGTAGATTTTCCTTTATTTGGGGAGGGGGGGATGGCAAGGGCTTTTTCGTGTGGCATACAGTTCGTACAAGTCGTTAAATTAAAGTTTTCGAAAGCATTAGTAGGGGCCGCTATAGGGCATCTACCTGTTTATTTAACGTCCGTACAAATATGAAAAGGTGTCCTAGAAACTTTGTTAACCGCACAGCGAGCGAATAAGCAAAGTCTGCAGAGCAATGAATCATAACAGGTCTGCCACTTAGAAAGCAGTTAATAAAAATCAATCTGAAAGCAAATATCTTCAACTGGAAGTGATTCCAACAAGGAAATCGAAGCTATGCAGCTAAAAAATAATAAAGCCATTCCAGACATTTTCTTAGAAGTCATTTCAATTCACGGGCACTTGAAAGGCCTCCAAGGTGCCGTACTTATTTATTTGGATTAAATATCTTCATTATTACCGCATGTACACGTAGGGAAAACACAGTAGCAATAATTAATTGTTAAGGAACTATACATATTTTCCAACTAAGACACCGAAACCAACGTGCCTTCTTGATGCTTCAATACCAGCCCACCAGTCCGTCATTCTGACTTTCCACACGCCTGCTTGTTCGACTGCCAGCCTGCATTTCTGCTGGCCTGTCTGCCCGCTTGGCCGCCCCGGTCTGCCCACCTATCTGCCTACCGTTCATTTTATCATTTCTCCATCAGTCTGTTATTGCCAAGAGCTGAGAAAGACTTCCGTCAGTTCGCCTCATCACCTTGTGATACCAATGACTTCGACAAAACACAGTGGCTGTACTTTGACCCGCCTAGGCTGAATAGAAGGAAAGTAGGTATAGCGCTCATAGGAAGACATGGAAAGAAATTTATTCAAAACAGTCTGCTGACTTCACAATGCGTCTCAAAGAGCATTGATGCGCACTATAACACAAGAGATTGAGCATGAAATCTCATTTTTAAGTCTGGAGTTTTTCAATCAAACACCGCGAACAATATGATGGTACGAGTCACGAGCGCGACAGAGAGAGCGCGCAAGTAAGAAAAACTTACCGCAATATTTTCCTCCTTTCACAGAACAAAGGGTGGCGTCCGGTTGATAAAAGTGGGCGAGTGCTTTGCATGGATTGCGAGAAGTATCATCGTCATCATCATCATCATCATCATCATCATCAGCCTGACTATACTCACTGCAGGGCGAAGGCCTCTCCCATATTTCTCCACTTAACCCGGTTCTGTGCTAGCTGCATCCACTTGACCCCTGCGAACTTCTTAATCTCATCCGCCCACCTAATTTTCTGCCGCCCCCTGCTACGCTTTCCTTCCCTTGGAATCCAGTTTGTTACCCTAAGCGACCATCGGTTATCCTCTCTTCGCACTACATGTCCTGCCCATGCCCATTTCTTCTTAAATTCCACTAGAATGTCGTTAACTTGAGTTATTTCTCTGACCCACTCTGCACGCTTTCTATCTCTTAATGTTATCCCTACCATTTTTCGTTCCATAGCTCTCTGTGTTGTCTTCAACTTAAGTAGAACTCTCTTGGTTAGCCTCCACGTTTCAGCCCCATAGGTGAGTACAGGCAAGATGCAACTGTTGTATACTTTCCTCTTGAGCGATACCGGTAAGCTGCTAGTCATAATCTGCGAGTGCTTGCCAAATGCGCTCCCAATCTTATTCTTCTTGTCATTTCCTTTTCATGGTCCGGATCTGCGGTTACTACCTGTCCTAAGTAGACATATTCGCCTACTACTTCCAGCACTTCGCTACCTAACGTAAGTATACTCCGTCGTTTAGAAAGCAATTTATTTTAAGGCATGAGAATAAGCGTGCTTTGAAGCGGGAAACACCCTTATAAGGCTCCCTATCTGTTGAGTGCTTCTCCGAATCACTCGGGCTTCTCGTGCAGTCCAACAAGCTGCAGCGCCTGCTACATTGCCAGGAAAATATCGACTTTCAAGCAGTACAAAGGTTGGCATTGAATACCGTCCTCACACGGTACTATAAACGATAAATCAACCGCGCACAGTAGCAGACGACAAACAACATGTTAACACAGATAGCACTCATGATCGCCGGTGCCGCAGGTGGTCTTGCGTATCTTCTGCGCCGTCGTTAGCAAGAGCGTGCGGCTCTATTTCGTTCGTTTGCCGAAGCACCTGGGAGCTGCATTTTTAATGCGGTATGCTGTCGTTGGAACGACAGCATTAATGCGCGAACTTAGTGTATGCGGCCTCATGTCAGGCGACCCGAAACGCTTCCACAGCTCGGAAAAACACCAAGCGGACAGTGAACCTTTTTGGCATGCCTACAGTTGCACAACACACATTCATCGGAGCAGTTTAAATATAGATTACCTTCTACATGACGGAGCACACTCTGCCACAAGCGTCTTCAAAGCATTTTCTAAAGTTTGATGACAAGCCGCCCCCACTGGCGCTCTGCGGAACGACAAAAATATTCCGGTAAGTTTTGCTTACAAGTTTTTGTAGGGATCGCGTTGCCCAATTGTACCAACATATAAATCGTGGTGTTTTAAAAATGCTTCTCTTTTGAAGTGGCGCTTCCAAATTTCCCAATCTTCACTGCATCATACCATGTCTGTAAGATGTATTTGCCCAATCTTTGTCAAAGTCATTATTGTGCATGTGTGCATAGTTGAGGTTAAACCTGATGCACCCAAGAGTACATTCTGGTTCAAGGGACAGAGGGATAAATAGAAGGAGACTCTTCATCAAGGGACGACTTCATAGGGGGCATGTGAAATCGGGCAACAACTTTGAAAACTTTTGTTTGCGTCTGTTCCTATGGGCGCTAAGTCTGCCTTTTTAACCTGCCTGCTGCTGCTTTCGCGAGCGCCCTCTTAGTTTGTAAACACGGGATTGTCCCGTACAGAAGGAAAGGTAGCGCACGTTCTTGGAACACCCAACGGAGGTATGTTGCCTTGTGTTGCTTTTTGCCCAGCGTGCATTGAGTAACCCATATTTCTTCGCAAGGTGAATGAAAGCTTCTTTTCCTTTTTTTTTTTTTTAGAAGACGTGATCTCTCATTTCAGAGGCTATTACCCCATTAAATGCGCTTCAGGGAACATTCTAGGTTGCTGCAGATCAGATAGCTCTAGCTCAATGGTTACGGCGCTCATATATATACTACTACTTTTCTTTTTGTGGATCGAGACTCTACTCTAGACGTCTATGTACTGTGCAATATATCATTTACACATTAAAGATTACTAGGTGATTTAAATTATCTGGAGGCTTCCACTAAGGCTTTCTCAGAGCCCGAGAAATTTTGAAAAGTTGAGCCAAACTTGACTTTAAACCAAAATAGCGTTGGCTTCACTCCTTTTGTCAACTTTATTTGAAAAATATATAGCATGTTTCTAGAGATTACTTACCAGCGAAATAACCTTCTTAGCTCCTGCGTGGCTCTCTTTATTAGACAGCAGACGGATGTCCATAATACCCGCCGCAGTGGCTTAGTTCTTAGGGAGTTAGATGTGATGTGCCCTAAGCCGCGTTTTGATATAGTCAAAAAGCCAGGCGCTCATGTGGTTTCGCGTCAGTATTATAAATTGGTTTAGAAAAGCCGCAGTACCGGTCACACTTTCTCCATGGACACCTGATCGCCCCGTGGGGGAAGGGTGGTAGGTGGGGGTGAAAGCGGAAAGAGAGAAAGAGGTGCTGCAGTAGAGGACTACGGAGTAATTTCGTCCATCGGAGGATCTTTAAGGTGCATCGACATCGCACAGCGGACGGACACCTCCACGTTTCGCCCCCGTGGAAGCGCAGCCATTGATGGTCTGGTTCGAACCCGGATACTCTTGCTCATTAGTCTAGCGTCTTAACCTTTGATCCATCGCGAAGGAGCAGTGCACATTAAAGAATACCAGGCAATTTAAAACCTTTAGTAGTCCACTGCCTTGACCCGCACACTTCACTTCTGAACATTTACCGCAGGGGTGGCGCAGTGGTTACGGCGTTTGAATACTGTTCCCAAGGATGCGGGATCGAATCCCAGCCTCGGCGGCCGCTTTTCGATGGAGGCGAAAAGCAAGGCGCCCGTGTGCTGTGCGATGTCAGTGCACGTTAAAGAACCCCAGGTGGTCGAAATTTCCGGAGACCTCCACTACGGCGTCTCGCATAGCCTGAGTCGCTTTGGGACGTAAAACCCCACGAACCAACCAAACCAACTTCTGAACATTAACTGCGTCATACGATGCCTGTAAAATGTGTTTCCCCATTTTTTGCCAAAGTACTTATTGTGCATATGTGCAAAGTAGTTCGATGTACCCAAGAGTATATTCTGGTTGAAGCGACAGAGGAAAGCATACGTCATGGATGGATGGATGGAATGGAATATAGGCGCGTCCCCTTTGAAACGGGGTGGTAGCAGTAGCTATCATGCTCATTTTTCTCCCTATATCTTAATTATTGATTTAGAATGGGTAACTAAACCACCATTCTATTTATTAAATTTTGTTCCTACATTACTAACATTATGTCACTTCTCTGCTTTTAAGCCACCAATCTTCCAGTCGTTTTTTGCTAGCTTCCACCGCCGGTTTATTCACCCGGCCACTGTTATCTCTAAAGCCCAGAGCTTCAGGAACAGTGATTGCGCCTGCACCAACTTCCGAATGGATACCATTACATTCGAGTATAATATGGTCAATTGTTTCACTGGAGTTTCCACATACAGCACATGCGTCATCTCCATTGTTAAATTTCTTTTTGTAGCTGCGTGTTCTAAGGCACCCTGACCTAGCTTCAAAAAGTAGGGCGCTGCCTCTTGAGTTATCAAAGAAATCTTTCTTCCTGATCTGCATTTTCCACTTTCGGTATAATTCCACACTCTGTTTCTTTTCCATCGAATTTATCCAATTTTTACCTTCTGTGTTTTTCACCTGTTGCTTAATGCTCTTTATTTCTCCGTCCTTGTTACTAGCATACTTACTAGTTAGCTTCCTAGTTCTTTTCCTCATTTCGCCGCAGTCTGCGCCACCTGGCGGCTCGCGAGGTAAACAAAAGAAACAAAAGTAACGGCTTAAGCATGTCTTGAAACTGTGTAAGAGAAAGCTCTCTTAATCATTGGTTTGCATGGCTAAGAATATAGTACATCGTTGGACGGTTAAACTTGGAGGTGTAGTCAGGTTTTGCCGCAAGAGTAGACACGATTTCGCTTTTAGCACCACCTTTTCGTTCTGCTTTTATAAAGTTTTGTTTAAGTTGCTTTTTCTAAGAAAAAAAGGTGTAGTATCTGTCTCACTTTTCGATGGGCACCCACACTTCATTCGGTCAAGATCATTCTGTCCCAGCGAAGTAAATGCTGAACTTATCTCCTCAGTGGTAGCGCTTTCATATCTCCAGTCCAAAAACATATTTTTCCATCTCGAAGGGTAGGGATACGTTCAAAGAAAAATTCAAGCTTCTGCGATTTCTCAACGCGGTTGGTGCAGTACCGGTTTTCTTCACGCTGTTAGGTCGATTCCTACTTCGGGCAGGCAGTATGCAGTTTCTTGTTTCTACGGAGAAGTTAAGAAACAGAGAATAAGGGGCAACACTTCTTTCAGCGCTTGACTTGCATTGCTTGCTATCTACACTGGCTGGAGTTCAGTCCAGATAACATTTACAGCAATTTTGCAGAGTTCTTGACTGCGCACACCTGTGGTCCTACGTTTTGAAGAGTACAGTTGTTTGAAAGGTTTTGCTCTTTAACAGCAGCTGTTTCGACGGCGAGCACACACAAGTTGCGTCATCAAAGGCGCGACTGGCTTGGCTGCTTTCAGCTGCCTTGGCTTTCAAATGACTGTTCCACATGCTGCTCCTTTCTAACAAGCCAGCTTCGCGAAAGCAGGATTTACTAGTGCGCGCCCACCGGAGTGAAGCATAAAATACTATCGTCGGCATCAGCAAATAACCATTCGTAATCTCTTTTCCGAAAACAGGTATTTGTGCACCACTGAAACAAAACATCCGCTGTTCAATATCCTCTCATCACATAAACGCCAGGTTCCTTAGTTCTGTGGCACATTTCTTTTTTTTTTTTTTGTAATGCATGTGCGCTGAACATTTCTGTAGAAGTGTATTAGTTAATCCAGCTAAAGTAATTTACGTAAGCACTTTTCTCCCTATCGATATGTTGTTTGTAGGAGCAGTGAAGATCGCTCAAGATACTACGGGAACCTGTTACAGGGGTCAGCTAAAGAAGATGGTCATGAGATGAAGAAAATTAATGTGCAGGCATCCTGACTTTTTCTTTCCTATATATCCTGAATGTTCCTTTCCTACATATACATGCGGCTCAATGCATTCTATTGGCAATTAATTCTTATTTAACTGCTAGCTTAAAGGTTGCATCAGAAAGAAAGATTTTTTTTTTTCTGTGGCCTGTTTCTTTTGCTGCAAGGCTCTGTGACCTAATGTACAATGCATTCTATTGGCAATTAACCCTTATTTAACTGCTAGTTTAAAGGTTGCATCAGCAAGAAAGATTTTTTTTTGTGGCCTGTTGCTTTTGCTGCAAGGCTCTATGACCTAATGCACTTAAATCTTTATCGTGTTAGAGAGCAATGTATGCGATGCACATTGCAAGCTCGAATCTTGCTATTTTGCCTCTAGATTACTTAGCTCCAAAAAGTCCGCATAGTCTTTAAACAGAAGCAGTCCTGGCAATATGAATTTATTATTGTTCATTTACCATTATGGTTAGTTAATAGCGTGCTGCCATATCATTTTGTGAATGCGCTATTCAGATTGAGCTGGCGCCATTTTTAGGCAGCGCGGGCAGCTTTAATTTAGACATGAGCGTATCGGGCGTATCGGGCGCAGAAAAATGGGAGGCTATCCTCTAGAAGCTATCCCAATTATCCTGTGAGGGCTCACCTTCGAATTCAATTCGCAGTAATTCCCTTTCGTTTATTTTGAAGCGGTAGTTTCACTAAGCCGTCTCGGGCCAAGGTCAGCGCGGGCTAGTAATTGACCTTTTAGGTTAAGTTCAGTGCCTCCAGAGCTGCGCTGGCTCCAACATGTGATTAGCCAAGCTATTCGCTACGGAGGTTCCGCCACCGAAGCTGGAGCCGGTGCGCATGCCCTCTCCCGCTGTTCGGCCACGTGACTCATCGCACACTTGGCCACGGTATGCACTTGATGTGGATCATAGCCAAGCTGGGCCGTCTGGGAACGTTACGCAAGGGACTTTGCAACGTCGCTAGCAAGCCACATTCCGTCGCTTTATATAACAAGGTTTAGAAGAAATAAACCTTCAACATTTTTTAACATGACACAACATTCTCAGCTTTAGTCTTGGGCCTCTGTTTCACATTCAGGGGTGGTGGATTCGACACTCCAGTGCCCCAGGATACTCGCCTGGATTTCCAATGAGCAGAAAATTCCCCGCGGACTCGTGCTCAGCACGTGTTGGGTGAAATGCTTGGAAAAAAGAGCCAGACCAAACTGTGCTTGGCATACAAGAGTACCACGCAGACGCTATACGACACTAGGCCAATTAAGGGATGGGGTATCGAGCTTTATGAGGATATGTGTGATGATTAGTTTTTAAATGTGCGCGACCCGATGAACAAGTTCATTCTGCTGGTACCTGCCACGGGACTTAAGGAATAGTTTCTTTAAAACTTTGCTGCTTCGACTGCCCTAGAAGGAGGTCGTTGATACAAACAAAAAAAAAAAAACTGCAAGGGGGATATGATAAGACATTGCTAATCACAATCTGTTCCTAGAGCATTTTTATTATAAGTACTAGAGCAATGTTTGTTATAGCAGACTGTAACATTAACTAATTGGTATTCATGCCGGTACCAGCATAAGTGACAAAAGCCAAAAGTCTGCGAGGCTAAGGAAAGCATACACGATTGTTGTTGTTCTTTTCTGTCGTTGACATAAAATAATAACCTATAAGAGACGGTGGTGTCCAGGCTGCGAAAGAAGTAGGCCGAAGCACTGAACTTTTATTGGTTGAAGGGCGACTTCGACCCTGAACAGCTTCGTCAAATGTCGGACCTTGCGTGGGCTTTGCTTATATGAATACACGAGCTTCGTCTGTTCGGGGACTGAATGACAGAAATTAATGTCCAGTGCATCCTAATACATCAGCGATTCGCGGCGACATGAGGCTTGGTCTCCAGCTTCCGGCAGCAGTTGTATCAGCGGCTTTTCACGTAGCATACGGCTTTTGTCTTTTGATTTAGTAGTCATTAGTTACTCGTAAAGCGTAGACAGCTGGGCTTGGTGATCCCGGGCAGCATTATGAAACACAATTCTAGCGCATCAAAAACACAAGGCCGAAGAGTCGATAAACAAAAGGGTAAACACCGCGCTAGCGTCCGTGCTGTCCACCGTCTCTTCGTCCGTGTGCTTTCTGTGCCCTGGAGTGATGTTTCATAATGCTATTGGTTATTCAGCGCTGCGGGACTTGAGCATAGAAGCTTCAAGGCCTTCTCTCTCTTGTCACACGCTTCTCGCCCCACTCAACTCAAGTGTGCTGGACAGCGTGCCTGATTATGCCCTTTTACCAATAGCTCTACGAAGACTCGATGGGAAATGCTGCCAACCCGGAAACCAGGGAATCAGAGTAAGACCCAGCACTCGCAATCTACTTGGCTTAGCCACGTGTCACAGAGTGTCTCGGGAACGGAACTATCACGGCGTGCCCGGAGCTTAAAGTTACTTCCCCGGCGAAGTGGCCTTGCTTCTTTTTCATGAATGCTTTTGCTCACCCGGCTCCCTGTTTCAAGATCGGACTGTTTTCTTGGCTGAAGGACCAAACTGTGCGAGTGGAACCGAATGTTTGCTCGGAAGGAAAGAGCACAAAGTGACGGAAAGAAGAGACAGAGTATAAACACGGCCGGCTGACATACCTAAGTGTGCTATTCTTTATCGATATTTTCGTCATTGCTTCCACATGCAATGACCAGGATACATGTAAAACTTCGAGTAAGCCCTCAGCGTACCCTAAGGCAATGCGTGGTTAAAAGAAAAAAGTGGCGAGTCAAAAGTTGATGCTCTTCGTTCAAGAGAAACAGTTCACGGTGTAATTTTGGAGGTGCAATTAGCGTCAAAGGAAAATATTTTTTTTTACCAAACGACTCTCGGAAGCAGGAATATTATCGCCTGCTTAGATGGCAATCCCTCAATTCAATTAAAACGAAAATACGCTTCGTTACCTACACCGCTTTCGCTGAAGAGGCTTTTCAAGGTGAAATCCTAAATGCTGTGAACGGAACCTAATTTCTCTAAGCAACACAATGCACCATAACATTGGATAGAAAGTATGGTTTGGTCTAGTTTGTAGGGTTTAACATCCCAATGCGCCTCGGGCTGATAGAGTTGCCGTAGTTGAGGACTCCGGAAATTTCGACCAGCTGGGATTTTTAAACGTGCACTGAGATCGCACAGCACAGGGGCGCCACTCTGTTTCGATGGAGGCAAAATGGAGTGACATCCGTGTGCTGTGGGAAGTCAGTGCACGTTAAAGAACCACGATGGTAAAAATTAGCGAAGTCCTCCACTAAGGCGTCTTTGATAGCCTAAATTGATTTGGGACGTTGAATTGTGCCGAACAAAAATGTTTAGCGTTCCGTGCACCTATCTGGTTGCTTACAGATGTTTTCCTTATTCTAGCTGTGTAAAAAGAGGAGACTGTGGAGAATATATTAATCGAGAATGGCAAATTAGACCAGTTCCTATCGATTCATAATTGTACGACAGCGCTAATGAACAGTACCGACAGGGAACGACGACGCACTGACAGCGCAGTCGGCATGTCCTGTCTCATCTGTCACTATGTCGAACAATTATGAATCTATATTATGCTATGTTCACTTACTATATTAGTGTATAGCAAGCACCGGAGTCTGTAAAGAAATACCGGCAGTTAAGATGCCGCCCTCGGTTTGCTAAGTATAATTAGAAGTTTTTATATACACTCAATATTTGACCTATAAAGGGAACTCGTTACCATAAGAAGAATGAAGGTAGTCGTATAAACCTTGTTGCATGTTTGTAGTTGGTGCTATTCTTGGGCGAAGCTAACAGTAGACAAGGTAAACGTAAAAAAGGCACACCGGAAAGTCAGAACTCTCTACCGTTCGCTTCCTGAGTTTGTCTTGCGTAGCGCTAGCGCTATCTTAAGCGCAAAAAAAAAAAAAAAAAAAAACACATAAAAAAAGTAGAGCTGAGAGCAACGCAAATTGAATAATTGAATTAAAGTGCGGTGCCGTATTTGGGTGCTTCTGGAAAAAGTGTGGTTACTTGATAGAGAAAGAGACCCCAGCGGAGGTAATCTTGGCTTGACCCTCTTTAGCCACAGGCACTTTCGAGTGCTGCTCAAACAAAGAAACAAGATATCAGATCCCTTTTCTGACCGCAATCTCATGCGATATTTCGGCCACCTTTGTCGTTCGCCGCATAGATGGCGCAACTGTGCTGCATTGTATTACTCATACGTAGACCCTTAGGTCCTTAGGTGAGGGCTGTGATTCGTTTTGCTTACTAAGGAGTGTTGACATATTATTGCTGATTCGGAAATCTCTTTACGCTCGGCACTCATTCGCCAACAGTACCATATATGTGAAGAATACGGTGCCCTGCGGCTTGCGCTAACACCGGTGACATACCTCGGTGAGATGCAGCAGGGTTGGGAAAATGGTCTGGTGCTCCTAGAGACCACCGTAACGATAAATATATTGTGAAGAGGAAGAAGTGCATGGGGAACATTCCAGTCAGTGGCATCGTTATCGCTACGCATGTTGGACCTGACTGCGTTCGCTGTTCCTGTGTTCGTCTTTGATCTACCCAGTCCGAGTACCTCAATAAAACCCCATTATTTTGCAAACACACAAAGCTGGCGGTTGCGAAGAACAACATAAAAATATAATAAAAATAATAAGCGCAATAAAAATGACAACAAAATATCTGTAATAGAGTCCTCACCAAAAATAGGAAAGTGGCGCTTCATAAACTTAGTCTTAACTAGTGCTTTTGAAGGACTACTTAAGACCGTAGCGGCAATTTCGATGATGCGTGCAGTGAGCCCTAGCTCCATTATGAAACAAGTTTCGAAAATTTTATAGGAAAATAAAATGCCCAATGCATCATGGTACTGGACTGAACCCGGTGATCTGTGGCGGATACCGAACTGCTCTGTTAGAAAGAAATAGAGGAGGGACTGGAAGTATAAACGCAGGGGAGTATTGCTGAATAATTTCGAATATTGTGGTTTGTTTAGCGTCCACTCATGCAGATTGGACGTATTTTGGCGTTTTAACTTAGTCAAAATTCGGCCGCCCCAGCAAGAATTCAATCATCCTATATCATGCTTAGGAGCCGTAAGCCATGGCCGTTGGAAAATTGTGGTTGAAGCTGATTTCCGTGACACTGACACGGCGCAGTAATACTCCACATATATCTCATTAGACAAGTAGGTAATAATTTATGATTGCTCAACAACGCTGGATAACCAGAGCGCTAATGAGTGTTCCGCGTCATAGAGCTGATGTATATTGAGTACATTGAGTTTTACACAGGCTCTAAATAATCGAAGAATACATGACGCAATTAGCCTTCCTGGTCATAGCTCCCACAGCTCAGCCGACAAGTTTGACGGAACAGCAAGGGGTGCTGCTTCTAACCATCGGGAAGCAAACGTAGAAAACGAAAGCGCAAATAAAGGAAAGAACAAAGTTACGAAACGTGCACGCCACGCCAAGCAGATAGGGCTACGGGTAATCTCGCTGATGAGGAGCTATATAGTGTGACAGATCCGTTCACGCCTCTTCGTTACTAGCTTGGGCAATATATACATCAGCAGCAGCAAACTCGTGCGTCTCGGGTAGCTCGCCGGCTCCCCTTGCATGATTAGCCGTGAAGTGATAGCGCGATGCTGGAGATCATGCAATCTCGCTTGCGTTGTGCGGGATCCGTTTTGGGTTAATAGTCGTTGCTTCGCTCGTACTTCGCCGGCGCTGACGCAGCGCTTCGCCCAAAATGCCTCTTACTCAGAACACTACTAGCCTCATCTCAGTCATCGTACAGTATCCAGAGAGCAGGGGCGCGTGCAAGTTTTTTGATGCACTTAAAATACATTTACGTTAAATTACTGCTTTGTCACACAAATTCACTAAAGTTTGGAGACTGTGAATTAAACGAGTTGATTCAGCTAACATGAGAGCTCGTAACGAAAAGCCTAGCTGGAAGTGCTAGCTCCCTGTGGTGCACAAATGTTTCGTCAGCCCACGAGTCGCGCGTGGGGTCGCTTGAGAGTGAATGATGCTGTGTAAGTGGGTGAGCTCACTTTGATGTATAAGCTAGAGTCGACTAAAAGCATGAAGACCGTACCGCCTAAAACAGGTCAAACTGCTTCAGATTTGCAGTTTATTAATTAATTAATAATTAATTAATTAATTAATTTGCATACACTTCAGCCCCGTCAGAATTTTCAGGAGTGCGGGGAAAGCAGGATCATAATCAGCAGTCAACTGCAAAATCATGCAGCACAATAAGTGAACATCATTAACGCGCACTTGTAACACTTTTCAAAAAGAAGGTCCTATGCGTTGCAACGAGCGTACATCGCAGGGCAGATTATTGCAGCGTGCACTGACGCAAGGAAGGAAACTCAATGAAACGCCACAGTGTGTGCATAAATAGGCAACACGTTCAATTGACGGTGTAGTCATTTTAGGATTAGGACACTTGCAATATTTACTTCAACTTTCCTGTTTCTTGGCCTCCTAGACGCCATATTTGAGCGCTTATTACAAAAACATGCTACATCATGCTCGGCTGTGGGACAACCGGCCCAACAAGCACTGGTCCAGCGAGCTCGAGTGGTGGCCCAGACCAATGGGGTCCCGGAACAGGGGACTCCGCTTGTATTGTAAGCGGATCGGTCCACTAGAGGCGGCTTCCCAAGCAACCTCTCTTGAAATGTAATAAATTCTTTTCACCACCACCGCCGAATGAGTTAGAGATTCCGCACTTTTACATTGCATACAAAACCTCAATTTGAATGCTGCACTCCGCCCCGCCGGGGTGGTGCAGTGGTAAGACGCCCGACTACTGTCCGGAGTTTCCGGGTTCGAATCCGACCACGGCGGCTGCGTTTCGATGGAGGCGAAACGAAGTGCTGTCCGTGTGCTGTGCGATGTCAGCGCCCGTTAAAGATCCCCAGGTGGTCGAAATTACACCATAGCCCTCCACTACGGCTCCCCTTTCTCTCTTTCCACTTTCACTTCCACCTTCCTCCCTTCCCTTACAGCGCGGTTCAGGTGTCCATTGAGCAAGTGTGACAGATACTGCGCCTTTCCTTTCCTGCGAACCAATTATTATTATTATGCTGCATTCATTTTCGAAGCAGGCGCTGGTGTTCCTTTTACCGGCGATATCTCGATATCACGAGAAAAATAATATTGAAAATATGCCATGATGAAACATGAGGTCAGAGTTACCAGGTCTTGCGGGAACTAAAGCGGCCAAAAAAATCAGAAACGTATAGGCAAAACAATTCGCCAACCGGAGAGAAATTTTATTCTAGGGCCGAAAATTTCCCGTATCACGACAAGAAGCAGTTTTCTATCTTGCTTCAATACCTCTACTAATAACTCTATCCAGGAAAAACAAATTCGTACTATTTCGTAATCATAAACATCCCTAATATTGTGTGCTGTATGTGTACTATATGGCAGAGGTGATCCAGGAGTTGAGTCAGGCTGTCCTCGGACTAGTTTATTCGGAAACACGTACGTTCATTCAGCAGAGCTGCTGCTGGCAATAAGCGGGTCACTGAAATTGTCAAGCTCAGATTGAAGCTGTTTTCTTCAGCCTATCCTGTCCTTAAATGTGAGTTTCTAATGGGGAACAAAGCACCTTAGCTTACTTTACTTTCACTACTCTCGAAACGCCGAGCCAGTCCGACATTGAACAGGCGCCGGGTGCATGGTTGAGTGCAGATAGTATGGAGGGAGGATGTGGATGGAGAGACGTCCAGATTAGCCCAGGTATTGCTGTCACTTGTTCGCACCACAGGAAGGCAAGACGTCTGGAATTCTTTATATATATATATATATATATATATATATATATATATATATATATATATATATATATATATATATATAAAAACTCTAAGTACTCAAATGTTTTCATTTTCTTATTCTATACACTGTGCACAAATGGAGAATAAGCAAAATGTTTTATCAGATATCCTAACTTAATGTAAACATTTATCAAAAAGATTAACTGGTCCTTTTCACGGATGTAAAATGATTTGCAACACAAAGTAACGACAAGGTAAAATATCACAAATCACATTATGCAATAAAACGATAACTAAAGAAAGTATTGACAGTAATATAACGAAAAAGGTAAATAAACCAAAATTGCCTCAGTTGTGACTATTTTGTAGGTATTGCTGTTAACTTCTTGCCCCATTTCACGCGGCCCTTCAATACAGAGCTGACGCGCCCATCAGGTCCGATTCGAACTTTGTCTCTAAGACAGCAACAAGCAGATTGTGGCGAATTCCATTCCATAAGTCACTCTTGATAAGTGCCATTGTTAATCTCCATAGAGCGTCTAATGACACTTTTAGGATATATATATATATATATATATATATATATATATATATATATATATATATATATATATAATATGTATGTATAGTGCGAATTATTACCGAAAAAGCCGCCAGAATGTAGCCACGCCACCAACCTAACTTCTTTTAGTGCCGGACGCTTGTAAATGTCGGCCATTGGGTAGAAATTGTCAAACATCACAACCCGCCTGAGGCCATTTCCAATATTTTCTTTTAAATTTTTGGCCTGCTAAGTATTCATATATCTCAACTCAAGAGGTTTAGAACGCAATTATAAAGTCACAACGGGCAGTAAACATCACCTGGAACAAATGCATACCTTGTTTATTTTGTTTTTTTAGGGCGCTGCCAGCAATGCTGACTTGTGATGGTTACACCCATAAGTCGTTTACTGTGTCGACATCTATATTAAATGACTTATGGGCTGCTCCTTGTTGCGCCCTGAACATCAGAAGTTAATTTAATCTGCATAGCGCTAACGAACTCATATTCAATATTCAATGAAATTACCGGTGATGGTGCGGTGCTAATTACTATATTCATTTGCAATCGGAACAAATATTATACTTGAGCAACCAGTTGCAACTGAGCAGCTCTCTTAAAGTATTTTAAGGAGCATATTAACGGCCGGAGTATTTTCCAGGAAAGAAACAGTGCTTGAAACGCTTCAGCTGAAGCCGTTGCGCACACAGTACGAGCTCTCCTATAACGACAATAACAGCTGCAAAGAAGCTGGAGAAAATCCTCTGAGGCGTTCAAATAAAGTTTATTTTGAGACGAGGGCAGTAGGAGCCTTGCCGCACCAAACGAAAAATATGCATGCATGCATAAAACCTGCGTAATGTCCTTACCTGTTTTGTAAGGAGCTCTTCTAAATATACATATATGGGCGCGGATTTTTGCCGTTTATAGAGAAGCGTTAGAGGATTTTTTGCTGCTGCTTGTGTTAGAATAAAATAGGATGCGAGTGACTCTATTTTCTACTCGACTCTAACTGGCTCTCGGAATCACTTTCTTTAAATTGCCTTCACATTTCCTGGAATTTCTTTAGCCTCTGTCGTAGAATTCTGCCCGGCTTAACACGCTTCCTGACACAAATATCTTGCAACTGATCAGGCATGCGCTATTTGGGGCAAACCCGGCAGAAGTGAACACTAATAGGCTCGAAAATGCGAAAAACACCCCTGGCTACAGTTTTCGCAACAGAAAGCTCCTTTTGGAAACTGAACGCTGAAATCTCAGCTAGCGCCTCAAGTCAAACAGCGCTCGAGTCATGGTTTGGAAAGAAAAAACTTAGTATCGAGAGTACCTTCCCATTGTTGATGCGCGCCCCATTACGTCCAAAAACGAACCATATTACGCAATAGTCTTGGAAAGCAGCCCAGCTATATCAGATAGATCTCATTTTGAGTGCGTAACTGCTTAGCGCTTCACATGAAGGGTCCTTTATATTAGGCGCCGCTTCGTAATATTCTCGTTTTTCGCTATCCACGATTCACTACGCGCCAGCTACTCGAAGGTTTGCGAATCACCGGAGGTCACATTTACATATCTTAAGAGAGCCAGTTTCAGACGCCTGAAATGGGTGCTCAAGAGTTGCGATAGGCAAACATATGCGAGGTCAGTATTTGGGGCGACAGCATTGCGTCGTGGAGTTTACATCCTTAAACATGTATTCGGACATAATATGCCGTATAGTGAAGGGCTCGAGATCAATTTTGACCGCGAGTGATTCTGTACCGTTCAGCCACTTCGAAGAGTGCAGTTTTTTTTTCTTGCATTTAACAGAAATCGAAACGTCGTACCTAGATTTCTATCGCTGTCCCCTGCGCTCAGCGCCCGAACCCCAAATCTATTAAACCCCAGCAGAGGTAATACTCAAATGCATGAAATCTAGATGGATAGTATTTTGTTAGTATTCAATACGAATATAAGAAGTTTGCGCCGATATCATAATTTACAAATTTTTTAAGATAGTGCTCCTGGCTGCCGCTTGCATTCGAATAAGGCGACATGACCCTGCGCACTCTCACCCCGATGACCTCATTTGGACTTGCTGGGCGTGCCCGGTATTTGGACGCTTCCAAAAGAATTGGGCATGATTAGGCGTGGCCTGTGGCGCACTACCGCGACTTGTTTTCATTTGTCTTGCTCGTCGGCGTGCAGTAAGTTCAGGGTGGACAGGAGAATAGTCATTTTCGATCGCCGATATATTGGGTGCTAATGCAGCTAGATTAATAATTTTTTAGTTGCGGAGAGGATTGATAAAATACCTATCGCTCGCTCGAGCCCGGTTTTTAGTTTTATAGTAAACAGCCTTTTAAGCCACCGAGGCGTATGAAACAGCCTTCTTTACCTTAGGACATAATTTCTTAGAAACGCAAAGATGTCAGGCAGAGTAGTGAGAAACGCGGTTTAACTGATTCCTGAAATGTGTCAGGGATATCAAACGATCTCTACATAGCAGTGCCTTCCCTTGCAACGCAGATGCTTGCTACATCGTGCGTGAGAAACTGAAGTGTAGCGTCTTCTTGGGTGGCGCCGGGAACCCGGTATCGCGCGCCGCCCGGCAGAGAAACTAAAGAGGGGCGCCTAGTCGTGACTCGTGCAGCCTCGGCGGGCAGTCGTGTTGTGATGCTAATCAACCGCAGTCTTGTTCCTTCCCTCTTGAGATAGGCCTGCAGAGGAAGCACTATGAATGAGACCATCTGACCATTTTTGGGTGATGCTTTCTCGCTTCTTGCTGAGAACCAGTTCGTATGCAGACAACCAGCGCTCAACATTGGCCGAGGTGAGGAGAACGTATTTGCGTTCGGTAATGTTTGACGCATCAACAGTTTCTTGAATCCCAGAGTGTTCACCGGCAAAAGCTGCTGGTGCTAACTATAGCACAATAAACTTGTTCTTGCCTACTAGTGCTGGCAGCTTCATGTGAATGTTGTCTACAAAATATCTAAAGGGACCAGCCAGGAGCCGTTCTTCTGTATCCACTATCGCACCTATGCTGGCGAAGATATTCAACCCTACGTATGTTAGCCGCCAGTAAACTAAAATGAAAGCAATAATAAGATACACTCACTTGAATGGTGTCTCGAGAGATGATAGCTATAGCAAAATGTTTCCTCTGAGAGTTCACAACATCCAAGTTGCTGCAGTAATATTCTACTACTTTCCTCCATGCTGCCTAGCGTGCATCACAACATGCTCTGGTAGGGAACAAAGACCTCCCGCAAACACTGCTTGAAAGCCACAAACAGAGAATAAGTTTTCAAGAACAAGAACACAGCCTTCACTGTACTAGCATTTCTGTCCATGTGACTGATGTGCTTCCTGGCCTCTTCAAAGATACGATGGAGCCCGTAGGCCACTTACGTCACTTAAAACATCTTGTACAAAATGGAATGGGTTCTGGGACAGCCCTTAGTGCGTAAGAAGGGATGCGGGTAAACTGATTTAACTTACTCCCGCGGATGCACGAAGCTTAATGAGCAGATAACTACGCGTTAACCAAGGCCATCGCAGAGTTGCGATGGATTCCGCGCCAGGGCTTAGTGTTTACAAGTACAGGCTATATTTTCTTGTCGGCAGCAAGATTGCTAAAATAATCGGCAGCGCACCCACTCGCAAATCTTTTCATTTACAGCGATACAAATGAGCTCCCCCGTTTCATATCTGATGCTTTCCAGTGTGCGGGTAGTTTTTTGTTTTTTTTTAATTGACCAGGACAGCACTGTGTGACTGAAGGTTTGCAGCAAATTCTTAAAAACTCGGATGTTTAGTCTAGCCCATGGTATATTCGCGAAAGAGTCGCACACAAATGGAAGTCAAATGCATGATTACTCAAGTCCTAAAAAAATGCACTCAGAAAGTCGCTGTCTGAATGCTGAATGCTGAATGTCCTGACCACTTCTTATTTTTAACATCCGTGGAAACAGCGGACCTCCCCGTCGCCTCTCCTGCTCTTTCGGGGCAAGTGCTGTCTATTCCACCGGGCCAACCTTGGTGCAGTAGCAGAGGGAGATCGTCCGGCGATTACGACAACACCACAAGATGAAGCCAGCTTTCCTCTTCTCTTTTTCGCTGGCGGCGACGCAAGCAGTCGGATACAAAGTTATTGGTCGGGATGTCGAGCGAGTGACGCGTCCAAGATAAGCCTAGAAAATTGACAGCCCCGCAGCCCAGGTGAACCGTCCACTCACCTTGTTTGCCTGCCTGCTGCTTTCTCGAGATCTAGGAAGGCCTTCGTATACATTGGGAGATGCGAAAACAATTTGTCTGACATGTTGCTCTCCCTGACATGTTGCTCTCCCTGGCATGTTGCTCTCCATGGCTACAGGTGTGGCTTCGAACTAGATAAGAGGAGTTTGGTTCTGACAGCAGAACCCCTGTTATGCTAGAAACCTCCCAAATTCGATACCACGAGCCACAATACCGACTCTGAAACTTTAAGAACTGGACTCGAATATAATTTTGACATCCTTCGACTTAGTAATTTACTCATGTGGCTCACTTCATAAAATAAGGAAGTAGGTTAAATATATTCAGTCAACTACGCATTTTGCTCTTGTACTCAGTCCCGTAAATAATGGCCACGCTATCATACATTTAAAGTAAACATAAAGCACTTAACTATCTTGAATCGTTCTGAAAGGCAAATCTATTAGTTCATGATATCCGGTGTAGTGCTAAGCTACTGTGGTATACCCGACAGTTAATCTACTAGGGGGCCTGAAAAGTGAGGTGTTCCACATAACAATCCTAAGTCGATGATGCGGCAGAGTGAAATATTAGAGACATTTAGTTTAGCGCTACAGCCTACCGCGGCCGTCTAAAGCTACCGCGCGCCGTCAGCACAGCACGCGCTGATAGGTCTGCGTGCGGAGTCCGCAAGTATTGAACAGGAACGTGACGCCATCTGTCGCCCTCTGGGTGATCTGCGCATGCATACTTACGCTCGCGTAGTAGCGGTAGACGGTAGCGGTAAGCGTAGCGCTAAACTAAATGTCTGTATTAGGACGCCCAGTATTTACGCCGCTAAGCATCACCTCGAATTTGTGAAATTGACAAATAGATTCACTTTTTAGTAGATATCATATTGTTTTCGGCAAAAAAAAAAAAAAATGAATTTCTTTACTAGAGCATTATTACTGCGGCCGCATGTCATTCGGCTAATCAAACAATGCTAATTTCTCCAGTGTCCTACCATTCTGGGCAGTTGTGCACAAATGCTCTGGATATTATCTTGCCGATGGTTGTTATTGTTCGAAGGTATGCCTGGCAATCCTTCACTGTGAATATGCATGAATACGAGCAGCTGCGTTGTCTCCTTAGTAATTAGCATGGGTTGCTTTCGTCTTACTCTTCCTTGCTTGGTAATACTCGTGCCTAAGTGCCTTTTAATACATTTTTTGCACGCTTTGTAATTTATTATGTATGGGATTCAACCTTACGTTCTTCTCTAACGCTCAATTTTATTCTGAAAATTTTGTCTTCTTTGCAATTGCGCTGCAATAGCATCTGATGACTTGTATTTTTTTTTCGTATTTATTTTCCTCATAGATTTAATGCCTAACATATAACCGTACAGAATGGAACATATTCCTTTGTAATCTTATTCTGGCACGAAACACTAAATATGTAGTAAGTTTAAATCACCAGACCTCATTCATTCAGTCATACAAAAAAAGAAAAATATCATGGAAGATGCTCAACATAAAGAACACGCACCAGCATGAAGGAATTTCCAGTAATACGTATTGAATAAGGCCTGCCATCCCACTGCGCATGCTCGGCTTGGAACAGAGCCGGAAGTCCGTACAGTAGCGAGTGAGCGATATGGCACCATAATCATACCAAATACCTGGTGCTTGACTAAAACGTCAGCATAACGAGTTCGTGCTTGCAGTTGCCGTTGATAGCACCGCTGGTTTTCTGTGCTTCTCGCGATCACCTACGATGGAGGCTCGTCAAGCTTTCGACTGACAAAGCGATACCTGCTACGACAATGGTCAAGTATCAGGCTGCTGTAAATGCTCTGAACGAAGATTTGACCGCACTGCCCCGACTGAGCGTCATCGTCCCTACCACAAACCTTGACACGTGATTCCCTTCTCTCCACGGTAGGGTCCTCTGACAGCGTCACCTGGCGACAAATAGCGGAAATATTGTTAAAACTAGTAGGAGCTCATTTAAAGCCCGTCATTTCCATTGCTTAAAATTTTATAGCGTTATCAATACTGCGCCAGGTTTCAACTCGTCGCGTAGTCCCTGGAAGGGCCACATTTGACCTTGAGCCGCAGCCGAGCCGAATACGGCTTTAACCAAGCCGTATGAACGTGCCTTAGTGGCCTATAGGGGTAACGTGAATGACAGGGTCCTGACAGGCTGATTCGGACGTAACCGTCCCATGTGAGACGAGAGACACAAGCCGGCAGCTCCTGCTAGCCCACATATAAAGCCCCGCTATAACATCTCAAGCTACACCATGAGGTACACTACACGCTGAACCATAAGCGCAGCCACGGAGGTATTGATAACGCAATTCAACCCGGTTTAACCAGAGCTTAACCACAGCCAATTCTTATACGAAGGTTGTGGGGCGAAGGTTGCACACCGTGATTAGAGACATAGTTGGGCCTCATCAGACGTGTGGGATGAAAGTGCGCTCCGTTTTCTCCAACCTCCATAAAGCGCGCAGTGTACTAGAATAATGTGATGACTGTAACGGTCAGGTGGCCTTTCTCCAGATTCACTTAGAAAGGGCATTTGACTGCGTCGCTCATGAACTATTGTTTGTCATTTAAAGCCATGTGAATGACGGTTTTGTCATTCATGAGGGCGTGGCCTTGGTATATACTTGAGCTGCACGACGAGACTGATTGTTAACAATTGTTTATATAGGGGCCCCTATCAGCGTACAGCGTTCCATACACCAGGGATGCCCCTTCAGCCGTTTTTGATTTTGTGTCTATACAGAGACCCTTTGTTTGAAAACACTGTCAAATAATAACATTTAGGGATTCAGGGTACAAGCAGCCGAAGCAAAGCTGTTAGCGTATGCAAACGATTTAGCTGTTTTTACTGATGACGAGGGGGCATATGCCAAGCTGTGAAGTGTGTGTGCAAATTCAGTCACGTCACCGGTAGTGGAGTTAACTGGTCCAAATGCCTCAAGCTTTGGCATGGTAGGTGGCCATCTACGCCTGAACGGTTTGCCAGTATGCCCTGGACGAAGACATGTACTTGGAAGTTCCGCTCATGGCTTACCATGACAGTGAACAGTATTGGAGAAGGCAGGCTAAAGAGTTATAGGACAAGCTGAAAAGTGGAAAGGGACCAACCTATCTATTTTTGCCAGGGCCACCGTTTGCAACTTGTTCGTCATCAGCAAGCTCTGGTACGTTATGCAGGTGTTGCAATGTTCAAGGTTAAATATTCAGCAGCTGCACAGGACTTTCGCCGTATTTGTCTGGGCGTCTGAATGGGAGCACTGCAGCCGGACCAACTTGTTCAGACAAGTAAAAGATGGTGGGCTAGAATCAGACCACCTGTTTTTGCGACAGTTGGGCAGTCGTTGTTTTTTTTTTTTTTTTTTTTTTTTTTTTAGAGACACGGCTGACCCTTTCTTGCGTACCGTATGCGAAATCAGGCTGAGGCGGCTGATGCCGGAGTACGTTGTTTCAACTGAGGATATTCCTGCAGGGATTAGGGGCTTTTACAGGGAAGTCGTAGCAAGTGTGAGATTTCATTCGGCGCGGTTTCCAAGCGATTGTTTGTCAACGGTAAAACAAAATAAATTGTCCTGTGCATGGTGGGACATTGTGTTTCTAGTGCCCTTGTACAGGGCCTGATGCAGTGGAGACCCAGGTGCAGATGTTTTGAAAACGATAAATATAATGCAAGTCCTGCCAGTAGCAAAAAAATTTAGTTGTGGTTGAACTCTGGTTAACCCTTAATGAATTGCGATAGCAATGGCGGAAGCTTCTTTTGCCTGCTATATTATTCCCCTGTCACGCCCTATCAGTGTACGGTGCTAAATTATTGGGGACACTTAAGCTTATTCTTTAAGAGTATATTAAGCCACCAGCCCACATATAAATGAGAAGGTTCAATGCTGCTGAACCGAATGTGGAACGAAAGCATTAGCTGCCGGTGACCTAGCATTATTCTTCTTCTTTTTCTTCTTCTTTTCCTCTTTCTTATTCTTCTTCTTCTTCTTTTTTGCTTCTTTTTTTCTTTTCCTTCTTCTTTTTCTTCTTCTTATTCTTCTTGTAGCGCTTCCCGGGACGACGCGATAGGCCGAAACCTGGCGTAGTATTGCTATCGCAATAAAACCTTCTTTTCTAAATTGCACACTGGAACTTTGCCGGTAAGAACATTTTTGGAGGGAAAGGGATTTTACATACCCTTAGGATCGCACTGTTTAATATGCAGGAAGCCAGAAACTTTATACCATGTTTTTTGACACTGTTGGAGACGGGGTTATTTTTGGCGTGTATTGCAAAGAATGCTAATGAAAGATTTTCCACTAGGCGTGTATGGTATCCGGTACTTTTCGGTATAGTGTAGCGTAAGGATTAAGTATGTGAGTAAGAAACTGATATAGGAGTATACAGGTTCGTTTTTCTAAAAAGTGCAGGAGGCGAACTTGAGAGAATACTGGCAACACTTCAAAGGCACAATTGCGGATATTCTGGGCGACATAGCAGCCGCAGGAGACGGCTCCACCCTGCTCGAACAACACACTGAAGATGCACTTCACTAATCAACTCCGGAAATTTCGACCATCTGCGGTTTTTTAAAGTTCACTGACATCGCACCGCACAAGGCCGCAACTCCGTTTTGCTGTTCATATGTAAGATTCACGATGCGAGCAAAATAATGAAGGAACAAATAAATAAATGATCGATATAACACGCCCATATCTTCAGGTTGACAGAATGTTATCCAAACGGAGCAATTGTGTTGCAACGCGCGAAAATTATAGCTATGCCACCAAAACAGCACGTGCATGAGGAAATGTTTTCGTGCAATCTTCGTCTTGTTATTTTTATATACATTCTAAAAGCGATATTTTCGTAGGTGCTGTCATGTCAGTTGGAGCGTGCACGTGTGCGTCGGCTTTCACACTTAAGTGATGCCCGAGTGAAACAAAAATTAATATCTCTACCTAGCTGATACAACTCGCATATCCTCTAAAGAATGAAGAAAACTGAATACTTTCGAGCTTCAAGCGTGAATTTTTATCAGGAGAATGGTCCGGCGGTCTCACTCGCCATCTCTGAACACACAGCATAAAATTGAGTTAAGCATGGCAACTCGTGTTTCCTCAATGAGACAGGGAACGAATGCAAGTTAATCTCTAAAGTGGAACCTACTTTTTTGAAGTCACTGTAAATTTTGAGATAAGTTTGGAATGTTATTAGCAATATTATACCAGGCATTTTAAGGAAGCTTGCCACAATTTTTTTAAAGGGGACTCGTAGAGAAAACAAAAGGAGAGTGTGCGGCACATTTGTACTAGGGCTAGCGTGCGGAGATCACAAGCAAAAAATAACGTTCATTAGTTAGTTGGTTAACTAGTTTCTGACAATTAACTGCAGTTAAGGGTCTAGGTGTCATTAGAGATTTGTAGCTACCCACTAGTAATAGTAGTATCTGTTCTCAGAATTTCCGTAATCGCGAATTTTTTCGGCTCTGTGGCTCAACAAGTTTCGCTGTCTCTGGCCGAAAGACGCTCGATTTCGAAAAACTTGACCTTTAAGCCTCACCTCACTACCGTAAATCAATGGTTTCTTTCGAATATTGTAGATACTTATCTGCATATACCCCTCAGATTATATGTTAATAAAACGTAAGTTCCTATCCGAAAAACGCAATGCTAGAAAAGCTCGGTCGCCTCAACCCTCCATGTTTAAGCGTAACATAACTGCGTTCATTCGTAGTAGTTCGCAATCCATCACAGCGACCATCGTCAGCCTGCGCTTCAACTAAACAAGGAATTATAGGGAGAAACGTCGACATTAGTAGAGTGTGCAGCTATGTCAGTGACAGTATAGGCAGGGCACGGCTCAGACTGCTGTGAAATGGCAGACACAAAGTGTGGATTTCAGTAGCCAGCCGACGACAATGGCAGAACGAAAAATATGGATGCCAGGCTCCTGAGTGTGGTACAAAGCAAACATCTGCAAAATCCCGAGGGGAAATCACAAGGTACGTTTTGTGGCCTCACGCGGTTGACTAAATGTTTCCAGAAATTCGTGTTTTTATTTATTTATTTATTTACGAATACCTCAACGATTACATTGAAGGGGTATCACATGCGGGAGTGGTACATTCAGCACATGAAATTTTCTATTGATGATCTGAATGATGATGGGTCGGTGTCGTCCACGATAGCATCTGGCAGGTCATTCCAATCCTGCGTTGCCCTTGCCGATGGTAAGAAGTTTCCTGCAAATTGGGAAAGTTCCTATGTGGCACGGCCGCTCGATGGAAGCGCACTAGGTGCGGCCTGCTACGTCGCCCGAAACCGGCGGGAGGCGCCTACTTCCAGTAGCCATCGCCGCAGCGCCACCGTTCGGGGATAGCCGCGCGCGGAGAGCTGCGCCTGGCTGCGCTTTGAGAGAGGCGTCGGCGTGGTAGAAGCCTTTTAGTTTAAGGATATAAGAGCTCCGCTTCACACAATTTGGCAACACGAATTAGTATATACTGTCATGTCTAGTGTGACCATGTCAGCACTTAGCGCTTGCTCGGCAAGGATGTATACTGGAGTGTACACCGAAAAACTTATAGTGACGGTGGTTCAAGGCCACTCGATTGGAGAGCTCGCATTATCGTGATGTTGCATTCGGATCCAATTGTTTGTAACATGAAAATGTGACCCGGCTGTGAACAATTCGAAGCTTTTCAGCTGCCATGGTAGCCTAATGCCTATTTACTCATTCCTGCATACAGCTTTTATACACAAATTGATGTCAACCTGTTCTAAGCTGCCAGCGCTATCAGATTAAAAAATGTCCTACTATGAGCAACCTCTGTGAAAATGCGATATGTAACCAACCTTTCTATCTCATTCTGACAAATGTTACGGTGGAAATATGAAGATGCTTATTAGGTTAAATCTAGATGATAACCTAGGATCTTCGACTCAGTTGACCTTAAACTTTGTACGCCAGAACGCTATCCGTCATGGCTTCCCGCATTTTGCATGACCGGACAAAGTAAGCGCGCTTGATAAAGCCGGTCTGCCTCAAGGTGCTACGTATATACGCCGATAGTTTTTATTACTATTTTTATCGGCTGCTCGCAAACCCATACAATTTTGCTGGTTCGTAATTTTCAATGGAAGAACGCTCATCGAGTGTTCCTGTTGTGAAACTCTTAGCTGCGATCACAAGAATGTTCACGCTTCAGAGCGCAACTGCAGCCAAGATTCAGCGAGCAGCCGAGTACGATTATTTATTGGCCACGCAAAAAAAAGGAAGAAAATAACCAATCGCAGAAGGAAAATCTTTCTTGAGAGAGGTTTATGCCATAGCCATAAACGTCGCTCCACTGTTGAGTTGACATTTCCAGCTTAGCTCGCTATCAGTGGGGGCAGCAACTTAACGATATCTTGCATAACGCCTTAGCATGGGCACGATCATTGTTTTTATAGATTAGCTGCAAGTACTGTGTACAGTCAGAAAACAATGATGAAATCAAAAGCTTACACAGCTTGCTACTTCGCCGGACCTCTTGAGACTTCATCACCGTGTTAATGAAGGTGCTCGTAAGCTGACAAAGCTTGATTACTTCCTTTGCGGGGTATATCAAGCCTCCATTGTCCTTGGTTTTCATTAACCTGTAACTCGTCCAGTTGACTCATATTTTCTGCAACAGGCTCTTGCACGACCGACATGTCGCCTCAAAACCATTACCAAATATCGCATAAATTAAGCAACAACCTGGTAGTGATAAACAAAACTTGGGGTTCTTAAGTCTCGTTGAGGAGCCTCGTTAGAGTGCCCGCACTTTGCTACCTGCATATTCACCGTATCCCGTAATTGCTTCCTCTGTCGCATATCATTAGGATGCAGCCTTAAGCCACCGCATTATATGAAATAGCACCCTACACATAGCTATATAAAGCCCCTCTTTACCGAAGCCGTACGAACGTGCCCTATATGAGTATACTGTGCCTGACGTGGGATCTAAGGGTCCCGCTTTTAATAATTCCCATTTCATCCTTACATCTTATTGACTCTCTCTGGTTTGGTAGCTCCTGCCACATTCAACATGTCATGTGTTCTCATTGCGCCAAAAGTGTCTGGCCATATCACCAACTAAATACCAGAGAGGTTTTTTTCCGATTTTCCGCCGACATAGCAGGCGCCGGATTTTTTGTGGAATATGGCTTTTCATTTTATCGCATCGGCTCAAACAGTCTCAAAAGTATAAACAAATGTTGTATGCACAGGCTTCTTTACTTGCAAGACCACTCAGACTAGCGCGGCAAAATTTAGAACAAATTGCATGCTTATATAAAAAATACCCTACGTAGCTTTTTTTGATATGTCCTCGCAACATAACCTGCGAGAAAAGCTTCTGGTGCTACCTCATCGTGTTCATCTGCTTTACAACACATCGTTAAAAATCCTAGTTCACTGGCCAGCTCCCTGGTAACTAAATAGGTTATACAACTCTTGGAAGAAGGCAGCAGAGCAGGTAACACCAACACAAAGCACAAGAGGCACACACACGCACACAAGGACAACGCTGCACTGACAACTATATTAACTCATCGTTCGACTCTATTAAGGTTAAACAACGTGACGGGAACACAGGAAAAGAGGCCGACACAACTAGCGCGGTTGTGCCGTCTTCTCCTGTGTTCCCGTCATGTTGTTTGCACGGTTAACCTATAATAATTCACCAACAAGTCCAATCTGCTGTCCCTTGTAGCAAATTTAATGGCAGCTGATAAGGTATTATGTTTCAGCATCTGAAATTTTTAACCTCAGCGCCGCTTTCATTTCACAGGAAGCGAGTGCATTTTCACTTCTCGCTGCTGCCTTTGCCTGAAGCGAGCTCAACAGATACAATTAGAGGGTCTCTTAGATGTCTCTTAAGCGGAGGAAGGCGAAAGCCCACCCTTCTCCTATCATTTGCCTCTCATCGTTTCCCACAGTTTGTCATTTCAAGTCGTCGTTTGATATATTGGTCGTTTCTCAGTCATAATGAGTCTGCCTGAGTAGTCATTGTAGCCCTTATCACTCATAACTAAGCAGGTTACTCATTTAGAATCAGCAGTGGTCATTACATGTCGTTTCACATATTGGTCATTTCGTAGTCATTAACGGTAATGATGAGTCATGTCTAGCTATTATAGTCATTAGCACACATCGCTAAGCACTTTTACTCATTTCTAATCAGTTGCGGTCATTTCATGTCGTAGTTTGATATACTGGCCACTACAAATCATTTGTCATTATTAACCATTAATTAGTTATTAGCATTAGTCATTACCTCTATCAATGTCCATTTATAACTTTTATTGATTACCTATCACCATAAATCATTTTCATTCTTAATCTCCCTCCTTGCACGTCCGCTTTTGCGACTGACACACCAGTGCACAGATGCGACGCACAGATTACAGGCACAGCTTTTGCGCACAGATTTTCGCTCCATGAGCCTAGAACGGCTTTCGCCTTAAAACACAAACGCATCCCGTCTCAACGTTAACGTGCTTGCACACGCGCACACAAAAAAATTTGCATTTACCACACAGACGCGAGGCGAACGCGTCCAGAAAGGAAGCAAACCGCGCGCTCAGAGCCGGCAACCCCGGCGGTGACGTGTCCCCGAACAGTGGCGCTCTCAGCAGAAATAGCGGGCGCAACTGTAAACTTCCCAAGGACGGGCTTGCCCATTGACGGCGGCGCGACGCAGCAGGCCGCACCCAGTGCGCTTCCATCGAGCGCCCGTGTATGTGGCATACTGCTCACCCATTGCGAAAGCCAAATGTATTGTACAGAAAAACCCTCAAAATTTCAATATCAATCACTGCGGCCTATATTTCCGCAGGCGCTACACGTTACCTATATCTACACCAGATGACCACCGGTTACGCTCCCTATAGGTCACTAGCATAGCTAACAGTGAGCCTGAAAGCTTAACATAAATTTTAAAGTTTTTATAAGGGCTTCCAGTTTCTGTTGCGTCATATTTTAATGAATAGAATCATGCGAAACAAAATTTATGCTTGGATGGAAAGCAAACTAGGTATTGCAGTACGCATACTTCACGCTACATTCTCTTCGTCGAAGCTAATTTACATTGGCTTTCTTCTGCTTCGCTAAAATTGTTCCTCTCTGAGGATTGCTACTAGCGGGACAACACAGGCAAAGCCAGTTTCCGCTTTTGGAGCACACGAAACCTCCTTCAAATCCCTACCGCAGCTGGCCAAGCGGAGACATGCAAGAAACGTCCAGGGATATACAAAAACTAGGTGGAACTGAGCCACAGATCTTAGGCTCTCATTTAGACCCAAGCCTAGAGGATGAGAAGCAAGTTGGAGACGGATGGAGAAGAAAGTAAAAGAGGCGCATTCCAGCGGCAGCGCTACCCCTGCGACATTAATCGATCGGCCAACGCTCTACTTCATCCCGCCGCGACGCTTGGAGAGTTCTCCCTAGGCGATGGAAGCGGCAGCGAAAGACGAGCGAGAACCCCGGCACATTGCCTCCCGCATGGCGCGTGCACTTTGCCTGCGAGAGCCCCCCGCTTCATGAAGCGTTTCGTGATCGTGAGCATTCACAGGTCCTCTTTGTTAAACGGTTCGACACTGCTTCGATCCTGCTGCTGTTGGCTCTCTGTCTGCTAACAAAAAAAAAAAAAAAATGCTACGAAAGGCAAGGCGAAAGGCAAGGCCAACTCGAAGGTATTGTGCTATTTCAGTGCTCGTTAAAGAACCCCAGGGGGTCGAAATTTGGGGAGCCCTTCACTACGGCATCGCACATTGCCTTAGTTGCTGTGGGACGTTAAACCCCCAAACTAAAGCAAATCAATCAAGGGTTCTAGAGCTCAGGAAGACGCATTGCATTGCTTAAGTCGAGAAGCGGTAATGTCGATTGAAATGACCATAAATCGACCAGCCGTCGTGCTCTCCCCAACGCCGAAGGGAAGAAAAGTCTGGAAATATATATATATATATATATATATATATATATATATATATATATATATATATATATATATATATATATATATATATATATTGTGTAGGTAGCATAATTATAGCGCTGCAGTGAGTGAAAAGTATTATCGTATTTGGCCAAAATGTAGGGCCGAAAACAGATTTTGCATTTCAATAAACAGTGCACTTTTTCTTTCTGTCAACATGAGCACGAGCACCGTTTTTTTTTTTGTTATTTTAACGGCGAGCAAGAGTGAACTACGAAAGGGCCTATAGGCGCGTGTAACCCTAGAATGGCTACAGTGGGAAGATAGTTTGAAGTATATGCACTGTTCTGCCCATCCATTCTTCTGGCATTTCACCTTTTTGAACGTAAGAGCTTTGTTACCTCCATCTCGGAAAAAAATTATAAGTCGGTGTTAGTGGCCTCTCACCCTGCAAGAATCATGAGCATCCATCTTGTAGGCCTCACTGCAGGCCTCACCCCATGCTTTTAAAGATTATCTGGTCGCATCAGCGTCGACCATTAGTAACCGAACTTGTAACCATAACACGTGGACAAAATACTATGAAACTGAACGTGCGTATGTATCTGCAACTAAAAAACTAAATATTCCTTTTTTCACAGTGACCTACCGAAGATGCTAACTGCAAACCCTACTAAATTCTGGCAAACTATGAACCCACAGCTCACGCGTACTGTTTCTCTAACAAATGATAACGGCGAACCAGTGACTGATATTGAATGTTCCAGCTGCAGCCTTCTTGTCCGTTTTGACCACGGAAACTGACGCATCACATATTATCCTAAACATGAAGACGTTTCCTGCTATGTCAACTGTTACTTTTTCTTCTTCTGGTATTGAATGTCTAATCAAAAATCTAAAACCATCCTCCTCAGCTGTACCGGACAAAATTAACCCGATGATTCTAATCAACACGAAACCTACCCCTGTTAAATACTTATGTTTGCTCTTCACGCAATCACTTCAGACAGGTTTGCTACCGGATGACTGGAATATTGGAAGGTCGTTCCCGTACATAAATCAGGTAACATAAAGATCCCTCTCAGCTACCGCCCCATTTCTCTTACCAGTGTGCCTTGAAAGTTCATGGAACATGTCAGTTATTCTTTGATTATGAATTTCTTGGATTCAAATATTTTTTCCATTCATCACAACATGAATTTCGCAAAAATATGTCATGCGAGACTCAACTTGCCATTGCTTTTCATAATTTGTATACCAACCTCGATATTAAGATGAAAATCGATGCCATCTTTCTCGATCTCGCGAAATTATTCGATAAGGTTCCGCATGATTGCTTGTTCCTGAAACTTTCCAATTCAAACTTGCATCCAAATGTGCTTTCCTGGATCAAATCTACTCTCACTAATTGTTTTCAGTTTGTTTCAGTTAACAATGCCACCTCGAGCCCATTATCAGTAGCGTCGAATGTTCCCCAAGGGTCCGTTCTTGGGCCCTTACTGTTTTTAATTTGCATAAACGACTTACCTCTCCAAGTATAATGTCATATTCGTTTGTTTGCCGACGATTGTGTTATTTAGCAACCTGTCACTAGCTTTTCCGATCAAAATCTTTACAAACTGACCTAAAAAACATACAAGCATGGTGCAATCAATGGCTAATGACTCTTAATCCTATTAAATGTAAATCTATGTCATTTCACCGCCGTCGTAATCCTGTTTTATTTTCGTATAAGTACTTGGGTATAAGTATAAGTACTTGGGTGTCTTTTTGTCCTCTGATTTAACCTGGCAAGCACATGTAACGAACATAATCTCATCTGCTAACAAATCATTAGGTTTCTTAAAGCGTCGCCTCCGTAGTGCCCCTCCTCATGTAAGACAACTTGCCTACAAACATTGGTTCGACCAAAATTAGAATATTCATCTGCAGTTTGGAATACCCATAAAAAAAAAAAAAAACTTGCTAATGCCCTCGAGGGGGCTCAAAACAGAGCCACTAGATTCATGCATTCATGCTACTCAAGCAATTTTAGCATTTCATCTTTAAAAAATCAATCGGATCTACAGCAACGTTCAGTCCGCCGCGGCATTGCAGTCTCTGCCTTTATTACAAGTTTTACTATTCTACCCTTCATCAGAAACCCTACATCTGCGCACCTCCCTCACGCTTTTCTTATCGTACCGACCATCCTCTTCAAGTTTCACGTCCACGCGCCCGTACTACAACCTTTTCAAAATCATTCTTTCAGAAAACAGCAGCCGACTGGAACGACCTTCCCCACCGTGCACATCGTTGGCATCACGTGTCCCTTGATGTTCCGACAAAGTGTTGCTGCACATCATGTATAAAGAATTTTTTTTATGTTTGTACCACCCCTTATGTAATACTCCTAACGGGGTCTTCAAGGTAATAACATGAAATGAAATGAAGCTAACAGCCAGGTGGTAGCTGGCAGGTGGCAAGCATGGATCTTTAAACCCTTTGTCTGAAACTTCGCAATCTCGAAAAGTTACAAGCACGCAATTTACAGGTGATAACTGGCTGGGGACATAGCGCGCACTAATACGCATGGTTCAGATTTAAAATCGCGCCACTCATTTCTCTTTCGCTCATGGAAGTCGCCGCAACTGCGATTATCGGCGAGCTTTGTGACGTCACGAGACCGATTGACATTGTTTAGTTGGCAGGAGCTGCCAAATTTGGCAGCTCCTTTCATATGGAAGAGTGACATGGGAATCAAAGACATTGGCCCTCTCGCCCCCCCCTCCCCTGAATTGAAGACGACAACGCTATGATCATGCATATGAGCTCGAAACGTTCACCTGAAAAGAATGTCAATGGCCACAAGACATTCTGTGTCACCTAAACAGAAATTGTGAAATCACAATGAATGAATCCCCTAAGAAAGTTAATGTTCGTGTTTTTTCTCTACACTGGCGACAACATAATCCTGTAAATCCATGCAGATAAGTTAACACGTTGAAATACTTCTGGCCAAGTTGACAAGTTACACTGACAAACTTCCTGGCCACCCTACCGACTCCGTGGCTACTTGGCCGCAGGAATTGTCCACCTACTTCCAGACAGGTCGACAATGAAAAGCAGTGCTGGGCGTTTAAATAGTAAAATATTCGCCGCACTCTCCGTACACGCACAAAAAAGCTATAAACTAGGGTTCTGTGCGACACGACTTTAGTGGTTCGCAATTTGTGAAATGTGGTGTCGGGTTCTCTCAATCTCTTCCTTACCCCCCCCCCCCCCCCCCCGCCTCGCTCCAGTATTCATTTATAACATCGCGTATTATGCATGAAACAGTGTTCATCCGAAAGCACACCGGATGCAAGTCGCCAACGAGAGGCAATTTGACTCCTTCGCCGTGCACGAAGGCCGAAGTGGTCATTCACTTCCCATTACATGCCGTTAATTAGACATGCTGCAAGAGCGCTGTAATTTCCGTATTGCAAAAAATCAAGCTTGTGTTTCTGTCCAACCGACGAAAAACACCACAATAGATAATAAACCATAAAAATAAAACAACTCACGGAGCCTTATAGCCAACATTTTTTATATGCATAAATAAAATATCGCGCACTCAATCCCATTTCGCCAATTCGTTGCGCAGCAAAAACTCCGGCTATTACATCATAAGCCCTATAAATATTAGGTCAGCGCGGCTTCTCGTAGGTTTTGCCGTGTGGCTCCTGATCCCAAGGTGACGGGTTTAATACCGGCCAAGGCACCTGTCGTTCGGTGGAAACGAAGTAGTACGAAATATTTGCGTGCTATGCGACGTCATCGCATGTTAATAAATAAATCACAGATGATCCCAATGAATCCGCAACCCTTTTATACGCCATCCCCGGTAAGTCGTTATGTTCTATCGGAGCGGGAGCGTTTAACTACTGAACTACTTATTAGTTTACATAAGAATTACTGGTTTCACGCTTTGTGATGATATCTTGTTGCTGCAAGAAGTTCGCCTGATGTCGCAGTATATAGTTTTCCAATGTACCGAACTACAACTGCAAAAATAAAAGCTTTTTGGGCCCTCTGTTATCTCTGTTATATCTCAGATATATCTCAAGAAATATGTGAAAGGCAGAATCGTTGGTGGATGGAACTAAGAAAGAAAATACTGCAACTTACAAGGTGAAGGCATCTGTAGCATGTTATTTCGCGCTCCGAGCTAGGAATGTCTTTTTATGTAATGTGCCTCAGCTATAACATTAATACAATAAGAAGCAAAAAGGAAGGGCAGGAAATATTAAGTCAGGAGGTATGTTGAACCTGAACAATAAGAAATGCACATTTCCTCGGCGATAGCGCTTTTTCTGGTCAAAATAGAGTTATTGCTTTTTGTGAAAGCCGCCCTCTCTCTGCAATGTCATTAAAGCTTCACGGCAATTCCGCTTCACTTTTCGCACTTAATCGCGCCAATATTTCGCATAGCTGGAGCGCACAGTAGAGAAGGTAATGTGGGGAATGTTCGTTCCGCAAAGTCTAGAAGAAAACGGTGCCAAAAAAAAAAAAGAAGAAGCTCAGGAAAAACGCTAGCTTCACTAGATTTCAAGGGCACCAGGAGTAGAGAGCCAATCGCCGTCTAGAAGAGAGGGCAAGAATCTGGCGAGGAGGATATTAGGTCACACGATGGCGGCAGTAATCAAAGCTCGGCATATCATTCAAGTTTCCAACAGGAACGTGTCATAAATGAAAACAACAAATTAAAACAAAACAGCATTGTACTTAAAGCGCGTACTTTCTGCTTACGCAGTTCGTCGCGTCGGGCCATCAAAGCGCCTACCAATTTTTTAAGGTTCCTTTTCCACTCAAGATGCCTTAGGCTAAGACCTGTAAGCGGATTACGTCAGTGGCGTGCACACCATTGGTTGGTTCAACACGGCGCGCCAAAGCGAAATGTGTAAAATGTAATAACTTTGTGTGCATAAAATTATTATTGATCCAGAATGAGCAAGAGTACAGCGAAGGGAAAGGACTCAAGTTTTAGGCAATAGGATGCGGTGAAAGAGAAACATGTCAAATAGCAAAGCATGAACTTAAAAAATATCATGAATGCATATTCTAGCTTACGCCGGCCATTCGAGCGTCCACCAAATGTTTAGCTCCCTTTATCTCTCAGGATGTTATAGATAACGGGCTTTATTGGATGATGAAGTACACTCTCTTATAATACTATCTCGATGTTACATAGGTCAAACAGCTATGTCACAGTTATAATCATTATTGTCATCATCCCTCTCGTTCCATCCACAAGGAAATTTCTCATCAGGTATTGCTTCTCATGCAGCTCTTCTTTAGAGGGTAATAATTCCAGAGGGATAAGTCCTTAAGCCTCCACAAGAAATAAGCTTTGTGTCTTGGAAATGAACATCAAGAACTAACGTCCTTGCCGTGAGATGTCTTGGGCACCCCACTTCACTTTCTGGTGAGATGTACGAGACATATTTATTTTATTTATTTATTTATACTGTGAGCCTTTTGACAGGCTTATACAGGAGTGGGTAAAAAAGTCACAATTTCACAGACAGTTTACAATACATCCTAGAAGACAAAAAAAAAACAACAACAACAACAAAGGAATAACAAGGAACATTGGACAACAACGAACATTTTCGTACCGACAATGTATGCGCATGAAATACACTCAAAGCACTACGTGATTTGCTAGGGCAATCCGCATAAATGCCTCTGCTCACATTGTTGCAGTTTGCTGGGCAAAAAATATTTCCACATTGGTGATGAATTCATCTGCAAATGTGGAGGAGACAATGCCGAGTGGCAGATTATTCCAGACTTCTATGATGGACGGAAAGAAGGAATGTTTAAACGTGTTACAGCGGGGGATAAATGACCTGACCGTCCTGTCATGGTTTGTTCTGGCTGAATGTTTGTATGGTGGTTTTAAGTATTCTTGTTTGTTGATATTAATACAGTCATGATAGAGAAGGTAAAAAAATTTTAAAGAAGCAATGCGTCGTCGGCTGTTCAAAGTTTGGACGTCTGCTCTGCTGTCAACTATATAGCAGAGTGACGGCCGCAAGTGGCCTTTTATTGTGGATGAGGTGCTAGTCCAGATAGCAAACTGATGTAGCCGACGACCGATATGCGAATACGTGGTATCTTCTAGGAAACTAATGAACCGAGGTAACAAACCACTCGGTATGCCTTGATAATTTTTTCACAGTTTGTCCAATGTCGCGAATCACCTAGCTACAAATTAGGAATTCTGTGGAGGCTGCGCTCCGACGAATCTGTTCTGTCCTAATATACAGTTGCCCTTTTTAAAACCAGGTAGCGGTGCATGTCAGAATATAAAAGCAAAGATTCAGTACATGGAATGATGGTATAGTTAATTGATGTAAAACAAAAATTAGGACATGTGGGAAAAATGAGCATGATAGCAACTGCTACCATTCCGTTTCAAAGGGGACGCTCCTATATTCCGTCCATCCATCCAGGACGACATAGATCAATTTGGGGGCGGCTCCGATATCATTCTATTGGAGGACTTGAGCGATCACACTGAGGGTCTGGACGGATACATTGATGTAACGGAAATTATTGCTAAACTTCTGCGAGTGACATAACCTGGTTATTATAAACAGAGAAACTAAATGTGAGGGACAAATCACGCGGGAATTCCGGAACTGACTTGACTAACTACTCTCTAATGTTGCATCAAATTTATAGCAATTTAAAAAAAAATTAACATAGACAAAACGGGGTAAGTAACCTCTCGGAAGTGATCATAAACGTATTACACTGCAGAAGGTTTCCCTGGTCTAAAGAGAAATGCAGAAACGACAAAAAAAGGACTGTGAAATTCGAAGACCTACATATCGAGCTAACACCAGCATGCATTGAAGAACCAATACAGAAACGCACTAGGAAATAAAAAAACAGATTATAATCAATTAGAACGAGTGATAAGTGGTAAAATTAAGGAAGTAAAAATAGCAAACCGCTGGAATAGAAATAAATACGAAGCTGGTGGAATGCGAAAATTAGGGAAGCCTGCGAACAACGACATATAGCTTCAAGGGAACACCTTGAGGCAAAGAAAGCACAGTTATCGGTTAAATAAAAAAATGACAATATTAGCAAGAAAATAAAAACTGGAAGTACAGGCCCTCAACCAAAGTAAAATAAAGCGCTCTCCATACGACTAGATAGCTGACATTAGAGACGCAACTAAAGGAGGACCAAGAAAATTCTGGAACCGCATAGACAGTTTTCGCGTGTAAGGAAGAAACCAGAGGCGTGTCTTTTTCTCCTTTCGCCGGCTGGTGGGGCAGCCGGGCGCCAATATGGCAGTGTCTATGGCAGAACGTTGTTCTATAAGGTGTCATCGGTAAAAAGCCTCAAAGAAAGCAGGAACTAATTCAAGATGGCGAAGGAGGATGTTTAGAGGGAGACGACCCTGAGCTCTGCATTATATAAGTTATAGCTCATTCACTTAGGAGCGATTATAGGGCAATCTCGCCATATATGTGGGAACAACACAGGACTGCAGGATAGAAAGCAGCTTAGAACTGACAAGTCTGAAGCGGCAAAAAAGGTAAAGCAAATATTCCCAAATGTAACATCCGAAGGGATAGACGAAATTTCAATCAAGGTGATTATTGAAGTGTTTACCAAAGGCAAAGAATCAGTGTTAAAAGCACTGCAAACATTCATAACGAATGCAACGGGCAGCTGGAGGCAGAGTAAAATGCATTTAGATTTATAACGGAAGATGAAACAGGATGCACCATGATATACTACAGGCCGATTACAATAACGTCAGTTATATGCTGGATGTCGATGCAAGGGTGAAATTAAAAAAGACACTCGTGGGTATAAAATAATAACATACTCGGAGAACGCCATAAAGGGTTTACAAAATGCAGGTGCTGAGATGATAGCATCTTCGTGCGTACCCAATGCATAGAATTATCGTCGGCGGAAAGCATATCTTTGTATTCAGCCTTCCCAGACATGAACGGTACATACGACAACGTAAAGATGGAAGTCTTAAAGAGCATAATGAAAGAAGAAAGTATCGGTTCTGAGATAACAGATGTCAAACAGGAAATATTACGGACAGTAGACTACAAAGTCATAAGAAGTGTGGAAAGGGTCGAGGTATGCAAATGATTAAGAGATGATTGTCCTCTATTACCACTGCTGTTCATGCTTGATATGATAAATATGGACAGTAGGCTACAAGAAAGTAAGCTAGGTTTAATTCTGTTGTATAGATTAGTCGGACAGGCAGTAGAGGATGAGCTCCCAGGATTAATCAATGCCAGCAGTACTTTACTTTTAGCAGGTAGCCAGGAAACTTGAAAACTCTGGTAAATCCTTGTGGACACTAAGGGGACGCTCTACAGGCTTCATGCTTAGGGTAATTAAGTCGGTTCTGACGAAGATCTTCAGTGGGTCAACCGATCAGGTGCTTGAAATACAAGGCCATGAAATACCTAGAGCTACAGAATACAAATATCCGGGATATGGACAAAAGACAAGCATACACAGAAAAGCACGAAACGGTCTGTTAGGGCAAACGGGCGAAACGATGCCTCGGTAATGAAGCAAAGAGCACTGTGGGGGTACCGCAGGTATGAATTATTGATGGTTGTTTGGAATGAAATAATAGTGCGTGGGTTTACTTTCAGGACTGCTGTTTTGTGCCTAAAGGGGAAGGTGCATTGGAAGGCTTTTCGAAAATTATTTCGAGGTGCCCACGAAAAAATAACAAGGGGTAGTACAGGGAGACAGGGAGCTATGAAATGGTCGTCCTTCCAAGCACGGGAAGCTCGGAATAAATGAGGAACCCCTGAGGCTATTGCGCAGTAGCAGGTGGTTAAAACGTTGACTCACAACAGAGGAAAATAGTTTTAAAACTAATCGGCAAGTATGTAGGACACAAGAACGGAGAAATAAGGAGCGTTAAACAACAGAAAAAAAAACACAGAAGGTATACAAGGATAAAGTCAATGGCAAAAGACCAGAGCATACAGCTATATCGCAATATGTAAAAGGCAGATCGAGAAAGAATCTTTATTTGATAACAGATAGGGCAGTGGCCTACTTTCTGAATTAGATCAGGGTGCATCATTAGAACAGGCAGCTCAATACAAAAAAAAAAAGATGACGAAGAAGATGACACTTGTGCAGTGTGTGGCAAATTCATCGAAACAATTGAACTTCTTATACTCGAATGTTATAGCACACATCTGGATGTCAAAGTGGGCACAGCCACTCTCCACGAGGACACAGAATTTAGAGATACCATTTTTTGATTCAGGGGTTATTGAATCTGAGGTAGAATATAGCAAAGTGCGATTAGAAGATTGCTGGCTGAAAAGCAGATGGTGACATAAGGTAAGAGGAGTAGGGATAAAAATTTTGCAAATGAAATGACGAAAAATGTGACCAATGTAAAATACATTCAAGATGTATCAAAGAAAATAATCCGAGCATAGTGGCAATCGCCATCAGGCTGTTTCTAAGGGGACGCTCTTATATTCCGTTCATCTGCCCAAGCACGCTTCTGGCCAGCGCAGGTTTCCTACAAATATTTGCCTAAAAATATCAACGAAACAGTACTCCCGAAAACACATAAATAAGGTTCGCCGAAAGTAATTTGTTGGACATTCGATGCATGTAATTTTTAGTTACTAATTTGTTGAGGCACGTCTGCCAGAAACCCAAGTAAAGATATTCTTATTTCTAATTTTCGTTCCGTTCAAGGAGGTCTATCATTCTTGTGGTCCCTGTTGACGTAAAATTGACAATCGACTTAACGTAACGTGCAAGTTGTCGCCTCAAAAGTTAAAAAAGAAAGGCTACACGTATCGAGCTAACTAGATTTAGCAGGGTACTTAAGGCGTCCTGATCATTATTATAGGCAGCGGCACAATGTCAGACGTAGTTGTGCTGTTGGGCACAGGCTTCGCAGAACGTTCTTGAGTTGCATTTATGAAAGCAAATGGAGTAAAATGGCAGTATAGTCAATTTGGATGTTTTTCGTATTTTGGGCCAGCTTTAGCAGGGTACTTAAGGCGTCCTGATCATTATTATAGGCAGCGGCACAATGTCAGACGTAGTTGTGCTGTTGGGCACAGGCTTCGCAGAACGTTCTTGAGTTGCATTTATGAAAGCAAATGGAGTAAAATGGCAGTATAGTCAATTTGGATGTTTTTCGTATTTTGGGCCAGCGTTCCGTCTATTGAGCGCTGCCTGAAAACCAGGAAATAGTGACACTACAGGTCTGAGCTTGGAATAGTAACAAAGTAATAACAAAGTACGTCATTCTTGCAAGCCGCATATTCTTGTATGTTATTTGCGCATTATATAAGACCATATATACCGCTTTATTTTCGTTCATTGCCCTGACGGAATATGGTAATATTGTGGGAGAGAAAATGCCTATTTCTGGGCATAAAAATATATTTATGTGCAGGCAGCTACGAACAGAAGCACTGCCGTTGTGCTACCAGTAAACAACCAATTCTCGGACGGCAAGCTTTACATTGCTTCAGATGGACTTTACGTAAACGCCACTGACACTTTATTGTGGCAGGGAGCTGAATCATCACAATATTTAGATGCGTTATGTAACTTCAAATCTATTAATTCTGTGCCGACATCGTTGGAGCTCCAAATACCAACAGCGAGATTCATTTTATGACACTAAAAATGCAGGTTTCCCGATAGAAAAACTGACTTCATGGTTTTTGAACTCAGGGGTTAAGTGAACTACATCATAACGGAAATAATAGATAACATTTGTTAACAATAATAACCGTTTAACAATAATAATTACCTAGGACATAAGACGCACCGAAAAGCAGCAACAGTTATCCTAAAACTATGCTTATTTATAAGCAAACAAGCAAAACACTTGAGAAAATGTTGTTGAAAGAAACAAGAATGACAGGTTCTTAACGTAGTTAAATGAGTGGTAGGTACGAAAGCTTTTGCGCAAATATGGAAGTTGATGGAGCCGGTCGACTGCGTGGCAATGTACAGAGCGAAATTGTACTGCAGTTTGCGACGCGAGTGGTCGGCTACGCTGGTAGCTACGAAATTGCGTTAGTACTATCTAGGAGAAATTTTTAAGGTCGAATCCGGTTCGCTCCATCGGTTTTTTTTTTTTTTTTTTTTTTTTTTCCGCCCGAGCTCTGCAGATGCAAGCTACAATACTTATGGTTAGGTTTGTCAGGGCTAAATAGGGCTTTATCGCTAAATGTGAAAAAAAAAAAAGAAACATTTGCGCTCGTAACGTCGGACCAGCTCACAACGACTGAGAAATGTTGAAAAATATCATTGAACTAAAAACTTGCTAAAAATTCTTCTAACAAAATATATAAATAAAAAATCAGCTGAAATCCAAGAAAAGGCAAATTTATGTAGCTCTCGTGAATGCCCTCATCCGAATAGTGAAAGCTTGAGGCAACAACAGCCGCATTAATTTGTAAAACTCTAGATTTAGAGCCATGCAAAAATATTGTTTTAAAATTAAAATAGTTAGTTGAGGTGCTAAAAACATTGCGCAATAAAAAGGAAATATCACAGTTCAAAGCGAAAATAACAATTCAAAATAGCACAACAAATATAGCAAACCCCTATGAAAACTGCCCACGAGGAATTTAATATTCTTTCTTTTTTCTTTTTATATAGCTATACAAAATCACTGACACCAGCGACCGATAGCAGAGATTTCCCTACCTATGGTGCGCTTGATTACTCTACACATTCATCTGCGGCAACTGCAGAGTGCTCATTGCAAGTGTTGCAAAGCGGGTCATAGGAAATACTACAGGTTCTTTGTTTTAATATCTCATTTAGTGCAACGTGGAGTAATTTGTTTGAGACTTCTTGATATCTAAAATTACATAAAGTGTACTCTGAGCAGAAAAAAATAGCGTAAACCCATTTTCTTAAACTACCAGCTGATTCACATGTGTTAACTTCCGCGGTTTTTCAGGACATTTGTAAAAACGGCGGCCCGTGAGGTGCGCTATTAAGAAAATGCTTTCTTAAGATGATGCACTTGTCGACACCGCAAATCATGACGTTTTTCTCCGCATAGCTGAGCTCTTCCCAGTGAACTATTACAAAATAATGCACACTGGGAAGCACGCTCTTACTCTGAGTGTAAACGTAAAATGTTACGGCAGAATCTTGCGCTGGAACTCTGGCTTTCCTGAGCGAGAACAAAAACAATCAGTACTCGACTTTCATGGCAATTGCAGTGTAAAAATAATCGTTCGTTTGGAGCCCGGGTGCAGGCTGCATCTTTCTGTGAGCAATAGATATTGCATCCCAACTAACAGTCCTTTCCCGTGAAACTAGTTTTATCACCATTTTGTTTTGCAAATCATAGAAATACTCGTGGGTTAAGTTATAAAAAACGTGAGGCCTTATAGGTACTATATATACCAATGCTGTCCAGGGTCAGTTTTTTGTACTTTCTTTTATACCGTGCCTCTCCTGCTTGGACCATGTTTGGTCCGCAGTATGTGATAAATAAAATAAATAAAATAAAAATAAAAAATATAATTACTAAATTAACCATGCTTTTCAGAGTATAGGAATTGACCTTATGGCATTGTACTGTGGCATGCCATAATTATTCATTCTAATCGACTTGGAGAGCTCGAAAGCGGTTCTCTCCTGCTGAAGGTTCAAGCCGGAAACGCATATAAGACTGACAATATTCCGCAACTACACTGCCATGAATTAGTACTTGCAATAATTTCTGTTATTCCCATCCTTGATGGAGGAGACGGCGGGTAAAAGTCACTTCAGAAGAGAACGACTTGATTGAAGCCCGCAGCCTCTTTTACAAGGCAAACAAAGATACGAAAGAAAATAGACATAACAATTCTCTTCTTATGAAATATGTATACAACGTAAGAGCAGTCATACACTCAAATCAAATGAGAAATGCTCTTCAATTATTTAAGCATGAGTAACAAAAAATTCACGGCTCGTATATGACAAGTATGAAATGTCATTGTGAGGCTGAAGAGCATGCGAGGGCGATGCAAACGGGGCCCAATAACGTTATCGCGTTCAACTTTTGGAGCCAAAGCTTAAGCGCCCTCCATTTTTTTTTTGTAGATAGGTTACTGCTTAACAAATAACCATAGTCTGTCACCAGTTTGTTTTCAGGAAGTTTTCAAGCAACTAAAGCCGTATTCTTTTTATTTTTCTTTCGCACTCTGCAGGTCACTTAAGATTTTTGGGTTTACTTTGAACATAAAATGTGGACCGTTGTAATAAAACGCTTAGTATAAGGTGTGCCTCCTGCAGGCTAGTACGTTTTACAGTTTGGAACTACACTGACGTGTAAAAGCGCCGAAGAAGTGAGGTAACGAGCTTCTACGGCCCTCCGCCGATTCTGAGTGCTCTGTGTAGAGTACTATAGCTGTGCACCTTTCAGCACAAAAATACTTGTAGTGTTAGGCTTTCAAAATGGTCATCTTTGAACCTATGAATGAATGAATGAATGAATGAATGAATGAATGAATGAATGAATGAATGAATGAATGAATGAATGAATGAATGAATGAATGAATGAATGAACGAATGGAGCTTTCATTTGATTGAAGGAATGGCTCTCGGAGGCTGTTTGGATAATTAGGGAATTAGGAGTGATGGGAGTGTAGCTTTTCGCTTCTTCAGGTTCTCCAAGCTGTTTCTCGCTGCTTGCCATGCTGCCGGTCTACGCTTTGCAAGTCGACCTCTCTCACACTATTTCAAGCAATCAGCTCTCACTGGCATAGGTGGGAATGGCATGTTGTATTGAGGTGCTTGATAGTATCTCATGTGCTAGGGTGGGCATGTCGTCATGTGGAATATGCGTAATTTTGTTTCTTCCTCTTGGAAGAGATGCGCTTTGCCATATAAGATGATTTAGATCTGATGTACACTGTTCCTGACAATGGATGCATGTGTGGTGTTTGAGCGTTTCGTGTCTGCCAAGAAACCACTTGTTCTGTATGACTGGTCATGTTATTACTTTGTTCGGAAATATATCTTGTGGTCGAGTGAGCTCTTTCGTACTGTCAAACACGTGCGTTGGTGTTGCCTCATATAACCTAAGCCTGCTGTCGTGCTTTATTTTGGTGCGTACATAGTGCATCATCGCTCTGTCTAGGGAGCCTTTGGTGAGCACTGTTTGGTAGGAATTAGCGTCTATCAAGTTAGGCATGGAGTTGGAGTGTGGGGCGTTGTACCTGTCAGCAAGCCCACCCATTTGCGCGCCTGCCTCATGCGCGGCTTCATTTCTCCCGTCCATGCCAGTATGTTCTGGTGTCCATATAATTTGAATTTTTTTTGCAACTTCCCGCAGTCGCTTCAGCCTCTTTTGGGAATTACTGAAGAAGTAAAAGCTTCTTCAAATTTCATTGCTTCAGAGAATATTGTTACGCACGATCAATGAAGAAGCGGGCAGTGGCGCGGACAGGAGCGCTCGCTCTAAAACAATAAAATTTAAAGAAGCTTCTATTTCTTCTTCGGTAATTCGATATTGCATATGTCAGGGTCAAGGATGTTAAACGTTTTTATATGCTCGGTCAACGTTAAAGCTCTTTTTTCTTTCAGATGTAGCATTACGCGATCTTCAGAAGTAAATTTTATTAAAGTGCATAGTACCTAAGGAAATATAATGATAACAAGAACTAAACGTGTGCTCTCGGTCAAGCTATTCGCACCGCACTCGAGGATACCAAAAGCATAAAAAATTGCATGAAGACCTCAATTTCTCATAGGCCAAGTATTAATTGTGCTAGAAATTTATACGCATCTTGAAACGTGGCATGCCTCTCAAAAGGAGGATGTGAGGAAACATGTTTGTAGATTTAAAAAAAAAAAAAAAGCAAGTTGAAGACCTTTACGTAAGAAACGCAGAGTCGCTCGCTCGGCCTTGACATCGGACTATGTGAGAAAGTAATACCTGGAGGATGCAAGGAAGAAAAAAGTAAAGGAAGAAAAAAATATCATTCTAAAGTTTGTGGTTATTGCAAGTAAGTTTTCTTGTCTCGGGGCTTGATTAGTATTTAAGCGAATTATAACATAAATTTGTGGCTACTGAATTATATGTGAAATAAGAATGCGAGTGCAGTTCATGGAGCGTTATATTATGAGGAACTGCTAGTAAACAAACTTCTTGCTGTCTGGTCTCCAGCCGAGGAAAATAAAAACTAAATAATAATAAACGCTGTAAACGCGCATACAGCTATGAGGAACTTGATTTGCAGCCTTCATAAAAGTAGTCCGTGACAAGGGCTGCTATTTAAGGAGTTTATGATTTAAAATAAACCTTAGGCTGCATTTAGTGCCGGAGTCAAGATGAGAGCAAGAATAGGCAATGTTGTTACAGATTATAGCTGCGTCAAGGCCACATTTAAAGCTCGGTTACTCACTAAAGCGGCGTTGGAGGAGTTATTAGAGCTATGGCCGCTGTGGTGGAAAATTGCATAAATAAAGTGTAGACTAAACAACCACTGTTTACAATTCATGAACGTGTCTCAGTTAGGCACCTTGGTGTGCCAAAGCCAAAACTTAGCTAACTTATCAAATAGCTACCAAACTATAAAGGTTTTGTCGTTTTCTCTTGAAGATTGGCTTTCAAATTTTGATTTCTTCGCCTGGCATCGACGCCAGCAAATTGCCCCAACCTCATATGTAAACGATATTTTGATGTTTCTTCTGACGTGCTTCCTTAACCGAGAAGAGATAGAAACTTGAATGAATACAGAACTTTTTTCAGTTATAACGTAGCGCCATGGCCCCTCGCCTCCCTTATAGAAAGGACGTTGAAAGACGCCCGTCTTGTATACACGTCGTTCAGATTAACGGACGTCTAATAAAAGAATGGTGAACTTAGTTCTTTCCTTACACGCTGCAAAGCACCGTGACACACCACCGCTCCACACGGCTTTTCTCCTTCCTTCGCATGCCAGCGCGAAATTTCTGAGCTCCGCTATCCCCTAGCGGCGTAAAGAGGAATGACACGTGGGAGAGGTTTTTAAACCTCAGAGGTTGTAATCAGACATTTCCCGCCTAGGCAAAAAGAAACGAAATTGAAAAATGAAGTTTATAAGTGCCAAGAATACTCCCTTATTGCTTAGCGGTGTGCTGGACAGCTTTACGCTAGGCAAATAAGGCCCTTCAGGGGCTGCTCAGTGAGTTGATGTAGGGAACCACCGAATGGCACTCGATGGCTTCCTCGGTCGTTTCTGAAATGAGCCCTCGTTCGCTAAAGTAGTCGTACCGCGCTAGCGATTGGCTACCGTCTGTACTGCAAAGACGGAAGAAGGAGGGGCTCTAATTTAGTCTTTTTTTTTTTTTCTGAAGTGTAACCGATACGGCTGAATCTTGTTGATATCGGCATTTCACGTAATGTGACAAGTCAAGACTGAAAAAGTGATTTCTCATCTGCTTTTTTTTTTGTTAAGTTTGTAGCAGCTATGTGGGGAGAGGTTCGGTGGTCCCGCAGTGGACCCATTAGACAAATTAGATGTGAGTGATGGTTGGTGACATTCAAAATTTGTGCTTCAGTTGCTTACGACCAACAAATGGATAGAAAAAGGGGAATGCGTTTAGTAATTTTTGCATCCTACACAACAAAACCTTTCCTCGTGGTGAAACAAAAAATTTCACCTGAAAGAAAATAGTAGCGAAGATCATTTTTCTAGCAAAAGAATCCAGAAACATATGATATTCATAATAAAGTTTATTTACCTCAGAGCTATTGCAGATGCTACATATTACAGAACCATTAGTGAAAGACCGCGTTTCTACCTGGGGACCATCCTTGCGGAGTTATACTTTAATCAAGCAATGTAAGCAACTACGAAGCAACCAAATGCGCAAAAGTATACAAGAAGGAATAACTTCGTGTTTTCTGCAATGCTTGGGTAGTGAAATTCAAAACGTTTCGCCGACAGTTACGGCACTTCATAATGCGAAATTTGAGCGCAGCTTACCAGGTATTTTGGATTTCCAATGCGATGAGGTGGAGGGAGGCATGTATGTATGTATATGTGCTTTCAACGCCTATACTCCTTTTTCTAGTATATAACCATTCTTCAAATGACAATGCTTTCATGGTTCTCGACTGTAATGAAGGAGGTGCAAGCATATGGTGCCTTCCGGCCCGCCACTTCGAGCGGCACTTCGGCAACGGGGGCGCGATTCTCTACTGAACGATCATACCTCACCGCGTCATGTTAAACATTAGCGGCGCCTTCTGGGCGTTAGCCCTCTCTTCTTCCCTGCATCGCACCCTTCTTCACTTTCGACTTCATCTCTATCTTCCGCCACTGCCCTCATCACTCTTGAGTTGCATATCCCCTCCGCCGCTTTTCATTGTCGTCCTCCTGTTAAGCATTCCTGCACTTTTGCTGTAACGTTTTGGTTCCCCTGTAGTCACTCTTATTTACCTCAAAATATTGCAGGCAGCAGCGCTGCTCATGCAGTAGAGTTAGATAACGTGCATAAACTATAAATTTGCGAAATGATAATTCCAGAAACATACAACAACAGTACATGCCAGATTCGATCTGCTCTTTATCTTTGGGTGGGAAAACAAAGGAGCACCCAATTTCAGACAATTGCGTACTCCTCTCAAAGTACAGGCGAATAATATTCGATTGGTTGATTCTTGATAACCTGTCTTTTTCAGAGAAAGTGAGTGAGTGAAAACTTTATTGAATATTTCAAGGGTTTCGCGGTTGTGAAGTCTCCGTCGTCTTCTCTGGCGCTGGCGACTTGAGGCTTCTCGTCAGCAAGGGTGGGCCCCTATTCCAAGGCTCCACTGAGTCGTGCTCCATCAGTCGCGTGCTGCACTAAGGCCCTTTGGGTCGCGAGCTCGCCGCTGGTGAGCCGACTCTCCCATTGCTCCGCACTCGGGTCTTCGTGTTGGTGGAATGCTTTGTTGCGTTCGCATTCCCACGTGGTATGATAAAGTGTAGGTGTGGCATCGCACCAAGGGCAGGTAGCTCTGTAGTGTGTCGGGAACATTTTATTAAGTATGTGTAGGTTAGGAAAGGAGTTGGTCTGTAATCTGCGCCAGCCGGTCGCTTCCTCCTTTGTTAGGGCTTTGTGTGGTGGTGGATATCTAATTCTAGCTCCCCTATGCAAGTGCAAGATCTCTGCGTATCCCCCCTCGCAAGCCTGTAGGCGGAGCTCCGGAGCATTTGACTGCCCTGCTCGGAATGCGTAACCTCGAGCTAGGCTGTCTGCTCTTTCGTTCCCCCCTATGCCCGTGTGGCCCGGTATCCAGATTAGGTTATGCCTGGGTTTCTCCTCGGCAGAGGTTGCCCCACTGAGTATTTTAAGGGCTGTTCTGCTGATCCTGCCCCTCGTGTAGTTCCTGCACGTCTCCTTCGAGTCCGTCAGTATGTTGAGAGATCGGCCTGTTCTGTAGCCTTCTGCTGCCGCCAGCGCGACGGCAATTTCTTCGGCCTCCGCTGTGCCGGCGACCTTTGCCGTGGCACACGTGATCATGTTTCCTTCCTTGTTTACCACTACCGTCGCGGCTACGCGTTCTCTCTCGCGCGGATATACGGCAGCGTCCGTGTATACGGTGTTGTCTAACTGGGCTAGCGTTCTCTCAACGTACTCGGCCCTCGCTTTTCGTCTGTTTTCGTGAAGATTGGGGTCCATGTTTTTCGGCAATGGTCCCACGTTAATGGTTTTCCTAAGGTGGTCCGGTACGTCCGCGTATCTGTCTACCAGTCCGCTCGTGTCCCGACCCAACCTTCTTAGGAGCACTCGCCCCGTGGGGGTGCCTCTGAGTCTCGTGATTTGCGTTCCCAGCAGAGCTTCGGCGAGCTCGCTGAAGGTGTTGCTGATGCCTAGCTGGAGCAACTTTTCGTTCGACGTGTGCTTGGGTAGGTGCAGAGCAGTCCTGTACGCCTTCCTGAGAATGATGTCGGCTTGCTCTCTTTCCGCCTTGGTCGTCGCGTGGTACGGCAGGGAGTACGTGACTCGGCTGACAATTAGGCTGTTAACTAGCTTGGGAGTGTCTTCTTCTCTCATTCCATATCTCTTTTGGGAGACTCTGTTGATCATACGGCCCACCTGCTCTGCCGCCTTACTCAGCAGGCTGATGGTGTGGCTGCATTTCCGGCTTCCTTGCAACCACATGCCCAGGATCTTTATCATGTTCTTTTCCGGGATGTTCTGTCCCTCGAGAACGACCTCCAGTGTCGCTTGGGTGGGATGCGTGCCGACCCTGAGGAGTTCCGACTTCTCCGTCGAGCATCTTAGGCCCCTCTCTCTGGTGTAAGTTTCTACGCAAGTTGCCGCTTCCTGTAGTTTTTCTTGCTTCTCCCCGAGTGAAAGAAAATTTTCGCGTTAAAAAAACTAAATTTACTTCCCTTCGGTTTCCTCTTGTAGCAGCCCCCTTGAAGGATGCGCAATCTTCAGTCGTCGCTTTACGTTCGTCCTTCCCCGGTAGCCGATCTCCGTGATTTTTCTTTGGCAGCAGCCCTCCAGTTGGGCACTTCTCCCCTCTCCCCCTACCCACCAAGCCTCTAAGCCGCCCTTTGCCTCTCATCCTCTCTCCATCTTAGCTCTCTTTTAAATGTGGGCAGGGGTGTACATCTCTTCAGTCATTTATAGCATATCCTAATGCGGACAGTTCTCAGTGAAGTAAGTAACAGCGCAAAATTACCTGTCACAATAACAATATGAATGCAGAGTATAAGTATATTGTCAATATTTGTATATTTAACCTCCAAAAATATCTTCCGCCTAACATGGTTTACATGGTGTATTCCAAAATAATAACCGGTTTTTCATAACTGCTCTTTTTTTTTCCCAGTAACCATGTGATTAAATGGAATGTCGGTTTCATATTAGCGTGAATTGAAATAATTTACATCAAGGGCGGCCAGACGGCATACGAAAAGGGCCATAAAAATATATTCTTTACAGTGACATGTCTCATAACAATGGAGTAATTGCAATTTTTTTGCTTCTAAACAAAGCTGATGGTCACACTGAATTTCATCCAAGCAGAAATTCTGAGCCCCTGCTGTGAGTGATGCAATTTATGAGACAAGCCTCTTCAAGATTGACTGTAAAGGCGGTAATGCAGGGGGGGAGGTGAATACAGATGCCTGAGTTGCGAGCTGCACTTCTACCCTGAAGGCGCTGCAGTTTGGCGGCAAATGACCATGATTATCGCTCCTCAACATGCGTTGTGTTTCGTACTAAGTCAGGATCCGCGAAAGTACGAATTTAACGATACATAAAAAGTCTGTATAAGGAAATATAGCTCGCATCCCCCTAAAATATATATATCCAGCAGAGGGGGGGGGGGGGGGGGGGGGGTTTAGGGGGAGGATCATTCTGTGAATAATGCATTAAACAAGCTGCATTGGAAAGAACTAATTGAGTAGCACTTTTCTTTGGACGTAGAAAATAATACACATCAATAAACGGGGCTCACTTCTAGCGCGGGCTTTCTATAAGTTCAGTCACACAAGTTATCAGCGGCTGCGCAAGTCACAGAATGTCAAGGCGTGCTGCCTAAATGGCTTCATGCAAGTTTCACTCAATGCGCCCGCCGATATTTTAGCATCTTTTGTGCCAAAAAGGTGATTGAAGCTAAGTATTTTCATTATTGTCAAAACTGACGTGCGCTCATGACAAATGTGAATTAAATACGCTAGCACGACGGCCTTCAATTCGGTTTCAGTCAGAGGCTCGGGTTTCAAGGTCAAGGATAATTTAGACAAACTTCCGCTTAATTTCTGAGTAGCGAAACGATGTTTACATGTGCAGCGAAGTGCTAGAAATCTTGTGGGAATACGCCTACTAAGGTAGTGACCGCAGATTCGGACCAGGAGAGTGAAATGCTTACTACAAGAATGGGATTGGCATAGAGCGCACTTTGCAAGTAATATCAAAACAGTATCCTTGGCGCGGAAAGTATGTAAAAGCTCGCTTGTACCGGTACTTAACTATGTGGCAGAGCCGAGGAGGCTAACCTAAAGAGTCCCCTTAAATTGAGATAAATGCTGAGAGCTATGAAAAGAAATATGATAAATGTAACGTTAAAAAGTGGAAGCACCTACTATCTGGGACAGGCAACAAAGAAAAGGTGCTAACATTCTAGCCGAAATCAAGAAGAAAGAATGGGCCTGAGCAGGTCATGTCCTAAGGAGAAGGTAAGACAACCTATGGTCACTATACGTAAGTGACTGGGTTTTAACGGAAGGCTAAGCAGCAGGGGAAGACAGGAAGTTGGGAGGGTGGATAAAATCAGAAAGTTTGCTGGAATCGCGTAGCCGCATCTATCACAGGGCCGGGTTATTTGGAGAGTTATATACGGCAGCGGCTTCTGCCCTCTAGCGGGCACAGTCGGGCGGATGATATCATTGCGCATGAACGGTTGAAGAAATGACGATATGCAGAGCACAGCATGAACTCGCAGTTCAACGAGCGGGATTATCTGCTGGTGTGACGTCGTAATGGTCAAAAAGTTTAAGAGGGCACTTTGGACCACAAGGCGAAAGCCATTATAGCGCGGTGGATCATAGCTCTCCACTACGGCACCTCTATCTCCCTCTATTCTTTCAGTCCCACCTTCCTTCCTTTACGGCGCTGATAAGGCGTCCGCGGAGGTGTGTGACAGATACTTCGCCTTTTCATTGATAAAACCAATTTTAAACGCCGCTGATGCCTGCTATACTGCGTCTGCTTCTGCATGCTGTGTGGTGTGCGGCGTTCGAGGAAGCGCAAATGAAAGGCGTCGCACGGACGCCTGGATCAGACGCCTGGCGGGGTCAGCTTCGTTAATATGCGTGAATTACCTGCCGACGTCATGACCAGTCGTAACGGTACATGGCGCAACCCTTGTCGAACACAACCAGCGTTCCGTTCAGCGCATCAAAGTTCGCCGGCGTTCTATAATTGGTTACAGGAAAAGAAAGGCGGAGTATCTGCCACTCCAGTATTCGCGCTGCTGTCGTCCTCACGGTAGACAAGGAGAACTGGAGTGGCATAGTTCTGGTGATAAATCCTTTTTCTTTAAGTTGCATAAAAATACAATTACGGTATAGTAGGGCTGCATCAGAATGGTATATTTGTACCCTGGACCATTAATCGCTTACTCTGTAAAAAAAAAAAAAAAAAAGACAAACCATCAAACATGAATTGATAGATTTATGGGATGCAGTATTCCACTGGGATATTTTGCAGCGAACCCTAAAGAAACAGTTGCTCATAACGTCACACGGAATCAGGTTTCTCCCTGTCGTGAGCCATGGTGATGTGCCCTTAGACAATTTATGCTACACAGCTTCCCCAGTATCTGGCTGACCAATATGACAGTGCGCCATGTTAGTTCCGTTCGTGAAAACTTCGTTCAAAGTGTGGCTTACATGCGGGAAATCTACCTGGCACTCCCTGAACCGCCTGCAGGATTAAGTGTATTTGATGAATTGATGCGTATGAAGTAGTTTTAGTTCTTCGCGTCAGCCACAGTTAAGCTGACGGGTTTTATTGTTATCTGAACTTTTCTTTACCGGCTACAAAAAAAAAAAAAAAAAAAAAAAAAAAAAAACGAGCGTAGCGCATTTGGTTAAAGCTCTCGTCAGGGAATCGAAGGGATAGAGGTTCGATTCCCGGTAGAGAGAGCATTTATTTTTTACGACCTTCCTGACTGAAGGTGATAATGTTACAATCTCGCGGTATCTCGTGCAATATCGCGAAGAAGCATGACGCTTATCGTGGCCGGACGAACAGGGTCATTACCGTGAGTGTGAGCCATTAAAGGCTTTCACCTTAAAATGCTATGGTCAGTGAAACCAGACATGGCAGTAATTGAATTACAGTAATGAAATTACTGTAATTTAATTAGTTTTCTCGGTAATTTGTAATGTAATGAATTACTTTTTCAGTTTGTTAATTTATTAATGTAGTGAATTACTTTTTGGTAGTAATTTCGCAGCAAAGTAATTAATTCCCCTCGAAATTACTTTGACTAAAGTGCACCATCACTCCTTCAACAGACAACAAAGTAGAGTGCGCAAAAGCAAGAACGATGTGCTGCAATCCGAAGTCAGAGTAACGGATTGGCAAAAGGAGACAGAATTGAGCAGAACTAGAATACTCTGGAGAACAAGTTGTTTTGTTTAATAGCTTTACTTAGTTTTTGCATTTATGGAAACTAGAAAGTAATTTCTAAGTAATTGAATTACTCAGTTGAAGTAATTGTAATGTAACTTTATTACTTTTGGGGAGCAGTAATGAGTAATGCAATTTAATTACTTTTCTGCGATCTTCAACAGAGTAATTAGTACTGTAATTTAATTCCTTTTCAAAAGTAATTTTGCCATGTATGAGTGAAACTGGTCAGCTCCAGGCGCCGCAGGATCAAAATCCACTAGTGGCCATAAAACATGCTGTTTTATTTCATTTAAAGATCTAGCAGGACGCTAATAAGAAGTACCGGAGAAGCCACTGACTGTGTTTAGTGCCAAGCTAGTTAGCAGTAAAGAGAAGTACACAAACTTATGCACGTGCGGTCCCCTAACGAGTGGAATACAATCAAAATACAGCAGGGGTTCTGATACCTTATTTCCGTTTCTAGCCTGGCCTTCGCTTTCGGAGGCACAGAACGATACCAGCGAGTGCACAGCACCAAGAAACACAACACCTTAGAAACCGATTGTGTTTTCTTCGCCATATGCACGCAATTTGAAGTGGCTGATTCAGAGAGTCAGAATTCAATAGCGCCCGCTGTGACGATGGCGATGGAGGAGGAATATTGACGAAGAGAGGGAAGGCAAAGTAATATTTTGCGCCGAAGACGTAGGCGACGCGAAGGATAAAGAAGATAGTACTTTTCACTCATATTTGTCAACTTTGTTCATAGCTGGCGGCCATGACTGCAACTTTCCGTGCTTGTTAATGTGCTAATGCGGTTGTATGCTTTGCTAAAGCTGAGCTCGCGCCTTAGAATATAAATAACCAGAGGGTATCTGATGCGTAATGCTACCTAAACAGCCGCTAACTAGAACTGCTGTCGTGCTTTTTTTCTCGCCTCCAGAAACTCTGCGTTGCTCTAGGGCGCGATATTTTCTGAAGTTTTGTGCTAAAAATAAACACAATTGAGTCGCGATGCACGCCCAGACAAGCCTGAACGCCAACGGTCGCCCCAGGCATTCTAAGCTTTGTTGCTGGTTTATTTTCGAGTACTTGCCAAAGAGAAAGTGCTGCACTTCACCGCTTGGTTACCTCCGAGAGTGCATGTGACACCGCCTTTCACCGAATGTGCCGTTGGCTGCGCGTTTCAGAAGACATTGCATTATACGCCGGCGTAGGATGCGAGCACCACCGACTGCGGTGTTCATTTTGGTGGCCCACATGACTGTGCACAGCGAGGCAGTTTGGTTTGGAATTTCTGCTTGAGTGCATCACGGGATGAGATCGGCCACATTTCGGCTGTCAGAGCCGCCGGGGACGTGAGTTACCCGGCAGCAACCGATGCTGAGCACAAACTAACTTTTCGCTTACCTCAGGTGCCTTACGGTGACAGGCTTGTGACAGTAGTAAGCATGTCAATCTAATTTTGTTCGTGCCGTAGGTGAATGCGAAGCGGCAAATAATCAATCAAAAAGCAGTTAAGACTGAAGAAATTTTGAAGTTTTAATATAGTTTCAAGCACAAAAGATTGGATGTCAAAGTACGGTAAAGAGATGAGGAAATTTTCTCTTTGATATAACCAGACGAGAGCAAAAAGCACTGACTAAGGAGTTCATATGCATACGCAGAAATTAACCTCATTAAAAGAGGGACACGAGATTCGATGTCTGAGCAGCATGGCCTAAGAACATTTAGTGCATGGCAATATGCAATAGATCGTGAACTCCGCTGTTTTGAAACCAAGTCATGCACGAACTAGATCAGATCAGCCCCCCCCCCCCCTCACACACACACACACACCCTTATATGAGTGGCAATGTGCGCGAAAGGAGAATATTCGAAGGCCTGTTAAAAACAAAATATGTGTTGAACAAACATACCCAGCACCATGTCACGGCGGCCCGCGAAGCGCCGCTGTGGGCAATTGCTTCTCTCATTAGTAACGCCATAAGTTAACGGGAAAACCTTTTCTAATGGTGCTACTTTGAAGCAACACTTTCATCTTTCGGCATTCTTTGGTGCGGCACTTTTATTCAAGCTTTTTGAAGATTATTTTCTTTGCAAACAGGTAAGTTGTATTTCATTCATGGAAATATTAATTCATGGGAAGCTCGGAATATCGGCAACACTTTATGTCACACCATCCCTCACTCGAAAAACAAGACACACACACAATTATAGCTTAACTCCCCATTTCGCCAAAACCAACGTTCACAAATTCTCCTTTTTTCCACGAACTATCGAGGACTGGAATGTGCTGCCTGGGGAGGTTTTCACTTGTGAAAAATTCAGGGAAGCCATTGGCAATGTTTTTGACCACTGAGAGAGTTTTTGTCCGGATGTTTGCAATGTTTTTGACCTCTGAGAGAGTTATTGTCGTCGTTTTTTTTTTCTTTCTTTCTTTCTTTCTTTGCTAGCGACATAATCAGAATGGCCATCTGTACCAATTCATGCTTCCAGGTTATTTGTAGAAGTGTATCTGTGCATGACACGCAAAAATTTCTCCCTTTCTTTATTTCTTCTTAACACTGTTTTTGCCCATCCTGATTGGACCAAAGAGGTCTGCAGTATCATGTAAATAAATAAATAAATAAATAAATAAATAAATAAATAAATAAATAAATAAATAAATAAATAAATAAATAAATAAATAAATAAATAAATAAATAAATAAAATAAATTTATGGTGAGAATTTAACTGTGAGAAGTCTCCTTTCTTGAAATGCGGAAGTCTCATGCTACTAGAGTCGACGAATAGCGCGTAAAGATGAGGGCAGCACATTGTCTACCGTCATTTAATGACCCTTGAATTAGTAAAATTTGAAAGTCATAACCATCACACGAATGCACATTGTTTTAGCTTACCAAAGTTTCCTTCATGATGTAATGAATCAAGAGCGCGAAAACGACGGCGTCATGATGATAAAACACCACGTACCGCGCGAGAAAGTATTTTTTCTTTGCAGATTATAAAAGCAAATAATTTTACGCTATAGCTGCGAGATCAACAAATGATGGCATTAAAATTAGCATACCACCTTCAATTTTGCACGTCTTAATGGCTGTGCTAAAGTTTGATCCGGTTATAAGAAATGAGGACTCGTGAAACATTATTGGTGCCGCAAGAGATTGTTTTCCACCGACCACGAAATACGATCTATTTTAAGCAAGAAAAAAATATTGCACATAAAACAAGTGTGCGTGCGCAAATACAGTTGAAGCAACTTTGCTTGTCTGCTTACACGTGCACATTATAAACATCGGTAAATTGCTTTTTAAGCTCACGTGCCTTATGAGCTAATGAAGAAACGTTGGAAAATAAAAAATCACTACTCATTTCTCAGACGAAGTTGTAGTTTTAGTAGAATTGTAAGTACACACACGCTTGTTTTATTCCAGAGGAATATCTCCATTTATTTAAATAGCGGAAGCGCTCTGGCTAATAATACCTTTTCTTGTATGCTGAACACAAGAACATTTTAAATTTTCAACACAGATGCACTCATTGGAGTTTTTTACGTTATGTTAAAGGGAATTTTTTTTTTTGTCTCTCTCAATCCTGTTATGCTTTAAACGTATAAGCAAGTACAGTCATATCCAACAGCGAGTGAAAGGCTTTTCCATGCATTTACTTCACTGTAAATTTAAAGACACCTTTCTTGATACATTTCATTTTTTTTTAAGCTATATTGACTTGAAGTTTTTAAGGAATGTAGTTTCAGCGATAACAGCCTATTCAATTTTGTTAAAGGAATTGTTTTGAAGCTGGTTGTAATCACGTATTTGACTACGATGAACCCAGGGTAGAAAAGGCAAGGCACTGACAGCATGAAAACTTTTTGGAGTTATTATAGCTTGTCGCTGTCCTAGTACTAAGTAGCGGGCGTCTACAGAAATCGTCAACTGTTAGCCACCTTGTAGAAACAAACTGTGCTTGCTGTATCGCAGAGCAGTACTGACAGTTCCGAAGAAAATATTCAGATAGAAACGCAATAGCATTGCTAGGCCCATTACGCGGAAATCTCTCTGGTGTTGTTGCTATAGTTAGCACTGCCAGCGCTCGATTTGGCAATAAATATGGCGGCAAGGGGGACGGCCGGAAAGTTGCAGTAATTAAAAATTAAACTGCTCATAGCCAATGCTTGAACACAGGCTCTTCGCGTTACAGATGGGTATGCAAAGCATAAGCCACAAGGGGTGTAGTTTGTTCAATCGTAAGAGAGGGACATCGAGTGAACGCCTTGTGGTACGCATAACTTTTATGACGTGTGTTTGGAATATGTACAAATGTTTTAGCAATAATAATCGTCGAATGCGACCAGGCAGCACGGTGGATGTGCTTACGTAGTGACGGCGTTTCCACACGGCAGGGTTGCGAGAAATCAGCACAGATAAAACCTGGAATGCTCTTCTAGTTGGCCTTTCTCGCCCCTGCAAACTCAGAAAAGCTCATTACCTATAGCGAAGATCGCCTATATTGTCGCAGGCATCTATAAAGATCGCTTATATTGTCCTATAGAAGAACCTATAGAAGATCGCCTATATTGTCGCAGGCATCTATAAAAACGTAGTTTTTTTTTTTTAGAATAGGGATGGGGGGGGGGGGGAAGCAAACGCATTTTAAGAGGTTGTTAGCTGTTCGCAAAAAAAATTCTAATTCGCCTCCCTTCAAAGTGCTTGCTGAAAAAAAAAGAAACAATTTTGTCCACCTTTTTTTTTTTTTTTACATCTGACCACCTTTTACTGCGTTGGAGGTATAAGAAAGAGCTTTCTCAATGCGTGTGCTGGAATCTTTCATTAGAACGACTGTAGCAATGCGAAGGTTACTGCACCAGAGACACAACATGCGACAACCGTATATGTTAATTTCTTCCCTGTATTCTGAAACACACCTCTATCATCAAAGCTTTCGTAATAAGACGATTTCATAAGATAGATAACAGAAAACGTGTCAAAGAAATGACAAATGGATTTTATAAACTGAACGTCAGTTTTCCACCATTTAGCACGGCCTGCAAGAGAATGTTCTTTCCTTTGAGCTCTCTCAAGCGGTATCTCAAAGCGCACATTTTCTCTTGGAGCTCCAGAATAAACACCAGTATTACGTCAAGTTCGAATATTTTTCGTCACTGACGAAACGACAGCATGATCAAAACAATAGGCTTATTGTTCTTTGATGAACAGCCTAGAAGCCCTCGCCTTCTGATAGGTTGAAAGCTCTGCTAGTAGCCTCATTAATTCAAGCTTTTTCACGTTGGTTTCACGTTTACGTGGAACCGAAAAATGGTGCCGTAGTAGAATAACAATGAGTGACCAGATGTTGCTGGCCTACGTGACCCGCTGAAATGCAACACCTAATTGAATGAAAGTAAAAAGCGCTCGTCTATAAGTACACATTGCAAGTTGTGAGTGAGATGGGTACATGCAAGTGGGCGCTAAAAAGGAATGGATGGGAGAATTTGTTTCATTCTTTACTGGATATCAAGTATTCAAGACAGGGTGTCAACACCTCATTGCGCTATTTCAGTTTCTCTGTGTTCCTCATCCTATGTTTCGATAGCGCTCAGAATAATGAAATGCGGTCGTCCCGTGAGATGATGATGGAACGAGATTTTTAGCGCTTGCATAAAGCAAAATTTTAGGGGTGTTACTTTAGTAAGAATGACGTTACCGACTGAAGATTCGGCAACTGTCTTACTGTCATAAAGCCCAGCTTATTCCGAACTAAGCTCCCACCCTTTCCTTTCGTGCTTACTTTGCAGTTAAAAGAGCTAACTTTACATAAAGGTTAGAATATTTATTATCATACAAGGCCGATGACATAACGGGGCTATTGATAATGGCAAACACATCTGCGCAACAGATATATTCAAATGGATTTTTTATAACTGCTCTGCGCCAGAAAGAAGGTAAAACCCAAAACGCAGGTTGCTTATTTCTATCGGCGATGAAGAGCATTGCTGGCATTCACTTCACTCACTTGAGTGTTTTTTTTCTCCCGGCAGTGTATACATAAAAAAAAAACAAATGATGCGTTTAATTATATATCCTGTTCAGAGCTCGTAAAATAAAGTGATGGCCGCATAAGTATACCAGGGTAATCTGACTATGAAAATGAAGAGTCATCAGAAGTAGAAGTGTCAAAAACGTTGTCTTCGAGCGAATTGTGCAAATTAATAAAAATTAAAGCATTACATGCTGACCCGAACAGATTCTGCGAGCGAATTATATTTGCTCGAGTGCATGTGATGTAACACACCCTTCACTGTAGCGACTCTGGAAGGCACTCATTAGCGACAAGCATTAAAAAGCCGTTTGCGCAAGCGAAAAAGATGTGAGATTGTATAGCTAATATCTTACAGTCTGTAGCGCCATGTGTTGTTTTGTCCTTTAATCTAAACAAACTGCTGACGCCGACACTTTCTTTTGCAAATACCCCATTCTCTCTCTTTGGAATGGCGTTGGTACTTTCCGTTGTTATTAATTCCAGGCAATTATTTAAAACTTATATCACGAGAAAGCTGTGACGTTTTTAGCGTCCGATATTAATGTGGGTTCTTCTTTGTTCGCGATGGTGGCGTTGTTTTGCTAGCGCATTTGACGGAATATTTAAAAATTCTTAATGATATACACCAAATATCTTTCACTCAGCCGTAATCTTAAACCGGCAGTAAAAGGAAAACCGGCTTTTTGGGCCCTGTACTTTCCGATATGTCTTTAAAGAAAGACTCCACAGAACAAGTAGATCCACGGCTAGCGGCTGTTGTGAATTGGTCAGATATCAAAGATATATGAAACTCTGACCGTACACTGATTAACCATTGTATTATCGAATAATTATGCTTGCTTATTTATAGCTTACGTTATGCATGCATGCATAAACTGCAGCTGCACCTTAACTGTGACAAACGCTAGATACTGAATAATAACTGGAATCTACACTGGGGACATGAATGTGCCCATAAAAGGGTAAAAATAAAGGCAGCATGCTCTCTCTCATATTCCTGTTCTAAGACTTGTTCTTCCAGGGTAGATTTTCATCGCTAGAAGTACAGAGTCTTATGGTCAGCAGAACAAGCTAACTTTCACAACAAAACATAGAAATCTATAGCAATTACCAAGATTTTAACTGGCGTTTCAATGTATTCTAATTGCTAAACTCACTCAAAATGCCTGACGCAGCCGCTAATAATGCTATTGCTAATTAGACAAACTAAGTATGATTTGTGGAGGGAACAAGCTTGCGTTTCCCATAGCAAAACATACGTATATTTAGTGATGGGAATCTACCCCAAGTCTTGGAGAGAATATCATGCACACCAAAAAGAAGGACTTTAGAAGATATGCTCCCCTGCTTTTATTCTATTATAGATTAATTTGTGTTTAGAGTAATATGCTACATCTCGGAAGCTATTTGCAGTACTACGAAATGTGAGGGCAACCTAGGCCAATCAGGATAGCCCCCAATACATGACGGTGTTTCTGTGCCTCTATCATCCTGCATACTTTGTGGAGGGGTGAAGGTGGCAATATAACGGCCTCGATGGCGAAATAGAAGAACCACTGCATGATTGCCCTAATACATAAATGAGCTCACAGCTTGTCTGCTTGCTAAGGTGGCTCTATAAATAGCCCTCCGGTTTCTCGGCTATATAGGTCCCACTGGTTCCTCCACATTACTATGAAATGAGTACTACTGTATCACCAAGCCCTAAATAGCTGTGACATTTAAACCTATAGTGAGATAACCAGCCACCGACTTCTATCTGAACTAGCATGAAATTGCTTTCGTTGAAAAAGGGTGCATTAGCTCCAGGTGATCGGCAGTGCATGTTTTGGCAGTTGAAGTCGCCGATACATATTTGTGTTAGCGCTAAGCGTGCGCGAGTTTAGCGCTCTGAGCACGTTCAGTAATCTAGAAGTCTTGCAGCCATGCAACTTGATTACAATAACAAAAAGCACAAATTACAAGCACTTTGTGTATGCTCTTATGAAAACCTCGATGCTAAAAAACCTCACCGCTCATCCTCCAGAAAGAGCGAAGGTTTTATATCTCTTTACCAATACGACGACGTTATGTAAAGAACTGGGCTTGCGGTCGCACCCATCCGCATCTCATCCCAGTGCAAGAATTCTTACCTTTAGCGTCACGTCATTAGCCACGACCCTTCTAAAATATAAAGCACTGTTATTGCTTCTAAGAATATTCTCCCACTGCACTCAAACTTACACCTACACGCGCCTAGTTTCCATCGAGCATTAGAGGTGTATCAAAATACCACAGTCTCGTTATCGCAGTTTTATTCTGTGGAACTAAGCTTGTCCAAACCTCGTACTGACGCGTAGTTTTATGCTAAGCAAGCAAAGTAGGAGCGAATTACCGGGTGTGAAAGCATATATTAGGTCTGAATGCGATCGTTCATATAATGACGCAGTTTATGTTTAGGACTACGAACTTTCTACAAACATCATCTTTATGTATATTCCTCGGCTATTCATGCGCGGAAGGTTTCCGTTACCGTATGTGCAAAGCAAGCGTTAGGTCGACGAGTGACATTGCAACTTACCGTATATACTGGATTCTACGCACCCCGTCCTTTTCACGATCTCAATGCCGAAGCTGAGATTGGTGCTTAAATTAAAAAAAAAAAAAAAACTAAAATATCTCTTCTCCACCTTCGTTTATTGCATTGACGATACGGGCTCTAGAAATAACATTTTATTTCACAAACGTTCTCGGCTAACGCGATTACAGTTCACATCGCTCATTCAGCCCTCTTTAAACTTTTCCCACTCCCGTTAAGGCTGTGAAACTGCTGACACCATGCAAACAAAGCAACGCGGCTGCGTAGCCTGCGAAACCTGCCGAGCTCCGCCTAACGGCCGCTGATTCCAGGCTCACGTGACAGCACGCTGATAGAGTTAAAGGGGGGCGCTTTCGGCCGGCTTTTGGTGTTTTGTGACGCCAGCTGTCGTGAGTGTCGGAATGCGCCAACACGAGAAGCCGGAGATCGCGACTAGGCAGCCTATATGTTGGGCCGCGGCGCAAAATGTAGACTGCCTAATCACGACGGGGACAGCACGCCACCTGGGGACTCCGACGGCCCCAGCTCAACGTCTGAGTTATCAAGAGCGTTGGCAGTCATGTCTACGCGCTATTCCTCACAAAAAAAAAGATGGTGTACTTAAATTCGCATGCAATTGTTTTTTTTTTTTTGTTTTTTTTTTCAAATGCATTTGCGAAGCGGAATTCGGGGCGGGAGCTTAAAATTGGGGGTGAGAGGAGAGGGGGTAGGGGGGGGGGGGGAGCATTAGAGTGGCAAAAACACGGTAGCTCCACACCAATTTGTCTTTCGTTTTGATCAACATGTAATAAATGTAATGTAATAAATAGGTGTAATAAATATGTAATAAATGTAATGTAATAAATGTAATATGTAATATTATATATTGATGTAATAAATGCAATAAATAGGTGATAGTAATTTTCTTCTGATGTAATAAAATTTGCATCCACCTCTCTGAGTAATCTCTCCGGTGTCCTTATTTAAATTAAATGCATAGGTTGGCACTGCATGCATTGTTAAGCATTGTATCATTAACCACCACTTTTCAATTTATTTCACATTTTTGCAACACTAAATACTGCCACATTTTATTTGTTCGATTCCGTGTACTTCTAACAATTTCCTCGATCAATTTCTGCGTTTTGCCAACCCCTCATTAAAACCTGAAGAGAAGGCACTTCTGTTTTTTTTTTTTTGTTTTTTGTTTTTTTGAGAAATAATTTTTTGACACGAGGGGCGACCGTGTGTGTCGCTAAAGCGTATCACCATAGAGAAGGCTTATAAACTCACAATTAAAGGAAAACAAAAATACAGAGCAGCTCTTGAGCCTGCTTTAAGAGCGAAGATCCATATTACAGGACTGTTTTCACTAACTGCATTGTCATTTTTATTCCTAATGGCATCGTTATCATACTATTGCTGCTATCATCATTATCGACTAAATGCACCATCACTGTATTGACTATACTATGATCATCATTATCACTAACTGCGTGCATTAATGTTACTATCTTTATAACTAACTGCATCGTCATTATATTCGCTACTATCATCCTCACGCTCGAGAAGGAGAATTACGATCGGTCCCTCGCGATCCCGGTGAGCTGCCGAGAGTTAGCGCGCTCGACTGATGGTCGGAGGGACTTGACGATCTTGAGAAACTTGATTTCCGGCGGAGGCAGATTTTTCTTTTTTTTAAGATCAGTTTATGCGGAGATTTCCGGCGAAAAACTCCGCAGACCCAAGAAACTTTCGCCTAAAAACCGTGACCACGCCACGAATTGAACCACCATACTTACGTCCACTTAGATTTATGTGTGCGTCTACATATACTGCTCCTCATCTAGCGTGTAACTATGGTGGAGGGCTTTGATGGAAATAAATGAAAAAATATATATACATCAAGAGAAGGAAAATAGCAAATAGTGAAATCAAACTTAGAACTAATAAAAATCACACATTTTACTCGTCAAAAGAATGAAAAATAAAAAAGGAAAGAGAAAGTTTCTTCAGTGCTCACATTTCTTTTTCTAACTCCATCTTTTACTCTAGAGCATGTACAGGAAATCCCATCCTACACCTCCCAATGAATACTAATCATTTAAGCTGGTTATAAGCTCGCTAAGTGGCTCTGCTAACGCCTATGCTCCGAAACGTACCAAATGTCAGAGTACTGCGTTATTGGCTAGTTCATCCTAGATTGGCGACACTGAAAACCAAGATTAGATGCACCTTAGCGATTCTAATTAGAGTAAAAAATTTGTTCTTGTATTTGCATTTGTACTGTGACCGAGCAAACGTACGTTTCCAGCTCCATAGAATTTGTATTGCACATTCGCTTCAAATAACACTCATTAATTAAGAAACATTTCAATTACATTCAACATAAAAAATTTTGAGGCGTTATTTCCTGGAAACTGGTCCAGCGGTGTACTATTGCAATTCCCGCATTTTTTATGAATGAATAAAACTATTTAATAATAAATTATGAAATTAGAGGTAGCAACAATATGTAGTACTTGAAAACACACAAAAATATATGTACTAACAAGATTAGTGTGGAAGCCTCCAAACGGCTGTTTTTGATTTGAATGATAGCGAGAATAATAGACGAAATGTAGACGAAATGAGTTGTGCTGATGCGCCCAAGAGGAGATACGTCATGAAATATTAAAATTAGCACGCTGAGCCGAGCGATAACGACTATCATAAGCAGCACCGAACACAAAAACCTCGTGTCGCAATATTCAGTGTGGGGCTGATATGTGCAAGCGAAGTTTGGTGGCTTGCACCCCTAACTAAAACATGTTATGCTTCATTAGGTTGTTACGCATTCATCTGCCGTTGGATACCTGTTTGAAGGAGTACTTTATTATTCGAACGTGGTCTCTCAAAAGGTTAGACTTTGGTCAGGCACCAGGATCTTTTGCTGGTAGAGGGAGGGGGCGGGATATTTGGTGTGTTTTTTCAAACATAAACCATAGCGTTCAAACATAAAAATAAAAATAAAACGATACAAGGATAGCAGCGCAACTTCAGTGACAACCGAGGGAAGCCACGCGCTTCAGAATGGTGCGCACATTAGTGAAAATCGCGCTGACATTTTAACTCGACAGCTTTTAAAACCCCATGCCACCCCATGCCACCCCATTCCCCACCAAATTCAGCATCGGCTTCGTATGCAAATTATCGCGCACATCTATCTAGAATTGAAACTCAATAAGCAGAAGACTAAGTATAATGTTCAACAGCTTTACAATAGGTAGCGAAGAACAGGAAGTGGTAAATGAATACGTCTACTTAGGACAGGTTGTAACCGCAGATCCAGACCATGAAAGGGAAATAACTAGGAGAATAACATTGGGATGGAGTACATTTGGCAAGTATTCACAGGTTTTGACTAGCACCTTACCTGTATCGCTCAAGGGGAAAATATACAACAGTTGCATCTTACCTTTACTCACCTACGGGGCTAAAACATGGAGGCCAATGAAAAGGGTTCTACTTAATTTGAGGACAACGCAGAGAGCTATGGAACGAAGACTGGTAGGCGTATAGATTAAGAGATAGGAAGCTAGCAGAGTGGGTAAGAGAAATAACTTGTGTTAATGACATCCTAGTGGAAATCAAGAAAAGAAATGGGCATGGGCATGAGCAGGGCATGTAGTGCGTAGAGAGGACAACCGATGGTCGCTTAAGGTAGCAAATCGGATTCCAAGGGAAGGAAAGCGTAGCATGGGGTGGCAGAAAGTTAGGTGGGCGGATGAGTTTAACAAGTTCGCAAGGGTCAAGTGGATGCTGCCAGCACAGAGCCGTGTAATATGGAGGAATATGAGAGAGACCGTAGCACTGCAGCGGGTATAGTCCGGCTGATGATGATGATGATGATGATGATGATGATGATGATGATGATGATGATGATGATTATGATGATGATGATGATGATGATAATAATAATAATAATAATAATAATAATAATAATAATAATAATAATAATAATAATGATTATGATTATGACCATCATCATCATATCTCATAGGCGGCGCTGGCAGGTGGCATGATAGGGGGAAACATGAGCATGATAGCAACTGCTACCACCCCGTTTCAAAAGGGACGCTCCTATATTCCATCCATCCATCTATCGGGCACAGATTAATCGTCGGCTAGTGTGTCGTCACAAGACCACGTGACATAGACGAGTTGGGAAGAGCTGAGAATTCGAGCAGCATCCTTTGTGATAGCAGGATGAAATAGGTATCCAGCCCTCAGGGAACCTTGGATTCCGATAGAGTCATGCACGTTACTCATATGCCACGAAGGTAAATTTGTACGGCGTGGTTAACGCGGTTTATATCAATGTCGGTTGGTCCTTCACATATTATATAGATTACGACTGTAGGCTGAGAAACGCCTGTAAGATATTCAGACACAAATTAGGCGATTGGTGATTAGGCTTGTAATAAAGTGGATGCACGAGACCAAGGATGCTTAAAGTTAGCGGAGACATCTGGGCGAGTGTCAGAGCCCATCCTCTTTGCTTCTTGATCATCGTCCTAGTCTGCAGCGCTGTTTATTCATCGTGTTAAATTTAGCCACCGAGAGGAGGCACTAATGGTGCTGCGTCATAGTTTTAAAGGGGAGCTCCCCTCTGTCTTTAATTCTATTAAGTTTTTTTTTTCTTCGTTATATAGCTTAGCCCATTCAACGCCATCATGCCATCGTCTCTAAAGTTGTTTTTAACCTAGAGGGGCGTTTCTCTCTCCGACATCTTGCCAATACATTCATCGGAATAATCCCCTTCGTGTTTAAAAATTACTTAGGCGTCTTTCGGGTCTTCACCGCACATCATATACACGACTTGTATTTTTGAGCGCTTAGTTAATACTTGTCGAGGGACAGAGTTCCCTATGCCCCGATATCTTATGCTTTTCTTTTGTGTGCAATAGACCAAAGATCTTTATACACTGCTAGCATCGTTCAGCGTGTTGCTCGGGGTAACTGACGTACTCTTTGTTGTGACATCTCATTGTGCATGCAACGAAACCGTCTGTACGAAAGGCTTCAATGCAAACCGCTTGGACAATACACCCTACAAATTAAAAAAAAAAAAATTGTGATGAGTGTATTTGGGGAATGGGAGGCCCTACTCGTTTAATCATGATCTCGTCCGTGTTTTCGAGTTCGACATGTGGGCCAACAGGAGTTTTAATCAAAACGGTCTATTCGTGGGCGGCTTTTGCATTTAACTGATTTGTTTGATTGTTGTTGTGAAACCTATGTCGATTATAGGATATTTGATGATATTTTGGGGGCAAATTTTCATTTCTTTTGCTTCAACTATATCCTTATGCAATGCGCAAATAGCATACATGTATAGTGGAAAGATCTTAGAATATTGCCTTCTGCGGCGGCTTGATAGACTTTGACTTCGAACAGCTCGTCTCCTATTCGCAGTCTCAAACCTGGCCTTGAAAGTAATGTATGTTGTTGGCGGGGGGGGGGGGGGGGGGGGACGTAAAATATATCTATGTGCTGTGTTAAATGAGGTTAAAGAGTGCAATGCGGTGTTAATTCTGGGCACACCGCAACAAATCTAAGGACTCATCTTATACATGGAAGTGGATGGACATCACGCTTCGTCACGTAGCTAAATTTTCAATAATCGACGCATAAATGTAAGGTGTTTTCCTCACCAGCACCACAGGCGAAGCACAGGCTATGGCGAGCGAATAAACCTCGTCTTTCAAGGGACAGTGACCGCCCAGCGATCTAAATGATTTTCTACACAGGAGACTCTAAGGGATCGTCCCCAGAACACATGGCCGCAAGGGGTTTTTCAAAATACTATTTAGTGGCTGTGTTACCGCCATTGCAAGCAACCTGTTTCACCGGGTTACTCCCTCGTCGTCTCTCGGAGCTTTGTTTTAATCTCCTGCATTGCAGACTAGAGTCTTCAAGCTAAAATCGTCCTCCTCCGATGTTCGCGGGAGGCTAGGAGTCATGGTCATGCTTTATACTTTCTTTGTTTCGCTTACGTGAGCGTGCTTCTTCGCTAGGGGAGCAAATCAGCGCGTTGAGGAGCAAGGTCTGCTTTGCTTGCTTTGAACTGCCATTAGTCATTGGTTTCGGGAAATTCACGATCGTCCTCGCAATGAAATGAACGCCACCACGAGTGTCTGTTTGGAAAGAATGGCAAGACAAATAAACCCGCACAGCGATACCCGTCGCAGCAGTGAAGCAACACAAAAAAACGATGCCTCGTATCCTCCACATTCGCCTTATCTATGGGCAATGAAAAAGTGCGAGCGCAATGAGTGGACGGCGTGGTCTACGCCTGCCCTACAGCACCTCATCGCCACCGCCGAGAGCAACAACAGCTGATGAGGTGCGCTCACATTTCGCATTAGAAAGTAACGTAATCATCGGCAATATTTTTTTAAACCAACCGTTTCTGTATTCTGATTGGGTATTATTTGCTACTCCCAACAAATGCGGAATCCTGTAGTGTCATTTCCATCCCTGCTTGTTTTTAGCTATTTCGCATGAAGAGGGATGCGATTTGTTTTACTTTGAAATTAGTGTCGCCGAATCTCGCGGATTTTTTTTTTTTATATTTGTGGCGGAAACTTTACAGGAGCCATCCGAAAAATGTACCAAATGAAGGGACTATCGACACGTTTAACGGGACCGCAAGACATGCTTATTGGCATTCCTGCAAGCAAACGAAAGAAATCAAATATAAGCGCATAAAAAATGCAATGTTAATGAGCACAGACAGTACGCTCGTCAACAAGATATCGCAATGGGTGGGCCCATTGATGAGCAGCTATTGTAGTTGGCCTCCGGATGAGCGTCTCTGAAAACTCGTTGGCTCCCTCAGCTCAGACTCCCACAGCGCAACCGGCCGCGCGACGCTTAAAAAAGCGCGCTCACCATGTCGCTTGACCTGCGTGGGAACTTCGCTTAGCGCTGCTTCGCCGCTGATTCGCGTCCTCCAACCTCCAAGTATGCAAATAATATGTCCATGTGAGCGTTTCACGAAGAGCTTACGAGATACTTTTATCATCGTTCAGGTGTCCCCATGTCACATGTCACTAACCTTCCTCAGCTGCGTTTGAGATTTAGTATATAGCAAAACCGAAGTGGTGAAGGCATGTCGGCCGGCGCTAAACAGAAACCTAAAAACGCAGAAAAATATAGTAGCAGCGCTTCTCTCGAACAGCGAGAAATTTGAATCTAGAGGGAATTTTACACAAGCGACTAAACGTCATGAGTGTTATATACAAGGAATTCACGCTGAATAACCAGAGAGATATTCGCGCGTTTTCGGTGTCTCGGGGTACATTTGCGTAGTCAACGAAGCGGCTAGACACGCAAGTATTCGGAAAAAGCAAAGAACCAAGTTCGGATGATAACGGCATGCATAGCAACAGCAAGAACGGGAATGCACAATATATTATGTATGCATCGCTTTTATAACCTGGTCAAAGTGAGTAAGTCAACTGTATCAGCACATATATAATCCTGCCTTCATATAATCGCCAAATAAATTTATAAAGGGTCAGATCTGAACGTGAGGTGAGGTTGAAATGGCCTTTGAAATTTGACTGTAATATAGCCTCAATAAAATCTCTGCCTGCCGGATTTGCTACATATCTTCTAAATAAATGCGACTTGTATTAAGTCTCAATACAAGAAGAAGCTATTGAGTATGCTTTATTTTTTCAGTTTTAACTTTTTGTCTGCTATGTACATTTATCTCAAAATCTGCTTCGAGTTTACAAATTTGATATAAGAGTGGAAACAATTGCGTTATGCAACCGTCACTAGAATTATTCGCTTTGAGACAACAAAGAGTTATTCTCCTTTTCTCCTCCTCGCTGAAAGAAAATTGTGCAGACTACTCGCTCAAAATACAAATTTTCATATGTATATTCGTGTGCTGAACGTCCTTACATTGAAGAAAAAAGACATAGTTATTATTCCCTAAATTATTAGTGGCACTCTAAGCATAACCCATAAAAATAGCGGCCTTATCTAAATAAGAGGCTAAGGACTCTGCTGAATAGAGCCTTATGAGGGCAAATTCATTCCATAACTACTGTTTCTGATTAGTTTACTTGAAAATTGCGTTCCTGCGTTGCAAATGACCATACTTTTCTCACTCAATTCAACATAATCTGCCGCTGAAAGGTTGCCAATAATAAACTTATCTTGCCCTAGCTAAGCAACCTTCCTGAGATATCGCGAATACGCAACGAGCTGATGCCTGCTTAAGCGCCCACGAAAATACCAGCGTAAGCGCTGAAACGCCAAAATAACACTCTGTCTTCACAGCCACTTAATTTAGAAACGAACCCACCGCCCATAACCAGGAGCAAGTAATAAGGTCACGAAAATGGCATTACTAGGGAGCACTCACTTACTAATTAATCGGCTTGCCTCAATCCTTTTATCATTGTAATATACTAGCTTAAAGGTGTAGGAACTTGTCTACGTGGTGAATTAGTAATACGGAGAAATTTTTAAAAGAACTTAGGTGCCAATTACACTGCTTCCAGCCCTGACAAACTATATTGTTTACCCTCTATGTGCTCTTAGTACAAATGCCTCCTGACGGCTCCAGCAGTGGGTAAAAAGGTCGATTTAGCTTTAAAGCGAAAGCCTTTCTTAACTCATGCGCGCAGTATATAAAGGGCAATCAGAAAACGTACATCACACTGCAAAGAAAAAAAAATGCGTCGCCTCTACCAGGAATCGAACCACTATCCCTGCGACCCCAAGCCGATCGCACAAACTGCTACTTTACACCGGGTGTAAAGAAGACAAAGAACAGAAAAACGCTGCGGCATCGCCATCACCATCGCTTGTCTCCGGCGCCCATCTCGCTCGCGCTGAAGCTGTGCCCTGCGGCTGGTAATTCGACCCTGCTGTGCCCGAAGTACTGCCAGTGCTAGACGTTCCAGCCAACCATTAAATCCACATTTCACTTGGTGGAGGTCAATCTGAGGTTCCCTGTACCAATCTCGCCCTGGAACTTCGCAGCAGAACATTGACTACCCCAATGACGGAGCCGACTTCATTGCACCTACCTCCGCCAGTCACCTGCACAGGTGCCGTTCGTCAACGGGACCCGGCTACCTTCAGTGGAAGCAGCGATGACGACGTCGACGATTGGCTGACCACTTACGAACGGGTCAGCCGTCACAATAACTGGGACGACAACCGCAAGCTCAACAATGTCATCTTTTACTTGAGTGACGTCGCTAATCTGTGGTTTCGAAACCACGAGTCGGACTTTGGCACCTGGGCGAATTTCAAGACGAAATTTTCTGATGTCTTTGGCCGCCCCGCCGTCCGAAAACTCCGCGCGGAACAGCGTCTTCGGTCGCGACTGCAGCTGCCCGGTGAAACGTTCACCAGTTACATTGAGGACATTGTTGATATGTGTCGTCGCGTTGAGCCGACCATGACCGAGGCCGCTAAAATACGTCATGTCCTCACAGGAATTGATGACGGCGCTTTTCACATGCTCATCGCGAAAGGCCCCACTACGGTCAAGGAAATCTATGACCTCTGTCAAAGCTACGACGAGCTCCGGAGGGAGCGTGCTTTGATTCGCCAGCCTCATACATCACTTGCTGGACTAGCCGCGGAGAGGGAGTCATCTAGCCTCTCTGAAGACATCAAGGCTTTTGTACGCCAGGAAGTCGCGCGACAACTGTCCCTGCAGCCCTATGTTAAGGAGTCGTCAACAACTGGCCTTGTTCCGGAGCTTCGCCATGCAATCCAACAGCATGTATCTGAAGTCCTCCCTAATCCTGTTCCTCAACCAGCTCCGGTCGCACCTTCAATGCCGTTACTCACGCCCACAGTTTCATCGTCCGGCGTTGCGCCACTGAGCTACGCTCCAGCATTCGCGCCGGCTCCTCCTCAAGTATTGCGCCGCACGTATGCCGAAGTCACTTCAAGTCCACCGCGTGAGCCAGCATATGCCTATGCTTCGCCCCCCATGCGGTCGGCACCAACAGCTTTTGCTCCCCCGTTGCTTCCGACACGATCTCCATGGCGCACATCAGACAACAGGCCTATTTGCTACCACTGCGGCATCCCTGGGCACACTACACGCTACTGCAGGCGCCGAATAAATATGGCCTTTGCTGCACGGCCTGCGCCACCTTATTTGGCCCCCCAGTTCCCAGTCCCATCGGGTCCTCCAACAGCACCCCCTGAACCTCCGGACTTCCGCCCTCGTCGTTCGCCATCACCACGTCGCCGCTCCATTTCGCCAATGCGCCGACGACCCGCTACCCAGCCGGAAAACTAACCGCCGCAGTTCGCGAGGCACGAACTGCGTATCCGACCGAATTTCAAAGTCCTCGTCTTAATCCCGCGAATGTTATTCCTGTCATCGTTGAAGGTGTTCATACTCTTGCGCTCGTCGACACCGGTGCCGCTGTATCAGTTATCAGCCAAAAACTCTGCCGCTCCATCCGAAAGGTGACTACGCCTCTCGAGGGACTATCGCTTCGTACCGCGTCCGCTCACAGCATACAGCCGACAGCTATCTGCACTGCTCGCGTCGTCATTGCTGCAGCCTTGTACATCATCGAATTCGTCGTTCTCCCCACATGTTCTCATGACGTCATTCTCGGCTGGGATTTCCTGTCCCAGCATCATGCTATCATTGACTGCGCCAGTCCTCAAGTAGAGCTTATTGAATCGAGTGATGCACCGTCTGATGCCCTGCTCCACGAGCCGTGTCCTCGTTTTGCGACCAAACTCCTCGTAGCACATGACACAACCATCCCACCCGTTAGCGCTGTTCTGGTTCCTCTCACTGCCTCTTTTACCACCGCCGCGACGGTCCTCTTTGTGCCCTCTAACGTTGTCTGCCGCCGCCGCCACTTACCGGTGCCGTTTGCCGTCCTTGACATGAAAAACGGCGCTAGCACACTTCTGGTAGCCAATTCTCTTCCGTCTCCCGCTATGTTGATCGAAGGGGAGTGCCTCGGCCGCATCGAGCTCGTGGACCTTCTGTTCACCTTTGATGATGTAGCATTCCCTGTTTGCCAAGTTGACGCCTTGACTCCAACTCGTGTGGCTTCAGATCCGCTACAGCGGGACCTTTTTGACCATTCCGTGGACACCGCTCTAGAACCGCGCCACCGCGAGCAACTTCTTGACCTTCTACACCAATTCCGCGCCTCCTTCGACATTCCGCAATCTTCCTTGGGCCGCACGACGACCGTTTCCCACCTCATCGACACTGGCGCTCATCCACCTCTCCATCAGCGGCCGTATCGGGTGTCCCCGACTGAGCGCCGTGTTATTGCCCAACAAGTCGATGACTTGCTGCAACGCGGAGTAATTAGAGAATCCTGTAGCCCATGGTCGTCTCCTGTGGTCCTAGTTAAAACGAAGGATGGCTCCATACGATTTTGTGTTGATTATCGCCGCCTCAACAAAATCACTCGTCGTGATGTGTACCCCCTCCCACGAATCGACGATGCCCTAGACTGTTTGCAAGGCGCAGAATTCTTTTCCTCACTCGATTTACGCTCCGGATATTGGCAGGTGCCCATGGCAGAGGCGGATCGTCCTAAGACCGCCTTTATTACTCCAGACGGACTATACGAATTTAATGTTATGCCATTCGGACTCTGTAACGCCCCAGCCACATTTGAAAGAATGATGGACACTGTACTGCGTGGCCTGAAATGGAACATCTGTTTATGCTACCTCGATGATATCGTCGTCTTTTCAACCGACTTCCCGACCCACCTGACTCGACTTCGCCAGGTCTTCACCTGCCTAACCCGCGCCGGTCTTCAACTGAACCTCAAAAAGTGCCGCTTTGGTGCCCGCCAGCTCACAATACTCGGACATGTTGTGTGTAAAGATGGCGTTCTGCCTGATCCTGAGAAGCTGCGCGCCGTCGCTGACTTTCCGAAACCGACCACTTTGAAACAACTGCGAAGCTTCGTGGGCCTCTGCTCTTACTTTCGTCGTTTTGTTCGGAATTTCGCAACCATCATAGCCCCCCTTACACAGCACTTGAAAGGCACCCCTAACCTCTCCTCTTGGTCGCCAGCCTGTGGTGATGCATTCGCGACACTGCGCAATGTTCTGACGTCACCACCAATCCTTCGCCATTACGACCCTACTGCACCTACAGAACTTCACACCGATGCCAGTGGTGTCGGCCTCGGCGCCGTCCTCGCCCAGCGCAAGCCTGGCTTCTCCGAATACGTTGTCGCCTACGCAAGCCGTGCTCTCACCAAAGCCGAGTCCAACTACTCCGTTACCGAAAAGGAGTGCTTAGCAATCGTGTGGGCTGTAACGAAGTTCCGCCCTTACTTATACGGCCACTCCTTCGAGGTAGTTACAGATCATCACGCTCTCTGCTGGCTCGCGTCTCTCAAGGATTCGTCTGGCCGTCTCGGGCGCTGGGCTCTCAGGCTTCAGGAATACGACATCCGTGTAGTGTACCGCTCTGGCCGCAAGCACTCTGACGCCGACGCTCTTTCTCGGTCACCGGTGCGCTCGCCTAACTCATCGTCCCCTCCTCAAGCATTCTTGTCAGCACTCACCATTGAGGATATGCCTTTCGAGCAACGACAAGATCCTTGGGTTTCTAACCTGCTGGATACCCTTGGCACTACTTCTGCGGCTACGCATCCTCGGGCACTCCGCCGACAGGCCTCCCATTTCGCCATTCGGGACGGCCTTCTCTACCGCAGGAACTACAACTCAGACGGCAGAACGTGGCTTCTTGTCATTCCGCGCCACCTCCGCTCCGAGGTTTGTGCCCACCATCACATTGACCCTCAAAGCGCTCATGCCGGCGTCCTCAAAACCTATGATCGAATTCGTCAGAGGTACTACTGGCGGGGAATGTACAATTTCGTACGGCGCTACATTCGCTCTTGTACCGCCTGTCAACAACGCAAGATTCCTCGCCACCCCGCTGGCCCTCTCCAGCCTTTACCTTGTCCAGCTCGCCCGTTTGATCGCGTGGGAATCGACCTTTATGGTCCGCTACCATGCACTGCCGCTGGTAATCGATGGGTCATCGTCGCAGTCGATCACCTGACCCGTTACGCCGAGACTGCTGCACTTTCCGCGGCGACAGCCCGAGAGGTAGCCCATTTTCTTCTACACCACTTCATTCTTCGACACGGCGCCCCTCGCGAGCTACTGAGTGACAGAGGTCGTGTCTTTCTTTCCGAAGTAGTTCAAGAGCTCCTGTCGTCTTGCAAATCGATACATCGGGCTACAACCGCGTATCACCCGCAAACAAACGGCCTCACGGAGCGCTTCAACCGTACGCTTGGGGACATGCTCGCAATGTATGTTACATCTGAATCGGGAAGCTCCAACTGGGACCAGGTACTGCCATTCGTAACGTTCGCGTACAACACTGCCACCCAAGCAACAACTGGGTTTTCGCCCTTCTTTCTCTTATATGGCCGTGAACCATCTTGTACTCTGGACACAATTTTGCCATACCATCCAGATGCCTCTGAGTACAGTGCTTTGTCAGATATTTCACAGAAGGCCGAGGAATGCCGTCAGCTTGCTCGCACGTTTACCTCCAACACTCAAGGCTATCGCAAAGATCAGCATGATACCGATACCCCTGCTCCCACGTTCCTGGCCGACAGCTTCGTTTGGCTATGTGTTCCTGCCACCAACAAACTAGACACCAAATACCACGGACCTTATCGCGTCTTGGAACGCACATCCCCTGTGAACTACGTCATCGAGCCAGTCACCCCTTCTTCCGACCACCGCCGTCGCGGCCGCGAGGTTGTCCACGTTAGCCGCCTCAAGCCATATTACAACCCTCTGGTCGTCTCTTCTCCCTGAGTCGCCAGGATGGCGACTTCTTCACGCGGGGGAAATGTAAAGAAGACAAAGAACAGAAAAACGCTGCGGCATCGCCATCACCATCGCTTGTCTCCGGCGCCCATCTCGCTCGCGCTGAAGCTGTGCCCTGCGGCTGGTAATTCGACCCTGCTGTGCCCGAAGTACTGCCAGTGCTAGACGCTCCAGCCAACCATTAAATCCACATTTCACGGGCATTTTTTTCTTTGTTGCTGGTTAGGCCACAATATTTCACACACACACAAAAACCCGAATCACAGCGTGAAGAACATATAGCTATGTACATATAGAGACATCATGATCAGCCAGTATCAGCTTGGCTCAACAAACAGCAACAAAGGCTCTATATTTGAGATCTAGTCGGAAGGTTCTGCGGCCGCTTTCTGCAAGAAAATTAAAATGACGCTGAGAGTTAGTGATGACGATAATAATGACAGTAGCGTTGACAATGGCGGTGCAGTTAGTTACAATGATAATTATGATAGGAGCTGTGACAACGATGGTAAATTTAGTTGAAGATGATAATAACGATAAGAGCGATTGGGATGACGATTGTACCTGTCATAATGATGATGCAGTTAATGAGAACAGTTTCGTGAAATTGCGTCTGCCTTTTCCGCTCTTAACCAGACTTAAGCGCTGTCTGCCACATTTTAATCTAGATATACTTCAAGTACTCTTTTACTCGCAAGAAACGTGTCTCCCACGTTTAAGCAATATTTGGATGCTTCAACTCCGTTTAATATCCTGTCAGAAATTTGTGCCTTCAAAGCTAATTATCAGCTTCTATTAAGTGTTTTGTAAACATTGAGCTGCAGAGATGGTATTGTCGGATGAAACTGGTATTAATTCATCGGAAGCAAGTTCTAATGAGATTCAGTTCAAATTTAGGTAACTGACTCTCTGCTGACTGATATCAATACAGAAAGACCTAGAGTTTTAACAAACGACCTCAGCAAAATTAGAGATTTATTGAAGTATATTATATTTCACACTGACTTTCAATAAGCGGTCAATCAAAACTCAGTGGGTGTTCTTATGATAACTATAAGTAATTAACTGTCACCATTATGGCTTGCCAACATTTAATGATAAGATTAAAAGAGGGCCTCACCGGTGGATATTAGAAAATAAGCAAAGCTCGTTTATTATAGTGCAGGAGGCCTTACATTTAACAATCATTGTAGATATATTTCTTTTACACCTCATTATCGATCGATTTTTGTAGCAATTCACGGGAGAAGCCACATCAGTACATGTGTGCAGATTACATTTTTTTTTTTCTGGGTGCTGCAAAGCAACAAAATTCTAACTTCCGAAACCGGCCTCCGGAGACGCTACGCTACACCTCCATTAGCTCACGTAATGCAGTGGCTTACGTTCAAAGCCCACCTTGCTATGACAACAGTCTTGGGCTGCAACGCTCTTAGAGATTGTATTGGAACGATGTCATACGGATGGCCCGCATGTAGAACCTCTTTCTTATATACCCACTCTACTAGGATCTATTTCTGAAAGAACCGGCCACCAGCAGTTATTTTCTAATCACAACAAGCATGCCTCCCTTTCAGGTCCGCCACTCTTCTAGGAATAAAACGCGTGGAACTCTTGGCACCAGTTTACTAGTAAGCATGGTTGCTGTTGGCGATTAGCTACAAGTCATTTATTACTGTCAGACAGCCAGCCGTATCGTCAACATTCTGATCGACTAACTCCTCCCGCCTGTTTCCTGACAACCACCACCGTTCTCTTTGCTACTTGCTACCAAAAGAAAGCTTGAAACCTGCTAGCAAATACGGAATATGTGACAGCACGGTCTTCACAAGCGGCAAAAATCGAAATTAGTTAGACTCACGTGCTGCCAGGAAAATAGCGTTTTACTTCTAGCCCATGGGATGCTTCAGAGCAAAGTAACCGTTTCCTTCTGGCAAAAAAAACAACATAAAGAAAACATATAAGAACAAATGCATGACAGCGTTTTATAAATTGCGCGCCTGTGGATTTTACGTTTCGCATGGTTGTGTAAGCCTGGCGGTAGAAAGTACAGTGCTTGTGGCGATATTCAGCAATTTAACATGAGGTTCTCAGGAAGCTCCTCTCGTTTCAAGTTTTACATTAAATCTGCAGATTTCTAGGCTATCAATTCACAAGCATTGTTTATAAAAACAAACGAACGAAACGTGATACTCGTAACACTGCATTACCTGAGAATATATTTTTCTGTATTTATATTTTTCCATTTATTTCTTAAAGTCATGGTGTCTGCTGCATCCTGCGCTATGTAGCAGCAATTTCACTGGTTCGAGGGAACGAGCCAAAATTTATGCATTTCCTCCCTTTCCACTATGCGAGCAGTGTGGTCTAGGATTGCGAAAGTTACGCTTTGAGATCTTGCAACGTCGGCATGATATACGATTGGCAGCGTGCTCAGCATGTGGCGCTGTGCATAAAGAGATATGCGCAGCTCCGTGGCTTCGCTTCAGCGCCCCCTTTGTTATATATTTCTGTGCCGATCTCCGCTCCAGTGCATATCTCTGATGTATATCTATATCTCTTACCCCTCTTAATTCTGCCGCAGTTTATAAAATAGTTATTTTTTCTCTCCCGTTTGATTTCCTACTGTTTCATCGAACATTAATTTCTTCCTGTTCTTCTCCTTAATGCAGTGGTTTGTCACGACAAATGATCGCAATTGCGCGTTTGCGGGCGAATGAATCTGCAGCACGAGTGACGGTCAACGCTTGTGAAGAGAGCGAAGAACGCACGTACGAAATATTGCGCTGTGAAAAGAAAAGATCTACATCCGTGCATTTTGCGGAATGGATACTCGCACATTTTTGTTAATTCGCAGAGGAGTCCTGATTAACGCACAGCCCCACAGATAGTATAATTCGCAGCATACACGCCCCATGTTTATTCTATTTAGCACACACGCATACGTGTGCGCGCTGTGCTGAAACGTTTGGCATTGTGTCGAAAACAAAGTGCCAAAAAGCGCTAACACTGTACTAGCAAACAAGACATCACGTCCATGGCGGACAGTGGAGGTCGAAAACTATTGCTTATTTTTTTTTTTTTCTGAAAACATGAAACGCCTTATGAACGCAGTCCTGGCCACGAGTAGCTAATGAGCATGATCGGCTGGTAAACATTACCCGAGACAGCATGACGGCCATAATGGGAATGGAGCAACCAGAGTAGCCCAAAGAAAGATAAAAAAAAAAAAAAAACTTTCGTTGAGTTTTACAGACGATAATAGTTTTATCTCACATCCTTAAATGCGACAGAACAGCAAAATACCGGGTTGGATCCCTATTATGTAACGTCTACGCGTATTCACGCCTTTTGGTTTTTCCGAGTAAAAAAAAAAAAACTATAAAAATTTTGATGTTGTTAAGACAGAATTTCTGCGCGGTTTTTGACGGCAAACCTGTTGTGACAACAGAATGTTGTGTAGTAACATCAGGAATTTCTGTAGTTACAACAGAAAAGCGCTACACAACTTCAGAACAGTACTAAAGAACTAAAGAAAAACCTGACGTCTACGACAGAACTACAGAATATTTTGTCGTAGTTTTGACACGGTTCTGTAGTTTTTATCGACTGGCTTATGTTTAAGGAATGCGTAGCTCTGCAGGAATTTTAGGCATTATTTTTCTACAGTTAAAGTACTTGAAGCTTCCGGAAAGCTCCTATTTCGGAATGATTTTCTTCCAGAATAATTTTCAGCACCTGTAATCCTCCCATGCAGTCACGTGTAACATATTGGCACATATATTCGAAAACAAAATGCTTTTAGTTGGCTCTGAGAACCACGGCCAAGCTCCTCATTTGCATAGAGACAACATAACAAAATCATCAGCAAATAATTACTACCACCACAAGATTAAACATATTTAAAATAATGTTTTACCTTTCTAATTCATTTTTTTTTTAGCTCATCGCAGAGTCTGGTACATGCCGATGGTGTCATGGCCGCGGAGGCATAATAAATTCTGGCAACGAAGACAGGAACGGAGCAGATCTTGACTGAAACAGCTGCGTTAAGCTACACACCAGTGTCGTCTGAGCTACAGCTGGTTGTGTGGAAGGTATGCCATTTGTTAAGAAATTACCCCTTTCTTTTGACAGAACTCAGAGTCATGCCCAGAAAAGCTTCAATGTGATGTCGTTTGCACTTGATAAGTTGTTTAACTTGAAGTTGTTATGTTGATAAGGAATTCTAGCATAGTAGCATAGTGAAGATAAGCTATATTCTACCCAAAAATATTATACTAATTATTGTTTGACAGACAAAACTATTTAAAATGACTAGTAGAGCGTACATTTTCGAATATAGTTACGAGGCAAAATCCCATCCTGGCAGGAACCGGGAATACGAAACCTAATCGGTAACAGCTCACAAAATCGGTAACAGCTCTTTTCGCTTTAGCGTAATTTCCAGGACTGAGCACTAGAAAAAAAAATACCCAGACTAAAGTTTTGTTTTAGCTGCATTGGGAATAAAAAGGGAAAGAAAACGTTACAATTCAAATATAGTATTAGCAACACCCTAATGATTGCGGTCCACGAATACAAATATTTTGATGTGATGTAAGAAAACATTAGGTGAGACTCTCATATCAATCGCATCACAGCTAATGCCCTAAAACGACTACTGGTCTTTAAAAGACGCCTTCGACAAGCATCGTCTGACAGAAAGTTACTAGTCTACAAAGGATTAATCAGATCCACCCTAGAGTACGCTAGCATTAATTCGTTCCTGTTTATTAAAAAGCAAATTCACAAGCTGAAGCGAGTTCAATGGAAGGCAGGGAGAGTTGTCTTCAACAAGTTCAAATTAACAGATTCTCCTGTTGAGCTGCTGAAGAATGCGAACATCCAAACTCTCGAAAAAAGAGCTAAATTTACATCTTCGAAGAAAATAAACATACCCTGAATGCAATTTCGGAAAGGGCGCTGTAAATGTATGTTGTGAAGCCATTTGCAGCTCTGAAACGCTTACCATCTGTTGTATATGTTTCCTCGAATCGCCAAAGCTTCTCGCGTAGCATTCAAAAAATTTTCTTATTATATAGATACTTCAAAGTACATCAGCTATGATAGAACAAGAGCCACAATGCATAAACATTCACTAACACTGAGCGAATAACCATTTGTACTGACTGGTTCAAACTTTCATATATCATACGCACCTTCTCACGAGTGTACATCCCATGTTATACAACAGTAAATATCTATTATATCGTGGTAAAATACGCGCGCAAGCTCACAAAGTAGCTTACCGAGAAGGTAGAGAGTGTTTTACGAAACATCTCAACTTACACGTGACTACAGCTTGTACATAAGGTACATCCCATGTTATACAACAGTATTTATTTTGTGAGACATATGCCAATGTATATTATATGATATGTAGGCATGAAAAAAAAATCAAGAGCTTATCAAGAACACCGTATGGAGTATTCGGACGATATGCTGACCAGCCCACACCTGGAATGTCAGAAACCACTGCTCCAACGGGCGGGGCAGGCAGCCGTCACCTATAGTGTGTTGTACTATTCAATTTCAATTCAATTCAATTCAATTTATTTGCCATCCTGGTACAATGATGGCGAGAGTTTATTGGCGAACAAAAGAGTTTTACTCATTCATTCAAAGCCTAAATGAGTGCAACTGTATAGAGCGTTTCCTTTGAGGCTTCCTGTTTTTTTAATGCAATATTTGTGTTAGAATGCTGTTTCCTTTAGCCTAGCAATGTCATGGGTGATGTGCATCGCGATGCAGCTGTGACGTGATAAATAGAAGGCCTATTAACAAATGTAAACGTTTACGTTTCTAACTATTAAAGTTAGATTCTTTACTTGTTGAGGTGTGTGCAGCTCACCGCAAACAATATTCAAAGAGATTTCGTCGCCGCTCTTTGTGCGCCTTGCTTTTCGGTTCCATCGAAAAGCGGCGGTCAATGGAGGCGGAAAGCAAGGCGCCAGTGTGCTGTGCGATGTTAGTGTGTGTTAAAAAAACTCCAGGTGATCGAAATTTTCGAAGTCCTCCACTATGGCGTCTCTCATAGCCTGAGGCGTTTTAGGACGTTAAACCCCCAAAAGACCAAACTTCTCTCAACTCGGGCCCCCTTCGCATAGTCCGAGTGCATGTCGCGAGCTCTTTAGAGACCACGTATCAGGGAGGCCGGTTCGCGACACGCGCTCGTCGGCGCAACTAGGGCTATCTGTGGCTCCTCAGTTTAGCTTTCATACGAGTGTAGCCTAAATGTTATCCAGTCGGCAGCTGCCCCAATGATAGAGGTTTCAGTGTTTCAGAAACGTCCTTACCAGACATGTCCTTAAGGTTTGGTTAAAGCGGGGCTTTGGGTCTATTTCAGGCGGTGTTCCTCACAATGCGGCAACTTAAGACTGTAAGGTGACACACAAAAGTCCCAAAAGGATGAGATTGTCCACATAGCATATGACAAAAGACGGTAAAACCAGTCTGTGAGTGACGTCTAGTGCGTGAGCATTACGTCTACATTCTACCGCTCGAATATTGAAAATCCATAAAGTGTGTTTGTCAGTCAATAAGAAAGCAAGCAGCTAGAGCAACAGCTCGTGCCTTTCCGCCGAGTCGCTAAACGCGAGCGTCATGTATTTTCTTTGTTAATGTGTTTCTCTGCTTTTTTATTTTAACAAATTTACTGCAACGCTGGCTTCAGCCATAAAAAAATGCACATGACCAAATGACACACTAATTGAATGCTGCTCGAAATGTAAATTGAGGCGCCCGGCTTAAGCTTCAATCCAGTTGGATCGCGCTCTAGCGGCGACTGAGGAATTTCAGAAAACACGCATTGTCCTACTTCTGCGAAGCTACGACATTCTTAATTTTACGGGAGGGTTTCCAAATATGAAAGCAAAGCTATTTCGGCTTCATTTTCATGCGGAGGTGATGAAAGTCAGACCAGGAAATGAAACTGGAATACTCAGAAAATGATTATGTCATGACAGAAAAGCCAGATTAGACAGCCTGTTTTTTGACGCAGGAGCTTTTCTCCTATCCTAATTAGTTGCTTCAAAATGCGTACGAACACGTATTCTATTGTGAAGACTTTGTGACATAATCAGCAAATCCACAGGAAGTAGATTAACTGCTGGAGTAATTTCCGGGATAACAAAGAACCTTCATAAGCTTCAACTGAAACAGTAGCGTATGCAGAGCGTACTTGAGCCTGTGTGTGACAACTGCAGCTGCAAGGAAGTCCTGGAAAATCTGCTGACGTTATATAATCAAGTTTCTTCGAAAAAAAAAAGGGGGGGGGGGGGGGGCGAAGAAGGCTGGTTTTGATGTAGGAAAGAAAAAAACATATAAAAAAAGTGTTTGCGTGCGTCGTAAGAAGCTCTTTACTGTGTGTTCGATACAGATTAAAGCATTCATTCTGGGTCAGCATTCTCGGCGCGTTTTCGCCTTAGTCAGGTGTTTTATAACGCCTTTTGACTGCTCGTCCTTGGTTTGCACATACTTCGTGAACGAAAAGTGAAAATAAAAAAAAATGAACGAAAAACAACTGAGTCTCAGTGACGGCTTTTAGACGAGCAGTAGCAAGAGCACGTTCTAGTTCCTTTTCTAGTTATCCGCGTGTACAGGCAACCACAACCTTTTGAGTCATCTGCAAGGACCTCTCCAGAGAATCCGTCTGGATGCTGGTTACTTCGTGATTAAGGGCCAGTCACCGCCAACACGACATGTATGAGCAAACCGACACAGTCATCAATCGTTTTGACCGCGTTTGGGAATTGTCCCAACGCGCATACATATCGGACGACACTAGTTACACCTTCATGCTTTTCGGAACAAATCAAATCGGTTTCGCAACATTTTTTTTTTTTCATCGGTGGATTCGGCGGCAGCATGACAAGCAGTAATCAGAGGTCATTCTTCTTCATCTTACAGGCAGGGTTTCAGCTTGATTTTCCAAACAACACACAGGACAATCATATTTTGATGTTGCTCCCAGACCCATATGTGCCAAATGTTTCGTTTTGTTTTCTGCGCTAAGTGCCAGAGAGGTCTACTATTGTTTTCAGGCGACATTGAAGCTAACAAATTAACCAAATTAGAGGCATGGACAGTAACAGCAGCGTTTTTTTTTTTCCGCAAGTATCTAGCTGATATGAAAACTGACAAATTTTCAAGATATACCTTTGATAGAATAAATAAAAAAAAAAGATTTTTCAGAAAATGTGTCGTGATATAAAGACTGCCTCATTTACGGTTTTCACGAAGGGAAAATAGATGTGTAAGGCGAACCATGCCATTAAACTGGAAATGTTTTCGCGACGACATTGAGCGCTGTCATAAACTTGGTACCTGCAAATACGGAAAAAGTAAAACTGATTATGTTCACGGCATTTGACTACAGAACTAAAAATAGGATCTGTTGAAATTTATGTACGTAGAATTAAAACTAATATATGCTTAAAATATTTGTCACCATGCATTCGCCGGGTAGCAAGGCAGCGGCGTACTGCAAAATATCAGTATTTTACGAAGGCCAACTTGCAATTTGATTTTCTCACACTAGCACCGGGCGAGAAGCCTATATTTAAACCCAATCCTAGCACTTGCACTTAAAGACCGTGTGACCCAGTAATAAACTTAACCTGACACCTAGGGATGGTAAAAGCAAGCAATTTTAGTTGGCTCGTTAAAGTCACTACCACTCAATAACATCTATTCCGAGAACCTGGTTTATTCATGTAATTTTAAACCCTCAATTCTTGGCTTCAGACTGCTCAGTTCTCCCCTCCCCTCCCTCACACTAAAAAAAAAAAAAAAAAAAAAAAAGAAGATAAGTTTTTTTTGCGCGTCGGTAGTGCCACGATACTTTAAAGAAATTGTTGTGAGTTTACTTGCTGCCTGAGATGACAGTTACCGATTGTATTGCGTGTAGGGTTTCTGCCCGAAGTTTTGTTATCGTTTTCAGTACTTCGTACTACAAGCCTTAAAATTATTCCGCCTGAACTTGAAGTTATTGGTGATAACACAGAAGAAAAAAAAAGGCATCAGACCTATAAACTGATTGTCGTCGGAGATTATAAAGTCCCAAGTGTGAATCTGTACTCCCTTGTATTTACTGCGTACTTGCCGATTATTTTTCTTCGACCTGCCTTCACAGGACGGAGAATTTAATTAATTAATTAATTAATTTATTTATTTATTTATTTATTTATTTATTTATTTATTTATTTATTTATTTATTTATTTATTTATTTATTTATTTATTTATTTCGAAATAATTTCAATCCCTAGAGGGATTGTAACAAGAGTAGGTACAAAAAAATGGTACCTAAGGTGGCAGAATCGGTAACTCACATCACTAAAATTCGAAACAAGAACTAGGTACAAAGAACAAACCTATGCAGCACTCAGAATTTTATAATAATTGTATACAAAGAAAGGTACACACGAGTTACATGCAGTCAGCAACAATGGAAACCAAAAGGACAGCACAAGGAAATACATTTACCAGAACCTAGATTGGTGGTGTGTTCGACGGGAGTAACGACTTTTCAAAAAGCTGGGTAAACTTTTCAGGTGAGTTTTGTTGTGTTATTTCTGGGTCAAGAGCGTTCCACTTGCGCACTGCGAGTGGAAAAAAGGAATAAAAGAACGTGTTGTTGGAAATTCCTGAAGCGTGAGAGTGTGTTTATGACGGGTGTTTCTTGAACGATTGACTTGGATGAAGGCTGACGGATCCATCTTAGGAGTATTTTGAAGTAGTAGGAATAAAAACTTCAGACAGTGCACCTTTGTTCTATCAGACAGTGTGGGGAGGCATGTGCGACGTAGTAATTCACTAGGCGAGTCAATGCGGCTCTAACTGTTAAATATAAATCTAACAGCCTTGCGCTGGACGCTTTCTAAGATAGCTACATTGTTTTTCACGTACGGGAACCACACTATATTGCCGTATTCAAGTACAGGACGAATAAAAGGGACATATGTGAGTTCTTTTATGGACGGTGTGGAATGACGCAGCACGCTTTTCAAAAAGAACAATTTGTTTGTAGCTTTTTTAGCGGCATTATGATGCGATGACCAGCTAAAATCCGACGTGACTGATACGCCTAGGCACCGATATTCCTGAACTTTGCGAATTGCGATGCCGTTAAGGCAATATTCAAAACTGAAAGGTGTCTTTTTCTTGGTGATTGTCATATTCACTGTTTTCTCTGTATTGATAACCCTTTGCCATTTCAAGCGCCACTGCGCGATGCTGTTTAGGGCATTGCTCAGGTTTATTTGTCCTCATAGCTTTTTACTTCGGTGTAAATCACGCAGTCATCTACGAATAGGCGAACATTACAATTTATCAGGGCGGGGACGTAAGGGTGCTAAATTGAATTAGACAAGAATATTTAGAGATAGTGGAAATTAAGAAGAAGAAATGGACATGGGCAGGACATGTTGTTCGAAGAGAGGATAACCGATGGTCGCTTAGGGTAACAAACTGGATTCCAAGGGAAGGAAAGCGTAGCAGGGGGCGGCAGAAAGTTAGGTGGGCGGATGAGATTAAGAAGTTCGCAGGGGTCAAGTGGATGCAGCTAGCACAGAACCGGGTTAAGTGGAGAAATATGGGAGAGGCCTTTGCCCTGCAGTGGTTATAATCAGGCTGATGATGATGATGATTTAGAGATATCCCGGTCTAAAATTAAAGTAGTTAAACTTGAAAATTGTCTAAAGTGAAAAGCATAAAAAGAAACGTTGAACATAGCGACGACTATCACAGCCGGTTTCAAAGGGGCGCTCTTAACATTCATCTCTCCGTCCGTCTGTCCATACGCCCCTTCGACCGTCCGTCCGTCCGTCCGTCCGTCCGTCCGTCCGTCCGTCCGTCCGTCCGTCCGTCCGTCCGTCCGTCCGTCCGTCCGTCCGTCCGTCCGTCCGTCCGTCCGTCCGTCCGTCCGTCCATCCATCCATCCATCCATCCATCCATCCATCCATCCATCCATCCATCCATCCATCCATCCATCCATCCATCCGTCCTTCCATCCATCCATCCATCCATCCATCCATCCATCCATCCATCCATCCGTCCTTCCATCCATCTATCCATCCGTCCGTCCGTCCGTAATATAACGTTTCTTTCTTCAGGCCAGAACATTTAGTGCGGGTCCGCGCTGTAAAAGGTGGCCACCTCATCATTATTGTATGTAAAAGAGTGTAGTAGGTGCGCTTCTGGGTCGCCTGTACGATGGGTGCGGTCTCATGTACAAGTGCGGGGCGCTCGTATGAGTCGTCGTCTTCTGCGAGTGCGGCAGGTACGTCTGCTTCTGCTCGGCGACGAGGGCGCGCTAATGACTGACGCCAGAAGGTGAGGGGGCGCGCAAGCGCCGAAGCGCGAGAGAGGCTGGCACAATGCGCCATATGCAGGCCGAGGAGCAAACGTATCATGCGAGGTAGGCTGAGGCAACGCAGAGTATTGCGCTATGAGAACTGCGTCGTTGTGAGGCTCAAAAGCATGAAGAGGAAATGAAAAGGTTGATGCGAACAAGACTCAATAACGCTATCCCATCTAACTCTTCAAGGTTAAGCTTAATTAAACATCATCCCACTCTTTCTTCCTTCTTGCGAAAAAACGTATTTTCTCTAAAAAGTTCACAAACCGATTCATGCTGATACACGAAAAATTCTGAAAGCTCGCCTATCCTGAAACGCTGATTCTGTCTTGGACGGCGGCGAGGAGGCCTACACACGTGATGCTGTAGCAAAGGTCTTCAACATCGATAGAAAAGCAAAAGCTGCCATTCGTAACCCATTCTTTTACTATTATTAACATGCAATGAGCTGCTTACAGAAACGAATTGATCGCCTTGCACAGGTGACGTTGATGATAATTAGGCCCTTCTACTTGCCAGGGCATATTTAAGACCGTACGTGTTTCGTAAAGGGCAGTATGATTTGTGCGTTTTTAATGTGAAGAAAACATCCAAAAAACCTTCTGCAACTTTGTCAATAACTTTTCTCAATGCTTCAATATAAACCGTCACAAATTCACCTATATGAGACTTTGTATTCTGCCTTTTTAACGTCCTTTTTTTTAGGTGCTAAAGTTAGGATCCCTCGTAGTTGACAAAACTCAAATTGAAGACATCGTGACCTAACGCCTTTAGGGAATAGAAGCATTTTTTGAGTATCTTTTAAACAGCAACTGTGCCCTTATGCAGGTCCTACAGAGAACAGCCCAAAGGCGCTAAAATGGGCTTCACTTTAGAAAAATCACTAGTAAAGGCTCATTCCACCTGCTCTGGCAACTCTGGGAATTGTGGCTGTGTATTGCTTTCATGCATGGGAGCGCGTGGAAGAAGAATGCTGCACTCTGCGACCTTGTGCTAGTGGAACGCTAGGGCTCACTTATTTCAAACGCATGAATATCGCTGACGTTAACACCATGGCCACCGGGCGCGCTTGGTGCGTTAAATAACAGCAACTTTGGCATGAGCGCCAGCGTGAACTACGATGATTCGGGTGACAGAGGAAGGAAAGTTTTAAGGCAGATGAAATGCTAATGAATCCAACCGGTCCGACGCCACAAAACCAACAAAACACAACAAAAAACAAGGCAATCGTGTTGTGATTGTCGAAGTTACCGGACAGGCTCGGCGGATTGATCTCCAGCGACCGGATCCCTTAATTAAACGTGTTATTGCTCGGAAGAGGAGCTCTCAAAACAAATTCAATGTCCCCACCGCACTAGTCGCTCGAGTAAACACAGCGCCCGACCCACACCCTGTAAAGCGAAGCACGTTAGTGCAAAGTTGGTGTACCCAGCTCCGGCATCCCGGTCGCAAACGCTCTGCGCAAACTAAAAGGCGGAACATCGCCATGAATGCGAAATCGCTCAAGGCCAAAGAAACCACCCTCCCCTTCCCCACGCCTTATTTGTGATCATCGTCTGGCAATTTTTTGGGGTGTACAAGACAGCGACTTCGCTTCAAAGGACCCATTTCACGCCAGGAGTAGGACTAAGCTACATATGTGGACTGGTATCTGTCTCTTAAGCACAGGACAATAAATTTTAAGAGCAGCTTACTCCACAGTACTAGGTCATTCATCTTGTAGTATGACACTTTTGACTTGGTTGTACCGTTATTACCAGGACACCAGAAAATATGTCGTTGTGATCAGTGCACGTTAACCATTAACGATTATAGCTGCCCTGAAACTCGTGCGAGGTCTTTACCCGTCTTGTAAAAGATATAGTTATGTTTTACCCGGTCATCCGCGAACCACGTGGGTGCCTAAGAAACGTTCCATGAAAACGGTATCGACATTAAATTTCAATTTTCTTCAACATTCGAATTCAACGCGCTGAAATACAGAGGGCTATCCCAATAACCTCGAACAAACAGCGCCGTGCATCATACGGTATTTTTCGAGATCGTTCACTCTGCGCCTAGCGCTCTGTCAGCCTCTTCTGAGTTTCTGATCTGCAAATAAATAACCGCTAACTCCTATGAAGTATCGGTTCATTGTTATGCGCGTGATATAATGCACTTTGAACTGGTTTACCATCTCTCGTGTATGTTCAAAACCGTGTTATGAATGCCCTGTCACAGCGTTATGGCTACAGATATTGCTCCGATCATTTGTTGCGTATTCTGTAACATTATTAGAGGCAATTCGCGCGATAGTGTATTGGTCCCGTGTGGCACGAAAGGCGCTGCCTATAGCAGCTAAAGTGCACAATGCTATATAATTTCGAATTGTGACCAGAGGGTAATATTCATTGCTATTAAACACCGTGATATCTCCAGTTTTCTGAACCCTTAAGTAAAATAAGTTGTCTTTATCTGCTTCCCCAGGCTCTTCACAATTATCTTACGACCGTAAGTATTTTCCACATCAAAATATTTTCCCTTGCCAATATTCGTCGTAGGACTGAAATTGGAAACATATATCATGCAAAAAAAAAAAAAAAAAAAAAGGTATTGCCGTCCTATCTGCCTGCACTTTTAAATAAATAAGAAGTATATACTCTTCTTATGTGCCACCAGCAAATCTGGTCCCCATTGAAACAGCTATTACTTTCATAAGTATTCCATTTCGCTCGCGATAATACTAAATACTAAAAAAATAGAACTATTTACTTAATTCGCTTGTAAGATCGCCCGAGTCGAGAAAGATGAAAGGAACTAGACAGTGTAATTACGCCCGCCTTATAGAACGTCCATTCAGGAGATACCACACTGCGTAGAATTCGTGCTGCAGTACTGTAATGCGGCAGCGGAGCGCAATATCAGCAGAGTGATGGAAGGTTTTTCTGAATTTGCTGCTGGATTTTGAAATCGATTGAAACGGAATACCTCAAGAGCTTCTCTCGGGTCCTCTGCATGGCGCGCGTGCGCTGTACTTCGGCGTACTATTGCAACAAGCGCGAATTCACGAGATCTTAGGACTGTGACGAAAACCTTAATAATATTGCAACAACCACCTCGTATACGTCTTAAATGGAGCGAGCTCAACTGCGATGAGGGAACAATTTAATATTTTTTCTATTTTGATAGAATTGTGCACTCTCCTTCATCAGAAATATTGTAAGCGGGTCTCACTCGCTATCGTCGAGTCGGCGCAGAACACAAGGTTAACCTGAAGTACTGAAACGAAATGCGCTTCCTGTTTATTTCGTTTAATTTGCATTCAAGACAAGGACTTACCCTGGACCAATTAGTGACAAGCGAACACAAGAGCACAAGCGGCATGCCCCACGCGTCCGCATTCATGTATTTCTTGTTGTCATTTCTTATCCTTCCAGCTTCGCAGAGTGAACAATTAAAACTCAACAAGGTTCTATTGCTTTTGGGAGTAAGCGAGCGTGTTACCGTAGTAAAAAAGAACTTTTAAAGCTTGCTTTAGCCTGGAATTGGGGGCTCGAAATTCGGGCATTGTTGGCTATTTCGTGTGCAAAAATGATTCAGCTCCGCAAGTAAAAAGTTCAATATAACAACAATAACAACAGCAATTGTTTAATAAGGAGTGCCTTAGTTTGATGCTTTGACAGTCAGCCCAAATTTCATAAGAGTTAGAAGATAATGCATAATAACGATCTTCTCGGGAAACTTCAATAAAAATGCATAACTTTGTGAAAACAGCCGTGACCTACATGATCGCTACTTTGCGAGCAGTTGTTTCCCTGAATGTCTTTGGATTTCTTGAATTGGTCAAAAGAAATGGTCGTTTCCTTAAGGCGTATGGAAATCCTAACGTGAATGTAGTATGCCAAGGCTGACAGCAAAATGAAATAGATTAGGTAGACTACTGAGACTAGCGCCGTAATTTGGATGCGGGCATTAAAACTGTCCCTGGTTACGATGCTTCACTCCACGGAGAATCGGCAATTTCTGCATATAGAGCTCAAATTAGGCATGCCAATAAATAACTATATTGTTATAGGCACTTCAGTGCAATGACTCAGTGGCTAGTGCTCTCGACTAGGGAATTCAAAAATGTGGCTTGAAACACCGGCTGCGGTGGGCGTTTACGATGGAAGAGGACAATACACCTGAGTACTGTGCGATGCAAGTACCAGAAGCGACCATTTGATCACATTCCCGTCACCCACCATTCAACCTCAAATAAGGTTGCAAAAACCGCACCCTACCTCATCCGTCAACCTTCAAATCTCTTAAGTCGCCCTCACCTTACTTTTCAAAGGCCTCACCGTAAACCCACCTTAATCTCACATGCAAATGATGAGGTTTTATTAGGGGCTGGATCGATGAATAAGTTTTGAAACAATAAGTTGCTTACTTAAATTCTAGTGAAAATGCGTGTACAGAATAACTCTGAGCTTGACAAAAGACTAAATAAGGATGGTACCTTTATGATGATGCGGCACTTATGGGTGATTAATTATTAATTTTGCAGGAGTAAATACATCATCGTTTCCTTAGTACATCAGTTTCATAGAAGAAACGTGTTATCCCCCCGTTACTTGAGGGGTAAGTGCAAGTGCCGCAAAAGTAAAACGAACCACGCAAGTGGCGGCCGAACTGGTTAAAACTGCATGCCAGCGTGCTCCATCAGAATATGTGCAGAGAGAGCGGCTGACCCCTCCCTATGTTGTGACGTTTGCCTTATCGGTGACCCGTGCGTAGCCGCGCTGCTAACACAGACGGCGCTGCTCGACGACATGGCAGTTCGTAACGATTGCCACCACTTTCAGTCTGCATGGTGCATGGTGATTTAATTAATTTCAACCACATTTGGCCATTGCGTATATGATCATTTATGCTTACAGAACAACGAGCTCGGCGCCGAGCGCGGTATTCACCACGCCGGTCACGTAGATTGGAAGTGGTGGTTTTGTGGCGAAGCATAAAACTCCGTTCCACCGAGCACCGCCACAGTAAATATGTTTCCTTGTCCTCTTCCTCCGCCTCCGCCGAATCGCCGCAGCAGCGCCGTTCCGCTCCGGACGCTGATAACGCGAGCATCCGTACATCTAGATGGATCAGCCGGGTATATTCGCGATTCCAGCTACCCATGTGGCACCTCGCGGCGGAAGCAAGAAATGAGCTAAAGAAGTCCAAGTAGAAGACGCCCCTCACAAGCGCTATGGAAACCTGCTAGCAGAGAGCTTCTGGCAACAAGAAAAAGCAAAAAAAAAAAGTCGAACGGATAAATCATTTCTGCAGCGTTCTACAGTAAGTGTCAGCGCAGTGGCGCATCGATTCATAGGTTTGCTTCGCGCTTTAGTGATCGGCGCCGAAGAATTGATGCATTTCCAATCTCCGCGGAACGGGATGCGTGGACAGTTTTTATCTATTCTCGCCAGTTTTAGGTTCACGACTTCTTCCCTGGCATCAAATATCGCCTGCGAACCTTACTAGGGAATGCAACACATACGCAACTTGCGCTCTCACTCATGTTGTGCTTGCAGATCAAGTTCGCCACGCATTAATAATAACTCCTTGCTGTGATAGCTTGATCATAGCGCATTTTAAGCTGCCCGTGCTAGTCAGAACATCATTGTTAAATGCATGTAATGAAGCAGCTGCAACGATCGGTTGCATTTTTTGCCGCCTTAATAAATAATAATAATAATTGGTTCAGATGAAGGGAAGCGCGCAGTATCTGTCACACTTGCTCTGTGGACACCTGAACCGCGCCGAAAGAGAAGGGAGGAAGGTGGGAGTGAAAGTGGAAAGAGAGAAAGAGGAGCCGTAGTGAAGGGCTACGGAGTAATTTCGACCACCTGGGGATCTTTAACGTGCGCTGACATCGCACAGCACATGGACGCCACTTCGTTTCGCCTCCAGCCGCCGTAATGTCAGCGGCGCTTTTTGGGCGTAGTTCCAGCGACGCGCCTACTCTTCCGAAGATTTCTTTTCGTTTGTTTCTATCTACTCCTCTCCTTCGGCGATGGAGTGTGGACAAGTTGGAACCAGTCAACAGACCTTATGCACTTCTATCCTCTTTTCTGCGACTATCTGAGGAAAACTGCGCAGTCGGCTTGCTTCGCGTAAACGGGCTAAGCGCCGAGAGCTTTTACTACCTGATCCAGACAGAGGCATGGGCTCGAATTCCACTAAAACCGATGCCTTTCCGAGTACGTCCCATTTCAGTTCACTCGTGTTGCGAAAATTATGATCGGCATAATATGCAAGCAAAGAAAAATGCAAATGTGGCACTAAATGCGTGTCAGCATCAAGAAACAATGCTTATCTTTTTGAAACTCTGTCGATAATTTTCGCAGCATAGACAAAACGCTTCGATTGTTGCCGTCATTACAGAGAGCTGCATATAGACCTAATAGGAAACTCTAGAAAATCTGCCATCGGTGTTGAAGTTGAAAGTTTATTTTCGAATAAAAAAAAATGCGAGTTATGATAAAACAATCGCGGCCATAGCCCTGGCAGGTGGTGGTTCGCAGCTGACATTACCGGGCATTAACGTTTTGTCGGTTGTGTCACATGACGAGACCGTATGGTGTAACAAAGTTGCGAGAGGTAGCCAACTCGATTAACTTGTTTGAGACGAGAGGTTTGGATAGGAACCTTTCAGGGCGCTTGAATATCTATTCATCCACGCTACATCAAGGTCACGCGGGCACGTTCGTAGGGATTGGTTAAAGCAAGACTTTAATCAAGCCAGCATAAGCACGGTTAACCAACTTATGCTTGGTTAAAGCATGTTTGTAACCACGCCATAGGGTTGTGGTTAAAGCAGGGCTGCTTTATCTACAAATCAGCAGCCTAATCCACGAGGCAACCCCCTCATCTCTATGCCCTAAATGCTGGGAGAGGATGTCCATTTATCCGCTCCACCATCTGACAGTTGTGACAGATGGCGTCTCCCTCTGCTCCTACCTGCCGCGGCTGTCAGGTGCAATGTTACTCCAATTATTCAGACGACGACTACAACGAGCTACCCAGGAATAGCCGCCTAAGAGCTGCGCTGTCATATAAGCACAAATTAAGGTACTAGTGCGGGGGGATTGAAGAGAGACATTAGCGCTGGGGGTGGGGTCGTGGCGCACTTTTAAAAGCTGAGCTCAAGTGTCCCCCTATTCTTTTTATTTGTTTGTTTGTTCCACAAAAACATAACTTGTCTTTCTCGTTGACAGTAACCTCGTACGAGCCAAACAGCGTCGTTTGTCGAATGTATAAGAGAAATAAACGAGAAACGATGAAGAAGTCCTTTGCTGCGTCTTATAGCCATCCGCTTTGAAAAGGGGATGGAAGATGGTCGACACGCGTTTGGGAATATGTTTAAAATCAGAGGTATCCACAATGACCAAGTGTTCATTGTGGATGCCACTGATTTTACGAATGTTTGTAGACGGATGAATGACAAAATACGGGGCTAAAATAAGCAGGATCTAGGAACTTTCAATTGAAATACTGCTTCGAAGGGCAAAATGTAGCAAAATGTAAGTCACTGTCGCTTGAGCTTCAGTCTATATGTGGGCTTTAGCCGTAGAAGCTTTATCATGCTCACGTATATATAGCACGTACTAATTTACACATGAATAAATATGTGTTTATGGGCAAAGGTAAAAATTGATAACAATGAGGTCGTCTTTCTTTCACACTATACATGTCTTCCCGGAGCCACTAACCGTAGCTGGTTGTTTCGGCGTGTAAGATGGTCAAATGTGGGGCCTCGTTGGTAAGAATCTTTCTATTTCACTCTGGCTGAATACAACAATAGCGAGAGAATGGGGCAGTAAAGATGAAAATGAAATGGAGGTCTGAGAAAATTATTATTCAATCGAGCTAATACTATATCTACCATCCGAATATGCATGTTAGCCATAATAAGGCCGGCAGTTACAGAAACAGTTATGCACCAAGTATTTTGCGCTTACAATGTGGTCCCAAGGTATGTTGTCGAGCTATGCTTTATAACAAGGAACGCTGTGTATTTGAGGTGCACTTGAAATCCATTATTATAAAAATATAGGCAGTATCAAACGTAATGTCCAAACTGCCATGGCCCGGCAAGTATTCCAAACGTGAAAACATTCTATTCTTATGCAATATGTATAGTTGTCACAGAAAATAACCGAGATGATGTTGAGTGAATATAATTAAGTATATAAAACTGCTATTTAGAAAAAATGTTTGTAGCAAAGAGCTAATATTTACATGTGAAAATTATAACAACGTCTTAGACAACGGGGAAATCCAAGCTGAACTGCGCTCCGACGCGTGTTGGAATTGTCCACAGCGCAGTCACTGCACGACGTTTGTCTCGTGAAAATCGACAGTAGCTCGCAGTTCATAGCGGGCTTGTACCAGAGCTATCCCAAATTCTTCGAAACGTTTGCCTCATAACCGTAAGAAATAATAGTCTGTTTTTAAGGAGCCTGTTACTACCAAGAGAGCATTGTGCTTTGCACTATAAAACACAACATGGGGCATTACAGTTAAAGAAGAGAAATAGAGACAATGCGAGAACAAATATCAAGTGTCAGGGAAGATCCTGCAATCATTATTCAACTTCTCCCATCTTGTTTGCATTGTCCTCTAATTCCGCAGAGTTTCTATTAGGATAGACAATCTTCGCCAGTTCAATGTAGGCACATCCGATGATGCACAACCGATTGCACGCTACACATGAAGAAATATGTGTCAAGCATGTATGAGAGCAGCTCGGCACGTCATGTACGGGTCGGTAGAAACGAGATGGACACTAAGCTCCTTATTTTCAACGATGTCCGAGACATTTTGTGCTTTAAGAGAAATTTATTCACTCGCACTTATTCGAGGCATCCTGGTAATTAATTCATCTCTTTCTGCTTTTCGAGATGAAGTGAACAAGTAAACTAGGCTATCTGATGCAATTGCAATAAAAAAATGCAAAAGCACAAAGAATATATAAGCTCACCCTCCTCCCTTTCCCAAATATTTCTCTTGTTTCTGCGCTTACGCGTCCTCTACAAGAATGCTTTCTCTTTCTCTTTCTTTTTGTTTTGAGTCGACTTCACTAAATGACTTTTTGTTCAAAACATTTCGTCAGAACAAGTGTCTAAGTTGCTTCGTGTTCACTGACTTTGAAGTATTGCACAAGCACTAGTTGTTTTTGGGCCTTTTCAAATCTAAGGACGTCCCTGTAAAAAATACGCTGGAAAAATTGTTAAAAAGATGAAAATTTCGTAAAGTCTTGACTTAGTTTTGAACTTGGTTCGTATGGAACGCTTAATAGCAAACAGACACCCTTGTGAAAGAGACATCCAGCCTGGGACTTAGAGACGGAGAAGTGGAAAACGCATGAGAACTTTCTCTCAGAAAACCTCATACATTAGCGCTCGTACCCTAACGCTAGCGACCCCAGAGAAGAAATCCTAACCCAATACAGAAACCTCACAACCCAGAGGATGCAACAGCCTGACTGCAGTTTTAGACACATACTATTCCAAGACTCTATCACGAGTATCCCTTCTTAACGACCCAATGTCCGTGTTTCCACTCGCCATGCGGCAGCCCTTGTCTCACCCTCTTCCATTCGTTATGAGAATTTCCCGACTGACCGGTGCACGGACCAACCATCCGCAGCCCCACTTTCTCCTCTTGGGACCTCGCCCTGTCTGACTCAGAGCCGCAAAACCGGCAACGGCTGATTGAGTTCGAGCGCCGGATAGCAACAGCGGACAGAGTCTTTGACTAAGCAGACCGCGTGGAGAGGATGATGACCATCTGCCCAAACATTCAATTGATTCACTGAAAGTGTTTCCTCATTCAATTCTTCTAACAACGTAGAAATCAGGGCTTAGGTAGGGTGACTGTAACAAGGCCGAAAAAGAGAATCAGATTGTAATTTCACTCGGCGATACATTCCAGACAGCGCATTTAGATTTCAAATATGGTCGCAAGAAAAGATTTTATTTACCTCACTGCATTGTAATATCTTGCTGTTGTAGTCATGATGCTGACTGGAAATAATTCGCGTTAAGGTTTAGCACATCCAAGAAGAATTCTTGCCTTTTTCCGCATAAACATCATTTAATCATCCTGCACAGATATATTTTGGATTATTGTATTTTCGACCGTCATGCGGCCATTCAATCTTACTAAAGCGATGCCTCTTGCGTCGATGTTAAAGGTGCTTCAAGAGGCTCCAAAGGAGGCGATGTTGTTGACATTGGACATGTCTGTTTGCGAACCAACTCACGCTCTCGTGCCGGCGCATAATTGAGCAAGACCAGGGCAAGCACGAGGACCCAATTTCCGCTCCACTCCGCTCGCTTAGAGGTACAAAGCGCCTGCAGAAGAGTGTAAGTGTTTTGCTAGGTGACAGCGCAGAAGGGAAAAGTTCCTCAGTTAGCAGACGACTGCAGGCAGCTTGATGTTCCCCGACTCTGCGTCTACTTGAAATGACTACGCGTTGTCATAGCGATGACTGTTTTCGGAACCAACAGCGGAAAAGATAGACATACAGATATTTTTATAATCAGTACCAGTGAAGTTCGCAGTATTTCTTGCCTCTGGTTGGCGTCGGCAGCCTGGCCTTCCAGCTATCGACTGTCAGACAGTTGAGGAGAGGGGTCGGAGGCGAATGTACCAGAATTGTTAGTGCTCAGGACTTGCCTAGGAAACAAGGCAGGTGAGAAAGAAGGGTAATAGGGCATTGACGCGACAGCGCGTGTTCGCTGAAAACCTTTGGGCGGTGACATGAAAATTCCTGATTAATACACACTCCTGACGCAATAGATTGTTGCGTCACTCATTTACAGTTGCGATATGCCTTTTAAGGATGTCAAACAGTCTAGGGGAAAGGAGAAAGCAGTCGAACTAAAATCGAAATGCGGCTCTCACGTTTGCAAGCCGCGCACACTTCACCACTGAGGAGCTTTTCATCTGCATTGCAAGAAAGTTCGACGGCGTTGATAGACTTCAAGTCTTGCTTAACCAGGCCGCATCTCGCGAATCTATCGTATGTATAATCACACTGGCATCCTGTGATTACACCACCCACACGTCACAATTTCTCGAGACAAATATATGCAACGCATAAAGGCAGCTACACAAGAAAGAATTTTCTTTCAGCACGACCGTTTAGGGCTCTTAGGCGACCGCCCCGTTCCTTGCGGGAGACAGCGACCACATTTTAAAGACTGTAAAATTTATTTTCGAAAATTTAGGTCACTTAGAGCACTACTAATTAGGTCTACTACTTCGCACTACAATTTATCTCCACCGCTTAGAGCTGGTCATTAGCGAAACTGATTAGGACCCTTAGTTAGCTGCGTTGCACATGTCCACACGGTAGTATATTCCATCAACTCCTAAGAATACTTAAGCGCCCCATGATTCTCTGAAAACAAATATGGAAGAGGAAAACATTCTTATTGACGCCTTCACTTGGACGCCTAATATATCGATGTCAAAATAAAAGGAACAAACCAGCAGGCATAATAGAGGATTTTTTCGTAACCTGAAGGTACTCAGTGCGGACAGAAAGCGCATATACAAGAAGAAAAAACTGCACGTAGTGAATTGATCTCTCGTATTATTGGCCCCCTCGTGCATTCTGTCCACACTCGCCACATTCAAGCTGCGAAGCAGGGCCCCAAAAACTAGTCTCCGCTCTCCGAATTTTATTGAGAGTAAGTTCTCTTTAATGTTTTGTGCTTACATTATGCGTTTTAAAATACAAATTGGGGCATCTGACGTCCCGAACGTACACATAGACAATGATAGACGCCGTAGCGGAGGACGCAGAAGTGATTTAAAAAACTTCGGACTCTTTATTGCGTTCTGACATCGCGCTAATCCAGCCTTCATGAAAGCAAAGCCGTTGCACGGCCAGGATCTAAACCGCTACTTTGACATCAGAATCAGCGGGCTAAAGTGATTGAGCCATCATGGTTGGAGGGGTAACGTGCTTTAGTACGCTCATTGCACTGATGCAATATCGCAACCAAACAAGCCTCGTTAAGGCCGCCTTGCCCATAATGAGTCTCATGCGAGTATGCCTGCAAAGTTTACAAAGTTACATACAATGGTATTCTTGGGTCTCTAATGATGAGATACACGAAGCAATCATGAATAATTATTCGAGCAAAAATACGTGAATTGGGGCCGAATTCACAAAATAGTTCGCTTTGGAACGCGTTCGCTTTGTCACGACGTCAGTTTGGCGTAGCGGGGTGGCGCAGTGGCTACGGCGCTCGACTACTTTTCCCACGGATGCGGGATCGAATCCCGGCCTCAACGGCCGCTTTTCGATGGAGGCGAAAAGCAAAGCGCTCGTGTGCTGTGCGATGTCGGTGCACGTTAAAGAACCTCAGGTGGTCGAAATTTCCGGAGTCCTCCACTACGGCGTCTCTCATAGCCTGAGTCGCATTGGGACGTTAAACCGCACAAAACCAAAACCAAACCAAGTATGAAGGAGAAAGAAGGGACGCAAGCAGTGGGAGGACGAGGAGGCCGACAGCAGCCAACCGGGTTTGATGGACAGTTTCATCTCGATTTCTTGCGTTTTTATGGGGCCATATGCTACTTTCAGCTGGTTTAAGCTCTAAATGAGTGTATTTGGCTGCAGTAACACGAAGATATTAATTACAGCTTATAAGTTAAAAAAGGAAATTTATTTGGAAAGGCTTCAACCTTTCTTGCAGCGCGTAGAGTAGTTTCCGCTTCCTTATGAGCGTGCTTTTCCTCGTTCACACACGGTGCGCTTTTAGTTGTTTGACAGCCTGAAGTGCTTCCGAAAACCATTGTTGGACATGTTGCTGGGATTATTATGTACGCGCGACCGCCGAAGCTGCCGGTCACATTCACCGAGCACCGCTAACATGAAAAAGGGCCGACAGGAGGGGCCAGCACGTTTCTCGCGTTGAAGCGAGTGCCAGCAACGGAACGAGATCACTTTCAGTTGTCACATGTCTTATGACGTGTACAAAATCCCCGGTCCCGTCTCCATGATTTAACGTGATCGCCAGCGGGGGCGACACAAAAAATGGAGCGAGACTGAGAGATAAAGTGAACGCGTTCCAAAGCGAACTCTTTCAAAATTTCGGCCCTGCTCATTCAGTTGTGGTTATTACTTTGTAAAGCTGTAATTGTGGCATATAATTAGCCATACTTCACGCTATCTGCCTCTGTCGTAGATGATACGGATTTAATCTGCAGTGTTAGGAAAGGTAAGTTGAATAAATTTGCACTTAGCGTTTGCAATAAGCGAGTTGAATTTTGCTGGCTCAAAACCAGGGAGCTGTTGTAAATGTACGATTGAAAAAAAAAAAAACATTGATGAAATGTAGATTTTAATATATCCTGTGTCTAATTGTTAGCGGCTAATTTATAGATATCATTAGGTTTGGCAAGTGCTTTACTCAAGAAACATTACAGGACTACGCTTAAATCTGCCGAAGAGAGCAAATAGCGAAAGCCCTTTTACAGGACTGCTTTCACTGACTGCATCGCCATTGTCACCTTACTGTCATCATCATCATCATCATCATCATCATCATCATCATCATCATCATTATCATTGCTACTATCATTAATGCCTTTGTCACTAACGGCGTCATCTTTGTCATCACTGCTATTATTCTCGCGCTAGAAAAGGATAATTGCGATCTGTTCCTGATGCTCCCGGCGTGCAGTACTACTCAAAATATACAAAATTTCCACAAGAGCTTTGAGCGCTCGGCTGGGGATTGGAGACATACAGGTTCGATTCCCTGTCGAAAATTCTTTTTTTCCTAAGTGTTGGTTCATGCCGTAATTTTCTGAGGGCACTCCCTGTCTACACTACCCATGAGCATATAAAGAAAAATATTAGTACGTGATAGCACCTGACATGCCACACTACACGTTCCTGACGTCCATCCCATCCATATGTGGGCCCATCAAAGAAAACGTGAAATGGGAGAGTGTAATTCCGCTGTCTAGACAGCGATGAATGTCGAACGGAAAAAAATATGACTTCACATTGAAAACGTGGAATAGGTGAGAGGTATCTTTTCATTATCGGATTTGCTACCGACAATAGGATTGACAGATATGTTTGGATTGAATAGTTTCTCGGAAACTATAAAGGGGCGTCACCTTCTTACTCACTGCACCACCACAACCTTTTTGCTTCCTTTCTGAGTGGTGATTCGAGAACGCCCAAGAAAATTATAAAAAATTAGGGGACATGTGTGCTAAAGGTAAGCGAGTTAAGAAAGTAACCAAAGAAAGAAAGTTTTTTTTTTTAATATTTTCGTTGCTAATTCTTCTTAAAACGAATCATTCTCCAATGAAAGCAAAACACCGCGCATCCGAATTCTCGTGCATCTTATGGAAACCGGGCATGCAAGGGTCCTTTTTCATACGTCACTGTGCAGACCATATTTTATAAACAACGCCAGATGAAAACAGTAATTGCCTGAATATCTAACTTTTTCATACCTTTGCGAACGTTCCCCTCACAAATACATCACTACTTAGTTGTCCGTGCATTTAAAAGAAACTGATCAGCAATATTAGCATTGCCTATGCCTGATGTACACCAAATGCGTCTCATCGGTCTAGACCTTCTTGTCTTGATCAAAGTCCTGTTTTTGAATAATGACGGAAAGAAGTTCTGTTTTTGCTCGAATTTCCTGAATATCAAAATTGTGCGTAACTCTTCCTTGGCGAAATATTCAAAGCAAATCTTTGAATACCTTCGTATAGAAATGCGGCCTTGCCATGTAAAGTCAAAGGAATGCTACCCTCACGACAGACACCAAATTAATGTGGGCAGCCTTCATTCAGATGCTTGACGAGATTGAGGCATTAGGGGAGGAGAGGGGGAGGTTAAGTAAGATGTGGCATATTCCAAGAAATATTGCAGAATTTTTATCAATAGTAAGTTTATAAAGCATTGCATTTAGAGCACACTGTTTCGCACATTGGAAGAGTCTAGGGGTCATCACAGTTTATGGGGTGTTGCTGATGTGATTAGCTCCATATTTATAATATTACCAGCTGCTCCACTTGTCCTGGTGAAAGAAATTGCGACGTATTAGTGCTCGGAATGGCAAGAATACATATTTGTCCCTCGAACTCCACAATAAAACTGGGAAGTCCTATCACAGGCACCGCAGCCCTTGATGGCTCCGTGTTCCTTTTTGAAAAGCAAGAAAAAAAAAAAGTTTTCTAAGGGTAAAGTTTATGCTTGGTGGACCATAGGCCAAGTATTGAAAAAGTGCCAATTCTTCGCTGTTTGATTATATTTGTCCCCCTATAGCATGCCATGGTTGTTCACCTGCCGGCTGATGGGTCGGGATAGGACCTGGTCTCAGGTGGTGGCTATCCACAAATATGTTTTAACCGAACGTCGCTGACATTTTCTTGTAAAGCATTCGAATTCGACGCGTTCGCTTTTGGTGGCTATAACGGGATGTGTTGTCGTCGGTGACGGCAAAACATCACCTTCGCAAACTAGCACGTGCCCGGCCTTCAAAAATATTTTTTCCGTATTTCCAACAATATTGTAGCCTTCCGGAGTATAACATAGAAAACTTGGAGAAATTCGAATCACAATTTGGTGCATACAAAAGCTTCTTCAGATGGCCGCTGCAGCTAGCTACGCGGGCTCTTTTAAAGGGCTTTTTCGGCATTTACGTAATCCACCTGAAGCTGAACCGGAAATGTGATGCTATCCGGCGTAAGCACGAGGCGAAAAGGGGATGAGCACGAGGGAGGATAATGGGGAAGAAGTGAAGGAGAGACGCGCCGCGGGTTGCAGCGCGACCGGCGCGACGCTATCCGGTCGGCCAACGCACGTCGCTTTCCGACCGCTCCGCCACGCTTGGGGAGTTCTCCCTAGGCGAGGGAAGCGGCAGCACAGAGCAGCGCGGGCTCTCAGGCGACTCCAGATCGCCCTCCGGCGCACTGTCTCCCGCGTGGCACGCTCTTGTGTATGAGTATCCTCGCGTCATGCCCCACGACGTGGAATGTGACAGCCGGAATTCCTGGTCCATTTTACACAAGCCATGGCACTCCTCCGGTCCTGCTGCTGCTTTCTCTCTTTGCGGAAAGGAAGCTTCGTCAGCGGAGTCTACACTCTCGTGAGTGGCATTTCCGGCACGTGCCACCTCACCAGAAAATTAGGCGATATTTGGCGTTATTGTGCACGTGTTTCCCAGTTTCCGATGGCATATTCAAATATCGGATGCATTAAAACGAGAATTGCCAGTTAAAAAATCCTTGCCGCTTAACTTTCGTTCTTAGAATGTGTAGTCAGTGTTTGTGTCACGTGTACTGCGAAGAAGGTAAGCTTGCGAACTTTAACTGAGGGATGTAGAGCTATTACGCCTGGTTGCCAAATACTGAAACTTGGACGAGTTCTCGCGTACAGAAAATGAAAGGACGTGTTCTCATATTCTCACTTTTATATCGGCAGCGGAACGGCACAGCTGTAATTGTCAAAATATACCACATGCATAATGCCAGATTCCTGTACATACATTCGGCTGTTCGAAACACGCATGCATGAGGACGTGCCGCATAAGTCATTAAAGACCTCACTTGAAGCAAAGACGCACGATATCCGCTCTTACGACTCATTGCTAGCGGCACTGTTAGGCAAACATGCACATCATTTAGGTATACAATTAAATATATATATTTCAGCTATAAGCAAACAGACAGGCCATGTCTTCTTCGATATTATTCCAGTTTCTCCGATGCGTTAAAAATATTTTGTTTGCAATTTTAATGTTGAAACAACTCGCTAGTAGCATGCTTGGTTATGTGTGACGCGCACTGTGCATTATTTCCTCTTATGCTTATGCTGTGCATTATGGTAAAAATTGCATGGTACCATTTATACTTCAATCTCGTGGATAACCTAGTTTTATACATCATATCTTAGCTGCTGTGCCAAGCGCATTTTCATTTTGGTTATAGCTCAAGCCTAATTGTTCTCCCATTCCCGTAATTAGTATGAGAAAAATAGAAAATATATTAAAATATATTCACCCAATCACAACTGTCAGTTAGCTTCTCTGTGTTAGCTATTTTACTGGCTTCCTAAATCCTAAGTGGTACTTAAATGATTGGTTTCATAACAAAAACAGCTGGCGTATCATATTTTCCGATCTTTTCCCACTGACAAAGTAATGAACAGATATTAAGCAACCACTTATTTGTCATGTGAAGCATATGTGTTTGTACCGAAAACTAAACTCTTCGTGTGGTGTTTTCCACTCCTGTTTAATTACGGCTCAGTTTTACGATATATAGCCGCAGACTAAAGCACGTGTAAATAGTAAGAATCAGCGCGATATGTCGTAGCGCATAACCGCAAAGCTATTAGCGAGTGTAGCTCATGCTTAACAGTGAACACTCCCTCTGTTTTCTTCTATACATACTTTTCAAGTTTTTCGCACATGAATATAACAAGAAAAACAATGAATGAAAAGCTTGTTTAAGCAATTGCACTATCGCAATTTCCCTTTCACTGGTTCGGATTCATGAAAACTGTAGTCCTCCAGTTCACGTGCCCCGGTGCACTCTAGATGCGGTGGTGCTTAGCCTATTTTTGGACGGTTTGGACGGGGGCGGGGACACGTGTAAGTGCACACCAATTGGTGCGTTGTTGCCTTCAGGCTGAAGCAAAAGTAACTATGAGGTCACTTCCATTTCTGCCCGAAAGTTCTGCTCCTGTGTAAGTCTGTTTCGACGTCCCAACGGTGTATTAAATGTTGATAATACTGCTAACTCATATAGTATAGGACAAAAACATATTTGGCCTCTGTGTAAAAATGGCAAGAAACCATGTTCGATGATGTCAAAGAAATTCAGAAAAATAGTTTTTAATCGCCGTTATTTAACTTTTTGCAGGTCCTCCTTAAGTAGGATAGCAGTTTCCTTAATTTTTTTTTTTATTCGTAAACGCACCTAATCGGTTCTTTAATGTAGTCTAAGTTAGTGGTTGTGACCGCACCACAAATTGCGGAAGCAACAAGGGACTATGCATCGGGTCGTTAAGCCACTTCCGTTAATATGGTCATAAAATTGTTTTACCATATTCCACAATCGCTTCAAATATGTTTTCAGAAGCGTAGGTTTTTGTTTTCCTGTGCCAGATTTAACTACTCAGTACCAGCTCAACAAACACAATAAAAGCAAATTTCTGATACAAATTTCAAATTTGGCCTCCCCCATTAATATACGAGAAACATCATCATACAATATCTCAGTTTTCCTGCAATGAAACGGTTTTCCAGAGAGCCACAATGCGATATTCGGTAGCGGCAACATTGTCACCTGGTTGCAATGGTATATGCAAGATTAAGGAATGCAGGTTCGTGCCAAGAAAACCAGTTCACTGAAATATCTGAAGGCATGAGAGGACAACCATCCTTACTTTGTAAGGACTATCCGCTCAATAGCTAGAGTGGCATTCCAGTAAAACATATGCCCACCGAACATGCATTCATTACATTTTTGGTCATGGATATAGGAAGTTAATCAAAAGTGCAGCATACCCTTCGCTCGCCTCTGCCGCATGGCTTGCCTCCCCCGCGACCATCTTCGGCGTTTTCGCCAAGCAGGCAGGCCAGGGATGTAAGGATCGAACTAAGCAAACTGACACTTCTCGAGATACACACTGTTTGGATTAGTTTGTAGGGTTTAACATCCCAAAGCGACTGAGGCTATGAGAGTCGCCGTAGTGAAGGGCTCTGGAAATTTTGTCTACCTGGGGTTCTTTAACGAGCCCTGTTATCGTACATCACACGGGTGCCTTGCATAATTAGCGTCCACCGAGAAGCGGCCGCCGAGGCCGGGGCTATATCCCGCAGCCTTGGGCACAGTAGTCGAGCGTCCTACCACTGCATCACCTAGGCGGGGAAGATACACACTGCACCTTCATGCTTTTCTAGATATGAGTTCCGAAAAGTGGCTTAGGGACGCTGTGTAATCACAGTTTTCGTGAAGGCACCAGTCATCTTGCTACTTGCATTACGCTCGCCCCGGATTACCAATGCTTTTAGAGGCCTCTGTTCACCAGAATACAGGTATTTTCAAGCACGGTGGAAAAATCGCGCTGTCGGTGTGACTGAGCCGGGAGCAGCTTTCTTAAAAAAAAACAAAAAGTGGCTTCCTTTTGAATACCTTAGCCCTGTCTATTTCTACAGGGGGTCGATTCCTATTCCTTGTTGTTAGTGACATTCTTTACGTTCATTTTTCAGCGGTCACTTGATGCTTTCGCCACGCTACTGTGAAAGTATGGGTAACCTTTCCCGTATCCTTTCGTGCCATGCCTTATTGGCTCGGTTGTCATACAGTCAAGTTGAATGAAATTGTTCGAGCTTTCTAGTTTGCTACACGCCATCTAATGCCGAGTCTTTAAGAAATGTACGAAAGGGTGCGCTGTTGCTTCCCGGAAGAACGACATGCATTCCGGTCCCCTAGCATCACGGCACTCTTGCTTCTGTGCTAACTTCATATAACAACTTCGTTCACATGCTCGTTTGAGTTTTCCTGCTTCCACTTACACCGCTTCCGTGTTATGCAGCCTTTGGTTTGCGGTGCTCGGATAAAATTCTTGTATCCACCTGATTGCAAGACTGTTTCGAAATAATCGCCGAAGCGCATGTTGTAGCGCTAGGTATTGTTCTCACCTGTGAGCCAGCGAGCACAGAGGCGGAATGACGCATGCGCAGTGATGTAAGGTGGCGGTTACAGAGTTATTGAGAGGCGGGGAACCGCATTTGTACAGCGGCTGATGTTGCGCAAAGTGTCTCCTAGGTTTTCTTCAATGTAACCTAGATTGTACGCCTTGCTCGCAAGTTCTTTTACTAGTGAATTCCTACTAAAGCTGTCATGAGAATTAATCATGATACAAGTTCACTGTGGGTGTTATTTTTATTTTGCACACTTTCACTGTACTTACGCATAAATATAAGTAGAAACGCATAGAGGCTCAAATTTGGCTCGGGTATGTAGTACCTCTCGCCGCCAAAACTAGTATTGTACCATTTTGCCAGAAGGGCCTTAACAGAAAGCGATTGTTTTGATCAAAATTAGCGTAACGTGACAAGTGCTGAAACATAGCGAGAAGGAAGATAATGGAGTAACATGCAGAGCTCCATTCATTCGTGGCTCTTTTGCGACGCCTAGAAACGAAAGGCACGCACCGTTTGCTGAAGGCTGCCCTTGCTACATAAAAGTACTTCTCTCGTGGATGACCTGGGTAGTAAATGTTCCTGATAGTTGCCTCACGAAATCGACATCCTGCTCTGCTGTGTGCTTGCGTATTTCACGCGGCATTTTCTTTGTTGATACAGTTTATAGGGTTCACTCTCATTGTGACTCAGGCGTATGCTTTAGTGGAGAACTCCGAAATTTTGGACCCCCTGGGCTCCTTTAACGGGCTCTGAAATCGCTCAGCACATGAGCGCCTTGCTCTCCGCCTCACTTATTGACAGAAATATTGTAAACGAGATTTCTCCCTGGCTGAGCCACTGGCTATGTCTGATTACAAAAACAGGAAGAACAATAATAAACATAGACCATCTTTATTTGCACTCTTAAAGGCGCATTGGGACTGAATATGAAGAAAAAGCTGGACAAATAAATAACGAGTACAATTTGCTGCGAATCAAAGAACTAAAAAAATCTCGAAATCAAATACTTCAAGCACGAAGTTGCTGGGCGACAAAACGTGAGGGAAACACATTGAGCACCCAAGAAAACCTGCTGAATTCAGTGGTGAAACTTTTTCAGGGCACTTATTGCATTCTGAAAAGTTACGTAGAGGAGTGGAATTAATAAGTAATAGAGTTCTGAAAGGAAAATAATACTTTGGTAAAGTAGTCAGTTGTGGTAGATCAGTTCAGTTCAGTCGTTCAGTCGCGTCGGACTCTTAGTGACCCTATGGACCATGTCACGCCACGCTTTCCGGTCTCTCACTATCTTCCTAACATCACATAACTTCATCTGCAGTGCCTCGAGGATGCCATCTAACCATCGCGTTCGCTACCTACCCCTTCTCCGGCGACCCTCAACCTTTCCCAACATCAAATCTTTCTCCAGCGACTCCTCTCTTCTCATCAGATGACCAAAGTAGCTGAGCTTTAACTTTAGAATTTGACCCTCCATTGCGCAGTCAGGGTTCATGGTCGACAATATCGACTGATTTGATCTTCTGGCAGTCCAAGGAACTTTCAAGAGTCTTCGCCAGCACCACAATTCAAACGCGTCAATTCTTCGGCGGTCAGCCTTTTTCACAGTCCAACTCTCGCATCCATACATCACAACTGGAACGACCATAGCACGAGTTATACGGATCTTGGTTGGCAGACTAATGTCTCTGCTCTTTACTAGGCGGTCAAGGCTAACCATTGCTCTCTTTCCCAGAAGCAGGCGTCTCCTAATTTCATGGCTGCAGTCTCCTTCCGAGGTAATCTTGGAGCCCAATAAGAGAAAATCTGTCACAGCTTCCACTTCTTCTCCATTGATGCTCCAGGACTTGATAGGGCAAGACGCCATGATCTTTGTCTTTTTAATGTTCAGTTTAAGCCCAAACTTCTCACTCTCTTCTTGTACGCGCATCGGAAGTCTCTTGAGTTCCACTTCACTTTCTGCCATTAAAGTGGTATCATCCGCATGTCTATGTGGTAGGTATAGATGACTAAAACAAGTAGGATGGCGAGATGAAGGTGAATATCGACAGACCGTTATATAACGGTCGCGACCGGTTCAGTACATTCCAATTTAACGCTGATATGCAATGTTCTGAATATTCCTAAATATGCAATTATCTGCAAAATGTGTTTTTAAAAGAACTTTATTTCAGGCTCGTTGGTGCACGAATTTTACAGCGAGCGCTCGCTCTAAGCGTTGTTGCTTCATCAATGGCATAACACTAGAGACTCGCAGCAATTTTCAGCGTTGGCATATACTATATTCCCCGCAGTGCCGCAGCAGCTAAAGAGCACGGCGTATTCACAGTGAGGCGCATAGCTAAGTGATGACGCCACGCGCTGCACAGCCGACGACATGTGCCGGACGAATGTCGTTTGCCAGATGTGTGAAGAAGGAGAAGCAGCTGTGCGGTGTAGAAGTAGAAGCGAAACACCAGTAGAAAAATTTAGCTCTGCCTGCGTAGAAGCGGGTGAAGAAGGAGCATACTGCGCGTCGATAGGCAAGCGGCTGAAAGTCAAACTGCGGCGTATGCGAAACGAGCCGCAGCTAGGCCCGTGCAGCTTTCTCTTCAGATGTAGGGACGTTCAGGCATTTAACATCGCCTTTCTATTCATCGATTGTACATATTTTTTATCTAAGTTGCTTTTAGAGGAAAGCAAGGCGCAGTCCGTCACTGCTCAGTGGACATTTAGTTTTAAGAAGATCATATGTCCTGAGTTCGAATCCCTATCAAAAACTAGCCTGCAGCTTGACTCGAATATGGATGGTAAATGGGAAGCGAAATAGTATGAAACCAACCTGAGCGCTGCCCATAGTACGGTTGCACCCACATTTTGATACGAAATCACGTGGCTACTTTCTCCGGCGCGGTCTTTCTCAATCTGGATTACGGCAACGGCAAAAGCGACGGAGATGGCTTCTCTGCCGAACAAGCTGTCGAGGCTTCGCTTAATAATGACAACAGCGTGTATATGCGCCGAAGACGCTTTCGCGAATGGACACGCAAAAGGTTGCGTGAGCTGCTGATCCTTTTCAGGATGGTTTGCGGCGCAGGCGCACCGTGATTTTGACTCCGTGGATAATGTTATTAATCTTCTGATTTGCAATTTTTTGACAACATCTGCAGAGGAAAATGATCCTCCGAAGAAAACGATCGTGCAGTTGCAATCGCGCAGCTAATTTTGTCAACTTTAAAGAGGCCAAATTGAGGCACTGGTTCGCATACTTCGCGAGCGTCAACGCTTTGTGTGCATTTCGTAGACACCCTTTTATAAAGAAGCTGTATACGTAATGATCTCTGTACTGAAACTTACAGATCTTCTACATCATGCTGGTTGCAACGGGAGGATCTCACCTCAGCACAGTTCCCCACTCGCCAGGTGAGTAACTAAATCTTCTATAGGAAGAAGTAAAGCGACATACAGATTTCTTTGGCCACGCAGGATCTCAACCCGGCAGTAGAGAAAAGAAAAAAAAAATTATGTTTGCTTACTTTCAATCCTTCCCAAGGTGAAGTTTACAAAAAGGCTTTAAGGGGAGTAGTGTTACCGAAGGTAGCAACCTTCCAAGTATTCCGTACTCCGGGATACTTGTTATCTGTGTAAAGAGAAGAGAAAGCCAATAAAGTATGGGGACACTATGGGTCACCAAATTGTAGTAGCGCGTGACATACGCGTTACATATGAAGAAACAAAAGGGCCAAGCGAAGACAAGTCTCCCTGCCAAAACGTTGGCTCGGCTTGCGTACTGTGGCTCTCACTCAACCCTTGTTCAGTGCTCTTTCATAGACATTTTTACGCAGCATTCATAAACCACAGAGAGAGCTTTTATGCACACTATTAGCGGTAAACAATCATCGAACAGGGCAGTAAGCAACGCCTTTTCAGGTGCTCAAAGGGACAGTGGCAGGATTCGAATTAACTCCGATGAGTAGTACCACGTTCGTTAAATGGGCGGAATTTCAGTGAGGTTTTAACTGATCAGAAATGAAGTCGTTACTGCCGTGATTTCCTTATGCAGTAGATAATTCCTTTAACGCCTGGATTGGAAAGTGGGACGGTTTTATTATGTAAATAGGAGAACGAAAATTATAACATAGAAAAAGGATTGATTCTTGAGGAAGGCATGATAACGAACTAGGGAGATAATGTGGTAGGATTTAAGGGCAAAAGAGCTCATCAGAAACGGTTACCCCCTAGATATATGGCCGAGTCCTAACAAAGTTCTCAACGTGCAACAGGAAAAGCGCTATGGACCAATAAGCTTATGTCAAAGGTATAAAGTTGAACATGTGTCACTGGAGTTAGGTGAAAAGCAGACGGTAAAAAAGAGGCATAGAATTTTCTGCAGTGCAAGGGAGAAATACAAACATGAAACTGTCAGGTATAACCGTAATAAACTTAACGCAGCGGTCGTTATAAAAGAATTTCCAAGTAGGCTTGCCCAAGTATATAACGGTTAGCGGTATGATGATTTCCTGGTATGCTGTATAATTTATTCGGGTAACCAATAGTCGTTATCCCCTGCACTTATTGAATTATGATTTGCTTCTTATTCTGTGATAATTAAGGCGGCACGGCTTTCTTGTAAAATGGTGTGTTTTATGCATGCAGGTACCAATTTATGAACTGCATATTTTTATCGTTTCTTTTTTCTTCATGCATGTAATATTGTTATTGCACATACCCTGCAGCTCCTGTCTTGGCTCATGCTGACAGTATGAATAAATAAATGAAAATAAAAATAGAAAGTGTAACAGCGAATATATTCCTGCAAAAAGTAATAAAGAGCATAATGCCTACATTTCAGACACTGAAAAAAAGGAACATCTTTTCAACCTTTGCTGATGAAGCTAACATAATGCTTAATCCTCCCATTTCCTTGCCCAGTGGGCTTCTCTCTGGTGCTCCTGCTGCTGACGTTCTCCGGTCTGTGTGTTATCTTCTCAGTGGTTCTTCTCTTGGGACTTGTTTTCGTGAGTATTAATATACTAACTCTCAGGTATGAAGTTTTATTCCATGGTCCGGTTTCCAACGTTCATCGTTTAGTAACGTGACTGGTAGCGTAAGAACACAACGAGAGAAAAAGTCACTAATTTTACGGCCCCGAGAATATCACGAAAGGTGTGCAATGAAAATACTTTTTGCATATGTTACTGCAATGGGAGAGCACTCGCATGTTGTGTCGGTAGACTCTGGTTCGATTTTTGGAAAGGCACAAAAAAAAATTCAGTTTTAAGGAAAAGATTGCGCTAGTTACATAAAAAGTGCACTGACGCGACCGCGGAAATATTTCCTTGGACAGCTATAATTGTACGAACTAATTTTACTGACGGGTAGTATTCGGCTTTGTTTTTCTTTTTTTTCTTTTTTTTTCAAATGATGTCAACTTCCTGCGCAGGGATGGTCAAGGAGCGAGCTCATTTTTTTCTTCAAGTGCTTAAAACAAAAAAAAAATTAAATTATTCTTAAATATACAGAGCGTTTTCCCGCTAAACATTATAGGCCTTTTTGCCTTCGGGAAAAGTAAACGAAATAATGAAGAAAGACATCACAGTGCGGTTTTTACACACAGTGTCCTATGTCTAGAAGCTCCCTTTTGTTGCCCATTAGTTCTGCGCTAAGAAGTGCATGGAGCGGAAACGTAGAAAAGAATTCTTGAACAAAAGCGGTCGTCCGCGGACTATATGTTCGTCCTCGTCGTGTTCGCATAGGTAGTTCCCAAACATGGGAAAGAAGCTCACAATACGCCCGGCTTGCGATTTTAATTCTGAAGAATCCCAAGTGTCCGCTGTCCGAGATTATCTGCGTATCTTCAGATTGAAAAGTAGATTAGAATGTTAAATTGATGTTGGGTTAGTTTAAAATATGTATTCTTTAGACGACAGTCAACTCTACTGCTCCAGTCGCCGGTGCAACACAAACACCACTTGCTCTTGAACTCGTCGTTCACGTTATGCGAGCACTATGTGTAATCTTTTTCAGCTGACTGTTTCTTTTGGCGTTTCTGCTTCGTTTGATCTTCTCTTATCTTATATGTTTCGTTTTTAGTGTATTGATGACATTGATGTCCTTAGCTTCAACTAACTAACGTTCAGCGCAACAAGATCTGCATTGCTTTTGCAGGATAATCGTCTTCTGCTACTTCCTTGGCTGAGCTTCGTGTCCATGACTACGCTTCTTGACGTCGCACTATCGCTCTACTTCATCAGAGACCTCGTAAGCCATCACCCCCCTCTCTCTAATCTCCCATCTTCTTAATCCTTTTATCTTTTTGTTCGTTACGCACTGTCTGCAAATTCGGTATTGGCGAATCGTCTTTCTGGAATTTCGGAAGATCTGCATTAGGGCCTCTTTAATGTGACTCCGCCATCTCGCTCAAACTTTGTGAAGACGTCACCATCAATACAGACGCGATTGTTCGTTCGCTATCCTCTTAATCATAAAGCAATCCTCTTTCCTCTAAGTCCGTCAGTGCTTATCTGTCGTGAGTAATTACTAGTACATTCATGCCCTGTATTCAAAGAGGATTGGGCATAAAGGCCACTCGTTTGCTCTTCCTGTAGCAAAATCAATCCCAGGGATATGTAACAGTGGTAAAAGTGAAAACAAGGTGATAGCTATATTTTCTCTCGCATACAGCCAAAGGTAAACCAAATGTGTGCATGTTCAAAAAGTCTGCACCTATTTTATGGCTTATTAAATCTTCGGCGCTTCGTTCACTTTCCTGACCTATGAATGAAAACTGGCATCCTCAATAGCAGACTCAGGGAGTGTCGTAGGACTTCCGTTGATGTTTCTTTCACAAATGTTTTCTAGGGTTTATTGAAATGAAAGGCTCGATCGTGTTACCGGCTTAGACACTGTTAGCAACACCACATTTCTATAACAATATTTTAAAATTCGTTCGCTTTGTGGTACCGGCCATATAAAAACCATGAATACGGAAACCATGTCTGTAAAAACTCTATGGTGACGTGCCTGCTTTTCAGGTGTAGGCCACATAAGAAGAATGTGAGATTTTAAGTCACAGTGCTTCATTTAGACCTGAGCAAAACGTATCATCATAGGGTAGTTCGCATGTGAGGTCTCAAATCTCCGCTGTCTCGTATTCCTGTCGAGCAAATAAACAAGTTTTCGCTTCGTTAATAAGCAATCTACATAACAATATGGTGCACTCATGTTAGAGTTGCACAATAAGATGACGATATTTCGCAGCAAGCTAAACATCATTATTTTCCATTCTATATTCCAGCGGTTTCTTTCATAGTGACATGTTGTGCCTTTCAGTCAGACACTGACGCTGTGTTTTTAACTCTTGCTTATTTTTCAGAAACTTGACCGTTTTGTGGTGGTCATGTACACCATCGACTACATTTTGTGTTCAATAAACGTAAGTTCGTAAGCTCCTATTGTTCTTTATCGAGAGATTAGGGTGCTTTTTCCAGACAATAAATTACGATCACCACATAAAGATGTACCGCAGTTAACTGATGAACCGATCTTTATCTTTTACTCCCAGATTGCTTGGGTTGTAACCTGTGCATATTGTGTTTTAACAGGAAGTAAGTACATGGTTATCATTACGTGGGTTGATTTGTTTTGTATTAGTAGACCGGTAAACATACAGTGTCCCCTCGCTTTTGAAGTCATTTGAAGACGAGTTAAAACGAATGACAGTGTGACTTAGGGAATGTCAATGGACAAGGACGTTTATGCATGGGCATTTGTGACGCTCTTAATGTGTCAACAAAACTTCTTTACAAACAAGCCTAGAGGGAAAGTATCGCTCTAGGTAATGCTTTTTTTTTAGAATTTGACACCTGTGCGTGAAACCATAGTGGCCGTAGCTTTGCTGCTCTGGGAGTAGGGATCAGATTCGAACAGATTGTTACTGCAGCAGAAGCCAAAGAGGATGTTTTGTATAACATAGTTTTGCAAGAAATTACCAGAGCGAATTAAGCTTAAGAAACATTCATGGTCATTTAGTAAATGTGGACTAGCTTACTACGGCCATTCCACGTGCCTTACATCTTCAAAAAAAAAAAAGAAAATCAGAGTAGAGACATTACAGGTGACTAGAACGCGCCTTTTCCTCGGAATTCTGCTTCGGCGGAAAAAACCACAAGACCAAGAAAAACGCAATACTTTTTTATATTACAACTTATGTAAAACCGTCACGTCAAACGCAATTTGAGCCGCCTTGTTGAAGTTATACCTACGCTTAGAACACGGAGGACGTAGCACTAGCGAATCTTCTTTTTTATTTCTGTAGTAAGGCTGGCGTAATTCAAATTCGCTTTGTTTGTACGCAAGCGCATATACAGTATTCCGTGCTATCAAACTGCCGAACTACGCGGGAATTCAAATCATTCGCCACAAGGCAAAAAGAGATACGGCTTGAGTGCGAAGGTCTGAAGGCAAGGTTAGAACAAAATAATCGTAAGCGCTTTTCGTAAGTGCAAAACTTCAACCGATTGTCAATATGTGCTGCACTGTCAAAGGCGACACAACAAGGGGGCACAATTTATCCGTTCTCCGAAGCCAAGGTTCGATGTTTCACGTACATAGCACATTTGCTTTCTCCATTTCGAACTTGACAAAAACACAGGGTGGCACGTAGTTGGTCTATTTGACTTTGCTATAGGGCATAAACTTTTTGCTATAGGGCATAAAGACGTCACGCACTCCTTTCTGGCGATGATCAATATTAGCATCGATCTCAAAACGCATTGTTCTATTGAATCGTATATCGATTCAAATTCGTATCGTTGTCTGGAACTTGATTAGTATTGATTATTCATCAGCAGATAAAACAAAATTACTAGGGATGGTAAGGTTTCGAAACCTTTTTCTACGCCACAGCTTGCTACAAGCGCACCTCCCGTGCTCCTGCCACCCTACGTGTTCCATACTCTTCAGAACAGCTGCAATAACGTCTATCACTTTTACTAGTTAGCCTTTATTTATTGCGATCACTTCTTCTATTCGGTTGGTTCTGCTTACTCAAATTTGTCATTTCACATCATATTCCTTTTAGAACTCAGCACAGAAATTATGAAATAATGAGTACTGAAGTGCGATTCTCTTAGAGCCCTACTTGCAGCTGTTTAGAACGTTATTGAGAAGAGAGCGCAGACATTACTGATTTCGCCATCTTAAAGAAGTACTGCGGCTTGTGTTACGCCGGATGTTCCAGAAAAGGCGAGTCACAATTTTTTATACATAGGATTTTTGTCATATTGAGACGCCTTTATCAGCGTTCAGTACCAGCGTTGGTTGACATGAAACAAAGGTGAATCATGATAGCTAGTAACCTAGATAACTAAATGCTAATAGCTAACATTTCATGTTTTCCTGCTCTGTTGCCATTAGTCAGCTCACTTTCCACACCCTCTTCCCCCAATGTGGTGGGCTTCGTTAGCCCCTGACCAGCTGAAAGATCAGTTTGCCTTGGTGACCCTGGCTCAGGACATTCTCGACGCTTTTAAGTGCGCTGAATAAAGTTGTTTCCTCCTCCTCCTCAATTGTATTTACCTTAGGCTCTTGAATGTAATTACAGATTTCTAGCCAATCTTTAGTAATTACCATATGCTTTTAAAGTTTGCTAAAACGTGACTTCCGCGGTGTTCTGGCTCAAGAAATTTTGTTTACCGCGCGCGCACTTTTCATGAAGTTCACGCGCTGCGAATTGACTCTGTCTTTACATGTTACTCCGAGTCTCACAGTCCGCGCAATCTGCCATACCCTGCCCATCTTGCAATGCTGCTCACTTCTTGCTGTTCAAGCTCACACATTACAAATGCCAAGTTACATGAGTGCCACGCAGTTACGTGCACGTGTAGTGAACGACGTCCGCTTGCGGCCAGCCAGAGAGGTGAACTTTTCAAGAAGGCGTGCGGTGCACGGAATTCTTTGAGCCACAAAACCGAGGAAAGTCACGTCCTAGAAATTATGGAAAGTGATAAGTCTATTAACATTGGCCAGCTAAAAATTTTTATTTAGAAACATTTAAATGTAATAGTAAAAAGTAAACTAATAGAATTTAGTTAACTAACTTGATCCACCTGTTTCGAACATGATTCACATGTTTTCCGATGTCAGTCAACATTGGTATTGGAAATTCGATAAAGCCGCCTCAATATCTCAGAAAAACCTATTCTTAAAAATTCTGATTGACCTTTGCTGAAACACCAGATGTGTTCTGTGGTGCATTTTAACGGCTGGTCGTTGCAGACTCTGGTGTAAGTTAGTCCCACAATAAAAAAAAAAAAAAAAACAGTCTTGGCAGCGGAGGGTAAAAATAACACGGTTCCCAGATATCGAAGCAGCTTCTCATCGACTCTAAGTCTCCTTTATAACGCATTCTTACAAAACAAAATATCAGGCGCTTTTTTTCTGAGTTCATTATTACTCGCAGAGAGAAAGGCGATCATCAGTAAGATAATTTTTCGTTAATTGTATTTTATCGCACCTTTTGGATTCGTGGGCTGTGCCTTTGATCTTTAAACCAGCGAGGACATCACTGAGAGTTAATAATGGTTAATTATGGCGTCACCTGCGATGAAAAAAGAAGAAAGAAAATTTATCGGCGCATGAATCCTTACACAGTATGTACCCATGAACTGCTTGAATAGAACCGCAATGTCATAAAATAAAGCTTACTCAGGCCAGGTGTTTTCTCAACCAGAACAACATTGTTGTAAATTCGCTGAAATAATTGAAATATAGTTCGTGGCCTTAAGGTTTTTCAACGCATGAAAACCTCCAAATTACGGTAGAGCTAAGCTTTCTCGGTAGTGTACGAAAAACAAAAAAAAAAGGAAACGTGAAATTGGCGTGGATTGAAAATCTGATTCCTCCAAAAAGCACAGTGCTCGGACCTTTCTGAAATCTCAGCCTACACTGCTTCAATAGCATAGCTATTGCTGCTAAAATATTGGTTTAAGCTTTAACCACATGATACTGGGGGATGCTCAATGTGTTTATGGCTAACGCCATCAGAAGCTTTAGCAATTAGTCTCAGTCTATTGACCATTTTTATATGTTCAAGCTATGAAGGTGTCAGTTATAATTTGGTGTATACCGTTTGCCTTAACTAATTGTCTGTTGTCGCCTTCCTGTTCTTTTTTTTTTTCTTCTTTTAACCATAATGTTTTAGGACGTTTTGAAGTCTCATCCTGCTCATGAAGCCCTAACGAGAAAAAAACAAGTAAATATGACACCCCCCCCCAAAAAAAAAAAAAACAAGTAAACATGACGATGAGAGTACAATGTTTTGAAATGCTTATCACGAAGAAGCGGATTGCATCACAATGCTCGCTATTCTAATGGTCGTGTTTCTTGCCGCAGATGTACTGCATACTCTGCGTTCTTTCCCAGTACCAACAGTACGCACGTGGAAGGCGGACAACAGGGCGCGCAAGCTGCCCATCGGTGAGTCTCTGAGTTATATGACAAAAGCAAACAAACTCTGATATATGTGCTCCACATCGCATAAGTGTTCGACGGCAGCACTTGCGTAAGAGCATTTCTCGAGCCTCCTCACATTTGCGTAGAATATATATGCCATTAGTTTTCAACAGCTGTTGAATTCTCAGCCCCAGATAAGTGCGCCGACGGTTTCAAAATTCCTCTCAGAAACACGACTGGTGCCGACCGATACCGTTAGCGTCAACAGTAAAGGCAACACCATTCCGGCATATCCAGGCGCCGGCTTCGAAGGCGATGAAAATTCCTGGGAAAATAATATTTGAGCGCCAAATGTGAAAACTAAAATGCTCACTCGTGAGCACAGCATGACAGCGAACCTGCATACAGCGACGAGTCAACACATTGTGACACCAGACATATACTGGGCGGAGTTCGTGCTTCAAGCAGAAAGTGAGGCGTGAACAAGAAATCTCAGATATTAAAACCTAAACATAGACATGTATCAGTTCCAAGAAAGGAAATGCAAGCGAAATTCACAGAACACTTCTAAAAGACAGTCTTCTCGCTATCCAAGTGAGACTGACCTTGGCTAGTATTCATCTTCTCCTTGCTAAGATCTCCGCTTTGCTTTCCTCGTTTTCTTTTTCAATTCGATTCAATACTTTATTTCCAGCGATGCTTTAGGAGTCATCAGGCGAAGAAGCTGCCGTTGGCAGACTGACCCTGATACAAGGACGGATACCCGTACAAATAAGCATAGTGAACAGGTAGTAGAACATGTTGAACACATTTGCACAGAGTTCTGCTTTCACGCAAGCTTATTTATTGAAATCGTCGGAAAAATGAAACTCAATTTCAAAGATTTCTGTTTTTGACAGCCATTGTGAACAGACTCGTGCAAGAAGGCATATACACTATAGAAAAACTTACTAACAATGAAAATACAGTTAATGTCACTAGTTTGATAAAACTGGCACGGCGAAAATATCCGCTCATTTATTTTCTATTAAATTGACTTAATTTGTTATTTTCAAACATGATTGATCTTAATAAGCAAGGCAAGTTCTGCCTGAGTGTCTCGAATATATAATTTCTAACTTTGCATGGCGTTGACCATGTGTTAGACTCACGGACTCTGGAATCTATTTTTCATTTCCCATTTTGCTTTTGTTTTTTTTTTTCAACTGCGGTATAATTTTCAGGAGGCTCTTAAAATTGCCCGTAAAACACGAATGAGTACAATAGATGGAACGATTGTTATGTCGTCTCAACATTTTTCCTCGCGTTGCATTTTTTGCAGATAGAACACCTGTGTGGACGGCCCAAATCACTTAGAGATCAGAAATATACCATCATTACAGATACCAAACGCTGCAAGTAGCTTAAGTATCGCCTTGATGCAAAGAGCATTTTTGTTCAATACAGCATGGACTAGGAATACTTAAATACCACATTTTAAGGTAGCAGTTGAACATCGATTTGCGCTTCCTAAAGAGTAGTACAAATTACTTAGGCTGCCACTGTTCCTAGCTCTTTATCGTGTAAAACCAGTGAGTTCTTGAAACTACGCTGCCAATTGTGGCATGATCATCCCCTAACACCTCCTTTGAACTGCTGGTTCAAGTGTCCCTTTACATCTCGTTGTAGGAACTTGGAAGCGTCCCACGCAGTAGTTATATATCATTACACAAGTCTGTACCCCAGTTCGACAAAAAGAAATAAAAAATCAACCGCGTCACAAGCATCACGCTTTGATTGCCTAATTTATAATGAACTGTGCGGTTGTTGTACAGTCGTTAACTGTAGATGAAGTACAGTAAGCATCAAGCAGTGAAGTAGACCTGATTTGCAAAACTTTCCCGATTGAATAGGGTTCCTCGATTTTAACCTGTCGTGCTTCGCGGCTCTCGGCCTATACCGTAATTTTGCAAATAAGTCCGCCCTCAACTTGTGTTCAGTGCACAAGACCTCAGTAGGGAAGTAAGGTACGGCAAACAAATATATCGCGTAGGTAAGGTAAGAACACGGATACACTGCAAGAGGTGCTACTCGATTTCTGGCTTCACGAGTACGTTACGGCGGGGAGCATGTAACCTGTCATGCTTCATGCCGTAGCCGAAACGACATCTCTTCATTAAACCATAAAGAGTTCTTTCTGTATTAGGTTCATTTTTTATGCTTTAGCTTGAAAACTAGGAACGTTTTGAAGTATGCCAGAACTGGAAACTAGGAAAATGCGAGGGAATTTTCGTTCTCAACATATTCATAATCTTCGTAAAGATTATGTCTGCTCTCGCCAAACATTACTAGTAAAATACCCAAGGGAGGTAGATTCCACAAAAAAAGCTACAAATGTGTGCAGCTTCATTCCTACTCAGTGGTGCATTTTCTTTTTTTTTTATAACAAAACGACAAACGAGAATAAACAGTGTCGGTGTCTTTAGAATCTAGAGGAAAGGTCATCCTTGATGCGATTGCTTATAACAAGCGGTGGGCGTGATTGGCCGACTTTTACATCAACGGTGCGCCGTTCTAGCAGGAAAAGGAGACCGGAAGGAGTCATTGTGTAATAAAACTGTTCAACAGTATCATGTCTCATTTGCACTTTCTTTTTTCTTGTTCCTTTCAAGCCCAAAGACCCAGCTCCAATGACACAGCATGATCGGCCAAAGCTCGCCGGTCTTCCTCGCATCGCCAGTGGTGGGAGAAGCCACAGTAGCAGCGGTTGCACTTTCAGCCGAATCGCTTCGTGGCCAGGCCGCAGGATCGGACGCAAGGCCCCGGCCTTCCCCCAGAACGGGGCACGCGTCTCGCCGTGCAGCTTCGTGTCTCTGGCCGTACCTGCCGCGACGGTGACAACCACGGCCACGGGTAATCTCAACCTTTATTATTAGTTCGCGGGTCTCTCGACAAAGTCGCGTCACATACCAAGACGCTCAGAGTTGCTCAAATTAGCTATTTAAGATAGCCAGTGATTGCACTGACGTATAGACGCACCATCTTCAAGGGCTGCATGTATAAAAGCAGGATATTACGCCTACTAGCTGCAACCTTGGATTTCGTCGAGGCACATGTGAAGCCTTCTTAGAGCAACTAATTGGTTCAATGGTAAAATAAATCTATTCGCCTGTGTGTGTACCCTTGCCTAGCAATGTGATCAATCAGCCACTGCGCCATCTAGGCATCATTTTCAGTGCCAGTCTCACATACTGCGCCTCGGATACCCTCATCATCTTGAAATCCTCGAACAAAGTTCTACTAAAGAAAAAAGGCTTTAATTATGCCTCCTTCATCCCAATAAACCGTAGGCACGTGTTAAATACTCAGCTCAACATGAAAAGGCTTAGCAGAGTAAAGGTGCATGAAGAAAAACTTTACTAAATGAGGGATAGATACTGCATCTGCATGTACACCCGTCAGCAAAAGTGGTATCCAACTCTCAGCAGGTGGCGCAGCTCGAAAAAACTGCATCCCAACGTTACCTAGGAACAGCTATCTAAGATCGAGGCAGCAGTGGCGGTGCCCCATTTTGTCGACATGCATGTGTCAAGGTCGCTATCCCTGCCGCTGTCTCTAGACGGCGTTTCGGTGCAGTTTTCCCAATTTTTGTCACTGGCTGAGTGATGTATACCACTTTTTCTCACGACTGTACATTCACGCTTATCCAAGGTGAACTACCGTTTTTCTTTTCCAAAGTGGTCTCCCTTTTAACTCAACATGCTTGTGATAAAGAGGTTGTAAATTATTTTTTTTTTTCAGCGCAACCTACTGGGACAACAAAATATACTGCATATCTAGAAGTTCAAATATCTCAATTAACTGCCGCTGGTTGGTAACCGATGTTTCATCTCATTCAGCTCAAGCTCTGTCCCTGTCTGGCCGATGCCACCCTCTTGCTTCCACTTTATATGAAATCCCCAGAAAGCGCGAACCAGTTCAATTATTTGATTTGCATCATGTTGGCACGCGACAAAAGTTAATAAATTGGAATTTCAATGTGGCATTTTCTGGCTTTTTTAATTTTGAGACGCTACGTTAGGGCATGTGCCGCGGGAGCAGAAGCCATGGCGAGGAGCACGAATGATTCTGCTGCGCTGGCTCGGAGTGCCAATTTACGGCGCTTCTTCAAAATCGTTTTCCCCGAGTGGTGCAGCAGCGTTCGCTTATATCCAGACGCATTGTCACAGCCCTAAAAAATTGCTTCGACAAGAGCGCCATCGCCGTTTGTAATAAGCGATTATTTATTATAACTGTACTCTTTATCAGTCTGAGCTATAAAATGTTGAGATCCTTAAACAGCTGTAACTTATGCATTTGGAAAGCTAGCAAGCTTAGCGAGCACACTGTAAAAGTCGGTGCACAACACGAATACTCAGTATGCAATATGTAGGGCCTTTGAAGATGCAATAAATATATGTGCAAGGTAAAACTCACCATGTCCGCTTCTTGTCTATTCTCCTGCATGATATGCAAACTCATCCCAAATGGCCACTAGCACACGTACAGGCAAGAAACATGTTGTTTTATCTTGTCAAGTTTATTTGCATACATGTCTCTCAGATGGCCCTCTTCGGTTGGCCATTCATGCTCGGCCTTGAAAAAAAAAAACACTTTTTAACATGCCGCGTGTTACTATCTTGAATTTGACGCATGCTAGGCTACATGTTCATGCTCCATGAAACTAGAGGCAACTCAACGCATCCAGTGTTGTGCCACGTTATAGAAGTTAAGGGTTTAACGAAAACCCATGTATACAATGGTGCATGCACGCTACGCTGGTATATTTTTTGACACGTACAGCAAGCCGAAATACTCATTTTAATTAAGAGATAGAGATCTGTCAAAGAGGAAACACATAATGATCCTCATATGGCGTGTTATTCAGCGCTAGGGAAGGAGGAAGATGAGAAGAAAGGTGGTTATGACAGATGACGATGTGAATATACCTTACAATGTTATCGGAAAGGCTCATAGCACAAATGTTTAACCTGATATAAGATAAACATTGTAACTTTATTGAACTCCTTAGTCATAAAACTTTCACACCTTAGAGGCAATCCTTACCGTAAAATTTAAAAAAAAAAACCATAAGAGACTCGAAACAAATTGAAAGCAAAGTAAATTCTGTAGCTGTAGCTTCATTTCCTATGTTCCTCTTGCTTTGTAAAGAAAACGCTTGACATCCCTAACGTCTAGCGCAGCATTGCGTGCTTAGTTGTTGACATCGGCAATGATAGCCGCTGTCAGAAAACGTGAGCGAACACTTTCTCAGGTTGCGGTATGTTTCCATAATGCACCAATCGAAATCTCCATCAATGCTTATAGCTTTCCTAATGAAAGCTCTTGCGTCCTGCAGCATAAAATCTAATGCATTGAACAGATATCTGGAGTTAAAGCTCCTGTTTGCCTTCAGGGTGGCCTTGAACGCAGGTTTATTTCTATATCCGCGCCACGCACGTTTACTGTTTTTTTTAATTTTGAGATCAGCCTTTCTATTTCTTCAGAAGTATTTTTTCCGCTATTTTAATTAATCCTGCAACGTTTTGTACTTTTAGAAACAGGAGTGAATTTTACTCACCTGGTTGGTCACTTTCTTTTTTTTTTTTTTTTCACTTAGAGCGAGAAATTCTGGGGATGTCAGCCATGTTCTATTTCAGGTCTACGCCATTGTAGGCATGCTTCATATGTACCAGATTATTCCTACTTCTTCTTTTCTTCGATCTTTTAACTGCTTACTTTGGTAGTTCATTCACAAAATTGGGATTGCGCAGAACAATTTCAGCTTTTTCGACGGTCCGGACACAACCTATTGTCTGCCATTCATGCTATTCAGCGTAGTTTCTGTGCATCGTCGGCTTTAAGCAGCGTCTGCTCACATTATGTCGCTTAAATTGTGTGCCTGTGCAGCGTCTGCTCGCAATGTGTTGCCCACATTTTGTGCCTGAAGCTGCACGGAATCACGAAAAACCAAAGCAGCGCAAACAATATGATGATAGTAGAAGAAATACAGACACATGTGCTCAGTATCGCCGTTGTGTTCGTGCTATTTTGGATTTTTGTAATGTACCAGCTAGCCTAAATAGCTGCTCTTCATCTGCATGGAGTGTGGCACTCGCGGTATTAAATCTATTCTTCCAGCATTTAACACATGCTTTCTGCATCATTGGTGGAACGTAATTATTTCCAGACACAGTTGGAATATTCACTGTGACATTGCTGCTACATACATGCCCGTGTGCACCAGCACCTACAATCTAATCAGTCGGAATTCTTTGACTATCGAACAGTTTTTATTATCCTTCGTTCCTTACTAAACACTGTCATACTGCCAACCACCTAATAAGGTGTAGTTAAGTTGAGGATACCACGAGCAAGTTGCTCATAAAAACCGCCAAATAAAAAGAATTAACAATTCCAATTATTCGTTAATGAATATTCGTGGAAATAATTGCCAGTACTACATGTAAACAAGCTGTAACGAACCATCAGTCGTCACGACGGATTCTTCTGAAGGAAAATAAAAGCATACCGCCATGTTTGAGTTAGCAGAAAAGACCTCGCAGACGCTAAATTGAGAAAGCAATGAAAATCGGTGGTCTCCGCAAAGATAGATCGCCCCGTATGCGGCTCTCGGAAATGCTCACCAAGTTTCCACACACTCGCTAATTGCCGCTTCTCTATTGACGGAAAGAAGCGGCGCACAGCTTGAACTCCGACTGACGAGCTCACAAGAGTCCGGGAGAATTCGGCCGCGACTTGGAAGAGTCTGACAGTTCCTCCAACTTCTCCTTGATGTCAGTTCATTAGACGGCCCCCTGTGTGGAAGGAATGAGTGGGCAGCAACCTCCAGTATCCTGACAGGCTCGTTAGCTCTCCTTGTAGAACCTCTGTTGAGTCCGCCATGAGGTGTGTCTTCCTCCAAACCGAGCATTAGATTCCCATTTCCCCACTGGCGGTCAGTACCTATATGGGGCCTTCACTGCCTCATGCGTGTCGGCTAAATGTCTTTTCTCTTGCCTCAAGTGGCATCGCATAACAACGCGCATTTTTCTACCCTACTGTCAATAACAAACCGGTAAAAAACAGGTTTAGAAGAAACATATTGTATTTCGGAAAAGTAACTTTGTCGGCTTCAGAAACGAGAAATTCGCTTATGTTTGTTCAGTGATCTGTATCAGTTCAGTTCAGTCGTTCAGTCGTGTCCGACTCTTCGTGACCCTATGGACAATGTCACGCCACGCTTTCCGGTCTCTCACTATCTTCCCAACATCACATACCTTCATCTGCAGTGCCTCGAGGATGCCATCTAACCATCGCGTTCACTGCCTACCCCTTCTCCGGCGACCCTCAACCTTTCCCAACACCAAATCTTTCTCCAGCGACTCCTCTCTTCTCATCAGATGACCAAAGTAGCTGAGCTTTAACTTTAGAATTTGATCTCCATGAGCATTCAGGGTTTATGGTCGACAATATCGACTGATTTGATCTTCTGGCAGTCCAAGGAACTCTCAAGAGTCTTCGCCAGCACCACAATTCAAACGCGTCAATTCTTCGGCGGTCAGCCTTTTTCACAGTCCAACTCTCGCATCTATACATCACAACTGGAAAGGCCTTGGCACGAGTTATACGGACCTTGGTTGGCAGACTAATGTCTCTGCTCTTTACTAGGCGGTCAAGGCTAACCATTGCTCTCTTTCCCAGAAGCAGGCGTCTCCATTTCACAGCTGCAGTCTCCTTCCGAGGTAATCGTGGAAGTGATCTGTATGACACAGCGCAAATTTGTGGTCAACTGGACCGAACGGCCACATTGGATGAACCAGGAATCGAAATACGTCTCAAACGTGTACTGCACACAACTAATGCAAAACAGTGCAATTTTAGTGTACACACATAATCTAGAGGACCAAAAAGAGAACGTGGACCTTTGTTGCAGGTCTTGGTCGTTGTTGTTGTTGTTGTTATTATTGACCTCTTTAAAAAATGGCGTACCTTTGAGGCTGCCGTTCTCCTTGTCGCCTTCCTCTCTATAACATAATATTGTTACATTGGGCGGTGCATGCACTGATATGCGCATAAGGAAAGAATAAGAAGACTCTCGCGTGTTTTGGAGAAGACGACGTTCGAGCAGTGTCGGTTGGTGCCTGCAGAAAACGCCTGTTTCTCGAAAGCCTTGTCTTCCGTCTCCGCTCTCAGCAATCCCAAGCTGAACTATCCCGTAAAATATCTTGTAAAGTAATTAATACGTGTGTAACACAGAAAGTTTACTACTATGCATCCTGTTTTGTTATCTGGTTTTTGTGTTCATTTTACATTATATGTAAATTTTTTTCACAATCTACATATGGAATACGTCTTAGTTCGTGCTATTGCACAACAGTTACATTTGTCATATGTTGATCCAAATTCAGCTAATACCATGTAATGTGCGGTGTGTTGTTTTTTGCTATTGCAAGCGTGAACAGCTTCTGTAATCGTAGAAAAGCGTTGCGTTACATGCTTACAGTCTTGTTAGGAATAAGATTATTTAAATATATAATATTCAGCATCGGTCCAAACTGCATAGGGACAGCGCTATGCCTCGTCAGGCATCAATAGCTTTAACTTCTGTTCCTGCGTCACAGATTGTATTTGTCTTCTGTCTAAAAGTGAAATAAATAAATAGGTATGATAACTACTTATCGAACGTTTATGCGTTCAGAACAAACTACTAGAAAATGTGAATAACAGGTAGAGAACTGTTTGGCTCGGCAGCCGTTATCTGTGTTACACGACGACAATAACGTGAATCTCTCATGCCACTTCGATGCTTAACACTGCTCTTACTTGACAAACGAAAAGAGCAAGAAACTGACTTCCCAGTGTAGATCGTCTGGTGTATTAAAAATAGAAGGCGACTCGTAGAAGGTAGTAGTGATGAAGATTGTTTCGTATGCCTTCCAATCTTACACGCGATAAATATAATCAATGAGAGGGTGAGTTGAAAGCATAAACCTTTTCAAATCCGCTTATCTGCAGTGAGAAGTGCTTTTGAAAGCACACTAAAAAGGGTATGGTGTTCCCGTAACCTAGCAGGGCATAGAAGTCTTTTGCGCACAGATGGAAGTTGACGACGACCACCATATTCAACGCACAATGCGAGGAGATTTTTTTTTCATTATTGATTTGATGTTGAAATTGGAAATAAAGAAAAACAATTGGCTATAGTTGCGAAGTTCCGCACTCTCTTCCAACGAAGAATTCCTAAGTTCGAATTAACTGGGCTCCTTTGGTTTCTTTTTTCTTCTTTTTTTTTATGTGGATTCTGGTCGCACACGCCAGGAAAACAGGGTTGTTAGGCAACTAGACTGAGCCATAATATGGTTGATAATTTTCTTGATCTGTACAGTGGGGCTTTGTGGCGTCGCCGTTGTCAGCATTGGCTGTGTGAGCGCAAGGTCGTCAGCGGTAGTTAGCTAATGTTATGGCAGGGCACTGATTTGGCGCCGGGGGAGTGACGTCATGGGACCAAGTGAGATGAGAGAGTTAGTCAATAGGCTGCCAACTTGGGAGCATCCTTGAATAGAAATGAAACTCTCGAGGACCCTTGGTTCCCGTGTACGACAACGCTACCCCTAAGTTACTGAGGCACGCTTGTATGGATTTGTTACAGGAGTGCTTCATGAGGGCTTTACATAAAGCGTGTGACCATGAGTGCCGCTATATTTGGTCAGAGGAGTCCGAAGTCATTGCGCGCGTCCTGTTTTCGCGGCTGCCAGAGCGCTCGCGCCGACCGGAAATGCGCGTTTTGAGCTGCCGCAGTTTATGTAAAGAACTGCCTACCGGCACTAACGAGTTGTGTAAGTACACTCTACAAACATATTGCGCGACGTGTTGTGCACAGGCTTACATGTGTGTCTGTGTTTGAGTGATGTGAGCTGATTTCTTAAAGCACTTAAGTTACTCGTCTCGTTCTGACTCGGAGAGCGGCCTAGATGTTCGGAATGTAGCGACCAGCGGGCAGACTGTGGTGAACTTTCGTGTCTGCCATTTACCTTGATAGTGATGAATGCCTGTTCTGAAGGTAATCCATCGAGATGCTAAGCCGTCGGTGTGGGCGTTTTGAGTGAAAAATCTTGCAGACGGTATAGCTGGCAGTTGACGTAGCCGGTCGCAAAGGCAAATGATAAAGGCATGCTGTAATGAGTATGCGTCGGATAACAGAGGTACAAATTAAGGATCAGTTATTAAGTGAAAAGCAAAGTATAGTCCCGAAAACAAAAGGAGCCTCTAGCGCTGTCGCGCTATACCCTCATACGCGGAGCTAAATTGTTCCCAATAATTCGTGTTTATTTTTTTTTTAACTTTACCTCAGCATGTTACGCTCGTGGTTGAGGAAATGTGTCATTGTCAAGCTGCTTAAATTTTGAGCACCGTGCAGCCTGATTACTCTTTTCTTGGTGCTCAGTACTTCGGCTGCTTTGCACTTCACCAAAACGTGGAGCAGAAAATGCACGTGCGCGTCATTGTCCGAGTGCAACCCCTATTCTAGTTTCACTGCCATTAACGCCGTGGAATCTAAACGGAAACACGATGCAATTTTATTTAAAGACTTAGTGTTGTGAAGTGTTCGGACAGGTTCTAGAAAAATTGAGACAAACTTGAGCTCTAGTACTGTTTCCTCAGATGTGGTCTGCCGTGATCAAAGTACGTCTGATCTCATGCGTCGCAATGTTTCGCAGATCACCAACTACTTTGAACCCTTATGTTATCTCAAGAAGACAAATTCAGCATGCAAAATGCTGTAGCGGCGAAATTCACGACTATATATAGGCTTCCTCCATGAGCTGTGCTGGTGAAAGTGTGTTACTGACACAGTATGAAGACGTGCACACTGTGATATGCTTCATCAATCAGGTATCATTCATAGACCCCCCCCCCCCTCCCCTCGCCATCGATCTGCTGGCAGTGCTGTGGAATTATTTGTTACGCAGCACCCCTCCCGAGCTAAAACAAATAATATAATACGCGCCTGGTTTACATGATAGCTTGCTTTATGCAGGCTTGTATGCGATTGAAGACAGAAAGATTTCTCGTAATAACTCGACTATGGAGCGGCTAAAATGGAATTATATTACTGCTCTGAAGATTAGCTGCTATGCCATTTTCGCAGATCGTGCCAGCCCTGAAATTGTCAGTAGTGTAGGATTTATGTTGTGTCAACTAATTCCTATTCGACACAGCTACTGGCTAATGTGCTGTTACTCATAAAGAAACCTGCAAGAGAGAAGGAGAAAAAAAAAGAAAAGAAACCAGTAGGAACCCGAAGATTCCTAAGTGTAAGCATCACTATCAAATTTTCTGGCGATTAGAGAGTAAAAATGTCGTCTTAAACTTCATTGTAGAATGCTTTAAGAAAAGAGTAAATATTAACGGGCAATGATCTCATGAGTGTGCGGATTTTAGGGGAGCTGCTCAAGTTATTCGTGGCAGCAAATGTGGCGTGCGCACATTCCATCTTAGCATCATCCAAAGTAAGCCATGTACGAACGTAGAGGTCGCTAAACAGTTTGTTCTTGAATGAAGAGCGAAACGCACCCTTGGGCGAAATTGCAAGTTGCTTAGACCCTGCCCTAGAGGCCTCTGCAGCAACAATTCACTGCCATGTTCTTCAGTACATTTATTTTCGCGCACTTTCCATAAGGCATACCGCAGGAAATCGTGGAAAGCATTCTCTTTCAGGAACCGCACAAGGCTGCTGCTCTTCTTGTTGTCACTCACCAATCAGGAGAAAGCCCCTTCCCTTTCGCCATTACTCCCTCTTCCTGCAGAATTTGTGTCCTTGACGCCTTGCCCCAGCGGAAGTGCACAGCAGGTGGCGAACATATACCTCTGCACCTGGTGTAGTGTTTGCATTTCGTCTAGCCTTTCCTGGCAGGATAAAGGTCTTGACTATGCTTTTAAAGCTTCGCGAGTGCCCTCTTGGTGATCATGGCAATACCGGTGCTTTTCTTTAGCACTAGCGAGGGCACGTTTTACCAGAGGTGTCTTACAGTAACGTGACGAGTATTTTCGAGGCAAGTTTCAGACACGTGCCCTGCCGTACGCGTCGAGAAAGGCGTTTTCTTGGATTTTTCGTTCCTAATGCGATAAAACTAAAGGTCCCGTTCTCCAGAAAATCGAAAAACAGACGTCGGCATTGTAACAGAAAAATTACAGGCGAATTTCTCTGGCAGGGGTAGTCGGCAAGCTACATGGCCGAGAACTCGTTGGTCGGGGGGTTGCGTGAGGCCACGAGATCGCATGCCATCGTCAATTGCCAGGCGCTGACAGCTCCGGCTTTTCCTTTGATATAGGAGTTGAACCTATACCCGGACGCCTTGGACTCCAAGTCAGACACGCTCTGTAATGAAACACAGGCACATTAGTACGGTTGGGATGAAACGTGGCTTCTTATCTATTCTGGTTGGTATTTGACATATGCGGTTGCTTAGCACTGTATATGCTAATAATCCCCTGTAAGATAATTGAGGCATAAATTAAGAGATCGGTGATCTAGTGAGCAGCAACGTGCATGTGTGCGAAAGTGCATCCTCAATAGGAGCTACAGGCGGAAGCCATCAACGCTGTCGTACCGTGCCTTTAAAGTTGTATTAGATTAAGTGTCTTCTCAATCTTCTTTTGCAAACCCCGCGCTGCCGCGCGCCTAATCAGGTGGTAGAATGAAACCTATAGCGCCTTTTCGTGTTTAAGGGGCTAGAAAAATACAATACAAAGCTCAGAAATTCGTAGATATTGTTTTGTCTCGTTATCGTACAGCGATCATGAGCCCACCGCGCTCCGGGTCAGACATTATTTCGTCTCTTTGTAACTGTTTGTAAGCAGTGTATATCTACGTAAGGTGGTATTGCAAATAGTGTAGTAGCTTACGAAGGCTTGCTACAAATGCACAGATATTGGTGCATAAGCGGGCTGTGGATATATGCGAATTGCTGTGCACAAGGAGGCGCTGACTGAATCCCTTAACTCTATCGAGCCATACATTTAGAGGCTGCGCTTAAATTTCTCCAGATTTTTGATAACTTTAATTGACTCTCCAATGCCTCAATACGCACAATCCTCCACACGTGGCTTTATCTACAGGCAGCAGTTGCATGAAGCATGAAGTGATTCTTAGTTACATTTTATTTTGCTGAGCTCTTCTTAGTCATATTTAAATTTGCCGAGTCATATCCTGTATCATCTTTAATTTTGCTGAATCAATCTCAGACATTTTCAATTTTATTTTTATGCTGGTTCATCTTTAACTTAAGCTGCTTATTTCTGCGACAGACTGGACGCAGTTCCGCGTGCACTGAGGCGGGGAGAAAAGTTCCTAATGAGACCTGAGAACGTCAACCTGGATGAAGGAGGGAAATAACGAGCAACTTCGGACTATGAATAATTAGAAGCACCTGGGCAGAAATGAATCGGTGTATCTCCAAGAGCAAGAAAAATGTGAGAAGGTTGAAACAAGTCTCGTTAATGCACAATGGAGCACTGTAATCAGTATGGTCCGCCAGCTTCGGTAAACTAACGATCACAGGCCGCACACAAGGCGGGACGTTATTGGGCTCGCGAGAAAAACGACACTCCGTCAAACTTGCTGCCCCTGTGCCACGCGCAACTGATACCGATGCCAATGTCGCCTTTCCCACGTTCTCTTTCTCTTCACTGTGAGAGTTGCGGATGAACGAGCACATTCATTGGAGCGACGTCAGCATGAGGGTGGGGATGAAGCTTATGTGTTATTGGTTCATTTTGTATGCGCGACGCAAGAGAGCCATGCTTCCCAAGCCGCGGCTCTCGAAACCTGCAATTTCGGTGACCGTCAAGATTGATCCATCTTGATCTGCCTGACTGATAACGACGCCTCGGGAAAGTTCATGCTTCCTTCTTCGATGCTTCTCTCCTGCCTGCTTGAGCGCAGACATTATTTTATCTCAACGCGCTTTGCAAGGCTTTCTAATATGTTCGTTTCTGCCTCTTTACTTTTAAAAGGGGAGGGGGAGGGGTTGGAAAGTGGGTATTGCTTTGTACGTTTACTTTCTGGTGCAGCTCCTTTCACCGCGGAATAGCATTAAGCCGAAAGCTTGATGGAAGGAGGCCAGTGCTCACTTTGTGACGGCTTTCGGGGGCGCAGTGTCCCTAGGGAGCTTTCAGTACAATAAAGGTGCGGACTTTTTACATCTATCCATACAGACATGTGGCATTTAGGGAATACATGGTATGCGTACTAAAAAAAAATGCTTACTAACAGGCCTCTGGAGGTAATAATATCCACGAGTGCGACAGGTGGTGGGAGCCATCAGTTATATGCCCTTACACAAATTCTGTCGGACAGCCTGCAAACTGTCTACAGAGAATGAGTATGTATTCTGCGTCTATTCTTGTGTCTGTGATATTGATGGGCCGGCCAGTAGCGGGAGCTTGCGTTGTTTGGTTCTTGATTAGGAGGGTGATGTCATGACTACCGTTGATATTTCTTCGTCCTGGAGCAAAGCGAGACTCTGGGAGCATTTTGTTGGTTCGCGATTCATGCATTACAGTCACGTTTCACTTTATGCCACGCAGTGGGCATTGTGTTTTACTCTGAGGTGGAAATAATATTATCCACAGAAATGTGCGTCCCAGTAATAAGAGGAAGCTCACTTGCGTTGATCATCAGTGACAGAATAATAACCGCACGTGTATCAGCTAAATCAGCTGTAGAACCCTTCGGCGTCACTGAGAAGAAAAGTGCTATTTCATGGTACCTTTTATATCTACCATTACTTGCTTGAATTTGTCTCGTTAATACCCCTTTTCTCTCTGCTTCCAGGCAAGACTGCCAACGACGTGAGCCAAATTCCTCAGGAAAACTCGTCTGTGCGTGAGTGCCCCTGCGTGGTCGCCTACGATGCGGACGACACCTCGAGCGGAATGAGGCTCTCCACAGCGGAGGCGTCACTGTAACCTACAGGCGTGGAAACCCAGATTCCGGAACGTTCGGAAGTCTGGTGAGAAGGAACTTAATTTTAAAAGGTGCTCAGCTGCTTGATATTTTAGCCTCATGAATTGTGTTTCTAACTTCATTTCACTTTATTTCCAAACGTTAAGCAAACTGGTGAGAAGGAACTGAATTCTAACAGGCACTCAGCTGCGTGATATTTCGCTTCCTGAATTTTGTTTGTAACTTCGCTTTACTTTATTTGCGAATGTTGGGAAAACTGGTGAGACGAAACTGAACTGTGATACACTCAGCTGCTTGATACTTCAGCCTCCTGAATTGTGCTTGTAAGTTCATTTCAGTTCAGTTTATTTACTTAAACATCTCCATCTGGAGGTACTTGATAAGAGGTGTGGTTAGGGATGTGTTATAATCATCATTATCAGCGGATTATACTTACTGCAGAGCGAAGGCCTTTAGCATATTACTCCAACTAATTCGGTCCTGTGCTAGCTACATCCATTGACCCCTGCAAACTTCTTAACCTGATCTGCTGACCTAATTTTATGCCTCTCCCTGTTACGCTTTCCTTCTCTTGGAATCCAATTTGTTACCCTTCGCGACCATCAGGTATCCTCTCTTTGCACTACATGCCCTGCACATGCCCATTTTTTCTTGGTTTCCACTGTAATATCATTAACTCGAGTCGTTTCTCATTTCTCTGACCAGCTATGGATGCTTCCTAACTATTAGGGTTACACCTAACATTTTTCGTTCCATAGCTCTCTGCGTTGTCCTCAGCTTAAGTAGAACCCTTTTCTTTAGCCTCCGCGTTTCAACTCCATAGCTGAGTATAGTTAATATGTAATTGTTATTCACTTTCCTTTTTTTAGAAATAGCGGTAAGCTGCTAGTCATAATCTGCGAGTACTTGTCAAATGCAATCCATCCTAATCTTACTCTCCTAGTTAATTTCCTTTTGTGGTCCGGATCGGCGGTTACTACCTGTCCTAAGTGTCCTAACCGCCGCCTTGTTCAGTTTCTCCGCAGCCGCTCATGACTGTGCCGGTGGTTTGTTAGAGTATATACATAGAAGGTTGCTGCCAATTGCTACATTGCTACACCAGGGTGGCCAAATTCAGTTTGGTGACGGAGTGCGTACCCGAAGGTGTTCACCGGCATCAGGTCTCACCTGAAAACTGTCTATGCAATTCCATCAATACGCGGATTTTTTTTAATCTGGTGGAGAATTGCGCACCACCATGATTCGAACCTTGATCCTCTTGCACGCGGGGCTGATGTTCTACCTCCACGCCACCACTGCTGCATGCGTATAAGAAAAATAAATACAAGAGCAGGTCGCTGCCCTTGAAAATGAATTTTTATGGCTTCGAGTAATGAAGATGGCCATGTGATGGCAGTTACTTCATGGGGAAGTTTATTCAAGTCCACAGTTGCTAGGGGAAAAAATATCCTTAAAAAGTTACCCCGCCGGGGTGGCGAAGTGGTTACGGCGCTCTACTACTGTTCCCAAGGACGCGGGATCGAATCCCGACCTCGGCGGCCACTTTTCTATGGAGGCCAAAAAGCAAGGCGCCCGTGTGCTGCGCGAAGTCAGTGCACGTTAACGAACCCCAGGTGATCGAAATTTCCAGAGTCCTCCACTACGCCGTCTCTCATAGCCTGAGTCACTTTGGGACGTTAAACCCCACAAAACAAACCAAAGATCCTGAAAAAGTTTCTGTGCGCGCAACAGGCCGAATTACGTGAAACGAGCGCTCAGCGCAATGAGATATGTGAGTGTGATGCGCAATGTAAAGTGCCTGGCTGAGTGAGCTGTGAATAATTTAGTGCAGCAAACAAAGGCTGGCAATGCGGCGGCAAGTAAGAGGCTTTCAAGGATGGAATTTTCTTTTAGAGATGAAACCCCGATGGAATATGTGTATGCATGATGAAAGAAACGGGTGGCACGAATTTTAATTGATTCGAGCGCATTTGTTTGGTATATCTGAGATCCGGGTTCCAGATGGAACTGACGTACTCAAGAGAGAAGAGTCTTACAGCATAGCTTGCTTCTCTATGAAGAGAGTTTCATTTACCTGAATAGAATATAATTAACGCATGGTAACAAGAACATGATATATAATTAAATAAAGTGGTACTAGAAATATATTTGCCTACCGAATAATCTGGTCGGCCTGATAACCAAACTCACAAGAGGTAGAAAATTGTCGTTAAAGCTTATTTATAAAGATATCCGCGCCCAAAATGAGTTAACTCGTGGTCCAGTAGTTTATACATTACTGCATTCATTTGCAAAACCTGCAAAAGCGTTCCACATGCGCCGTTATTGCTACAAAAGCGCTCAATGCACATATTAGATAAAGAGGAAAGACAATGCTTCTTAGGGCTATGTGCAGCTCGCTATGCGAGTCCGTGCTCTTTTGTTCCTCTTGTAATCACGGCTGAATAATTGCTTCAGCCGAGAAAGCAGAAACTAAAAGGCAATGTCCGGGCGCAGATATTAATCGTACGCTCCAATTCCATCCCCGCATATCTCGCTAAATCCGCGCATTATCACAGCCACTGCTCTGGCCTTAGACTATGCGATAGGAAACACGAGCAGTACCGACATTTAATTAAATCATTTGCTGCTCCCACGCGCCGCAGACCGATTTGCGGAGCAGGTGCCGCAGGGTTCGTATTGATCACGAATGCGTTGGACGCCGCGCCGCGAGCATTCGCTTTCTCGCGAAAGACTAGTGGAACGCGAAGCCAGTGCCACCAGCAGATGGCTGACGATGCGCCGTGCCTCTTTTTGATGCACGGTCAGGAAGCGTCTTGGTGGCTGGCAGACCGAATGCAATTTCGTCGCCTGACAGCCCACAGCGTCCCTCAATGCGCATGCCGAGCAAGACGCATCTTGACATTTTCCCTGCTTGCATATGCCTCTCCGCCCTGTATTCATTACGCCGCGGGCACATGTTTATTCAAATTTGTTGTCTTATGCGAGACTAGTGTAATATTTCTGGAATCTTAAAAAAGCATCTTGGAGCTCCCAAACTGTGCAACTCATATCTTTTCATTCTAAAAACAAAAGTAGGAATGAATGAACGAGTCGATTTCAATAACTGGTCTGTTTTATAAGTGCGGCAACAAAGGTAGAATTCTGAATTTTACGCTGTAGTGGGCAGAGTATTTGTAGAACAACGAAAAAAATAAGGATCATTCACTGTACTGAAGCTTTGTGAGGCTGGAGGATACGGGTGGTTGATTTAGTACTTCCGCAAAGCATCCCTTTTCGTCTATTTCCGGTATACTTTTTCATGTTACTTTGTTTATATGACTGTTTTTATTTCTGAATAGGAAACAATTGCTAGATAATACGACAAAACACGATACTGCAACACCTGCCCTATCTTATTTATTTCTGAACATGCGCCTACGTCTCTTTTGTGCTGCGAAATTTTTTTACGAGCCCGAGATAAATCGCCCCATCGTCTCCCGAATGTGCACTTATGACGGTTTCTTTATCAGATTTCATTTAGTTTTTGAAAGTGAAAGTTATAGTTTATTAGCTTGAACATATTTACAAAGTGCATTAAGATACAGACGAGGGTCCCATAGTCACAAGACTGCACTGAGACCCTCGATAGATCACTACAACAAAATAAATAATAACAGCAAAGTTAGCGAAAGGTTATAATATACAAAACATGGCAAATCAGTATTTTTACACAAAAACAAAGGCACTAACACAAGGTTTAGACATAAAAATGATAAAACATCAGCAATTAAACAAATATTCCTTCACATTATTCCTAAATGTGCGGGCAAGGACATACATGTCTCCAGGGTTAAAGGCAATGAGTTCCAGAATGAAATGGCTGCAAACGATGTCATTTTTCCATAATTAGTACGAACTTTCGGGAGTAGGAAATTGTTATTCGCTGCAAATCTTGTAGAGTTATAGTTCGAAAGCAGAAACGGATTAACAAACTGGAAATGCAAGCCGCCACTCAATAGTTTAAAGAACGCGATTACAAAATTTGCTAGAATTATTTGCTATAATTGCTAGATTTATTGCCATCATATTCAAGTATTAGAAGTCAGAAGTAGAAAAGCAATTGGTTTGAAAGTAATGAGAAAAACAAACTAGAATAAAACTGTTACATCTGTAATATCAATGAAAAAAAAAAAGATTGCAAGTAAACACGAAAAACAAAGCGTCTAGGGAATTGATTAACCATTGTTCGAATTCCCTTACTCACCATGCAGAAGGTTTGTTCTATGCACACCTAGAGAAGTCCTTTAAAATGCGGTTTGGAAGCTTATAAATTTGGTTCTAATTTGACAATTTTTCATACTTTTCAGATGTTAGCATATTTACCAAGCAGAAGGAAAGAATTGTGATCCTACTTTTGTGAATTGTCTCGGAAACACCAAAAGCGCCGCATTGGATCCTTCGGGCAAGCTGTAAAGGACAGAAAGGAAATTTCAGGGCGTCATAAAAAAAAATGGAATGGTAAGACATTTTAGATGTTTCATCATACTTTCCTCCCTTTTTTTTTTTTTGTTGGTTTTGAAAATCAAGCGCCGAAGAAAAGTTCAGTGCTTCTATAGGCAACCTGCAATAAAGTTTGCTGTGTCGATCGCCGCTCCGTAACGCATGTCCTAGCGAGAAGAGCAAACACTTCTGAGGCGTCTTTTTAGGGCGTTTTCACGCCACCTGCACGGGCTTGAAGGGATCAGATTGCACGCTCTGTTGAAGCTTTGTACGGAATGTGTCAGATAACTGCGCTACATTTAGAGCGCCCGGGCAAGGATGTTAGCTGTCACAAGCATATCTATACTGCTGCTGGATGTGCTCGGTCGTTTGCCACCGAACCAAGCGGCTAACAGCAGCATGTTTGAGTCACGCTGCGGAACAATTGCAGCACCACCTATGCAGTGCAGGTTTCCTACACCGAACACACCTGAAAATTTGTCATAATGCTTGATACTTAAGTGGCAATACACTACTCTAATAGCCTCTAAAAACGGGTAAGCGATCAGAGCATTCCAGTCGGTTGACTCCGTTTCGATCCTAGTCACGGCGCTTGCCCTTTGATGGAGACGAAACGCAAGATCCCTATATGCTGTGCCATGTCAGTGCATGGTAAATACCCTTAGGTAGTTGCTATTATACAGAGCCCTCCACTACGCAGTTCTGGCTCATAGCTTCATTGCTTTGGGACTTGAACCTCATGAAAGCAAACGAAATCAAAATATCGCTAATATCCTGCACTTAAAAGAAGCAGAAAATTCGCGCAGAAAGCCAAAACCCCTGAAGAAAGCAAAAAGCCTTTTTCAAATCTATTGGACAAATTGCCTAAAAACTTGCTTTTTTTTTCTTTCCTTCTTTTCCCACATGACAGACCTGGCCATCCCCCGAGACATCTCAAGTTCTCTGAAGAAGAATGTGCTTTTCTGGACCATTCTGAAATTGTAATATTTTAAAAAGGTTCCAGTCCACGACAAGAGTGCGGTTCGAGGGAAGGCTGACGATAGACACATTTCCGTTGGAACTGCCAGATTTTCAGCACGTATGTCGTGCTCTCAAGAACGAAGGTAAGCGCACCACAAAAGCTGTAAGTGGTGCGCCTAGGGCTCAAAAGTTTCTTAGGACCTAGAAGTGCTTGCTTCCACATTTTGGTACGATCGAAATACCATTATGGCTTGTTTTAAAAATTGCACATTTGAGTGCTTTCCCCAAATGGCTACTTGTCAGCCACCCGTTAAAAGTGCCTCCGAATGATACATTGCGTGCACTCTCACGTTCTTGCTACATCCAAAACACAGAGAAATTGCGGTAGAATTCTCTATTCACTTATCCCTTAAACTTCTTAAGATTTTATATGTACTTTAAATGCGTTACTGTTCTTCACGTCAATCGGAAGGGGACCGATTTTGTTGCGAGGCTGAAATGCTTGTCATTTAGACAAGCTTAAGATTTGCTGCTATACTCTCTTTCACGAGTGTGCGAATGGTGGCTAGCAGGTTAGTGAATATCACCGCATGATTGTGCTGGCTATTTCATTGCAGGTCCATGATGTGCAAATGCTGTCATGTTTCGTGAGTCCTGACCTGTGTGTTTCATTTAGTGTGTGCCCGTTCACAACGTGTGCCTGGTCTCTCCTCAAGTGCTGGCTGTGCCCACAGACACGAATGCTTGTCTATTAAGCGGTCTCTTCGACCTGTGCTGATAAGTTCGAGCTAGGTTCGAACAATGAGTGTCAAAACTCAGCAACAGTCACTATATTTTTTTCTAGTCGTTCCTCGAGCGAAAAAAAAAAAAAAACTGCACCACAGGACCGTGGTGCGAAAGTGCTACGAAATACCTCGTTGTCTTTGCTGTGCCACTATTAGCACGTTTCAAGCGCAAGGCAAATGTGGATTGAATCGCGTAACAAGCCTGTTGCAGTGACGCCGATTTGAGGCGAATGATTTCGCTAGCGGAAGAAATGTTTTCAGCTGCTCTTACTGAAACTACTGGGGGAAATTGGAAGAAAGAAAAAACAGCTTCTTCCATGCAATGAATATCCAGAGTAGAGCGAAGGGAAGAATATGTCTACACAATGTCAAAGAAAGACGAAGAAGGGTTGAGTTGAAGGAGCCTCAGTTCACGGACGCACATGATAAAGCGATGTCATTCTATACATATCAGTTATGGTGTTTTTGGCCTCTATTACTTGAGAACGCATCAGGAATTATTTGTCGAGGCAATTTGGTTACCTTGGCAAAAAAAAAAAAAAGGATATCAAGTTGAATTACGTAACTGCTGCTGACAAATCATATCAATATGAGATGCCCGCTAATCGCAGCCTGTGTGTACAAGTGCTGAGGCATGCTTCGAAAAACTTGGTAAATAAATGTTTTTGTAGCCCGTGCGTAAGTGTCCACTTTCTTTTGAAGCATAAGCTCCCAAAAGAAACCATGTAAATTATTTCTTTTTTGACAATGACGGTCATATTACTGCGCAGTGAAGGCACCGCAAGTATGAAATTCACAATACCCATGAGGAGCCACGCTTTAATCTCCCACTTTCCATACATCTAAAGTGCAATCAAGAACTCCAACGGGATGCAGTAACGAGCATCAAAACCTCTAATTAAAGCATGGTGCACATTATTTGAAGGATTGCTTTAAGCATTCCGCTGGCGCAAAAATAAAACAACTCATTCAGGAATGCAACCATCCACTTGCAGCCTTTTATATCGTTACGTGGCGGTAACCCGAAGAACGAGGCTTCATGATGGATGGTAATGACCTGCTTTCTAGAGCACACGACGTTACGAATAAGTTGACGCGGCGGCTGAAGCGAGAAAAAAGTGTTGACTTATTCCGTCATGGGGAAGGGGAGCAAATTAGGCCTAGCCCACGAAGTGCAGAGACACCGGCTGCCAATAGCCGATGACTGAGGTCCACACGCCCACCCAAACGATGGGGCGGGAGTGATATAGTTTCCACTGTACAGGTAGTCAGTGGAGTCTAAACTGAGGTAGGAAATTTTAGGGGAACGGGGCGTAGCATGTTAGTCTGGGCTGAAGACGGGCCTTTGTAAAGCGAGGACATTGGGCCTGATCTCGCAGACTAAGGCAGCACTTGTCGGCACGGTCCACCGACGCTGTACTAAAGGACCCAGCGGATGACAAGCGACGAAGTTCCCCGACCGGAACAATGCTGATAACCAGCGCCATCACGGGAGGATATATGGCGGCATGCATTTGAATCAGAGCTCATGAGAGAGGTTCTAGATAATGTCATCTTCAGAGTCTACACTACACAGGAAGGACGGTTTACCAATATTTAGTAATAAAATCAAAATATGATTGAAAGGCTGCGGGCTCAGTGCGAGCTCTCGGCCCGAGCCTATTTGGTCCGCTTATATGTCTTCCCAGACGGTAGCAACAGTTCACAATAGAGTGCGCCCTATCAGGCATATTTCTATTCTGTCAGCTGTAGAAAGTTCTTGAACAGAAAAGCCGCAGCACTCCCGAAATGTCATGTATGCTTATGACTATGAGTGACCAGTCAACTTCGCAGACTACAGCACCAATTTCTGGCTTTATTCTGCGGTACATGGGAAGGAGTTTTAAGCGACGATTCTCTCTGCAAATCATATATCAGAATGTAATTAAATGATAACGAATGCCACAAGGGCAAATAGTTATTTTTGATCATAGTTGTTTGTTTCAGTTTAAAAAAGAAAGGCGAGAACAGCTTGACCGGCCCAAACAGTAATGGTAATCAAAAACTGTTCAGAATTCAACTTGCAAAGCAACACACCAGAGAGCCAGAGAGAAAAATAGCAGTGATATGCGTGGTGAAAATACTGGAATATTAATACACGAATAAAATTTGTTTAATGAATATGAGGATTTGATGTCTTCTTACTCGTTAAAAAGCAGTGCTGTGATTTTTGTTGTTATTTTTCCTTGGTCCACGGTGCCGCAAGTAGAATTCTTTTTATCTATCGCATGGAACGCAATCACACTGATATACTGATAGTTTAAAAGAATAGAATCCTGCGATACTGACACGCATTTTCATGATAATGCAACGAACCAGAAGACAACGATGCAAGCAGTGGTGCGGGGCGGAGTGCTCTGATTAGGCTTCCTGACCACTAAATCATGCATATGTCATTCAGTATCATCATGTGCTCTGTCATTTTGCCTGCCAGTGTACGTAACTACTTGAGTAGTGCGGGCGCCCCTCATTCCTCTTCATCATGTCCCTTAATCGCTCACCTAGTCATCAATCATGGGTTCCTGGACGTTATCACCCCGCTCACTCCGACTTGATCTGGGCAGCCATTCCCCTTCGCCAGGCTGACCACAAGACACGACATCTAGAGAAAGACATGCTGTAACCCGATTCTTTTTAATTCATGACAACAAAATAACCGCATGACGACAAGACACGAGCCGTAACCCTTGCCTAACCCGCCCAGCACATCCATGAGTTTTAGCTACCAATCTTGGCGACAGCGTGTCCTATAGCTTTGGGGGCAAGTTAGATTAAATCATATCAATCAACGTGGTGGGAAGTATTTCTCCTTCTTCTATAGCCTTTACTGACCATCCATCTTTGTTTGGGTAATGTATCTTGAAGACCGCTCGGTGCCCCCGGGTCGTGCTACGAACAGGGAGTCTGGAACGAAGTGGGCAGTGGCACAGGACGGAGCGCTCACGCAAGGTCCGTTGGCCATTAAGCCATATCTTATTCAGTTATCAGGTCCTGCCATTTCGCTTGCCACCACGTAACAATACAATATATTTGTCGGCGTTGGGTAAGCGTGCCAAGATCTCTAGCAGGCGGTAGTCGGCAGGAGACATGGTCGGGCACTTATTGGTCGGTGGGTTGTATGACGTCACTCAACAACATGGCGTGGCCGAGTTGAGAGGAGGTGCCCACTCAGACAGCTCCTTTGAGATGGAAATCGAACCCGGGAACCTTGGATCCCAAGTCAAGCACGCTACTCCTGGGTCATGCGAGCACTCTGGTGAGGCGTGGTTAAAGCGGATATTTATAAGAATTTTATATATTCATATCAGATCGTACCTCACATATCCTGGTAGCTCACTACTGCATAGTATGTGAGCGATAATGGAGACAAAATTTAACAGTTGATTAGGCGATTAGCAAAGAACATATGAGCGATCGGGGTTCCGCGTTGGGACAAATAGGCATCTTTTGAAGAAGCTATTCCGCGTTGCCATCTTCGTTACTGGAGTAGCGAGAGTCCACCCACCGGCAGTACACATGCGCTTCATTGGTCCCGACACGTAGCAGCTGGCCTTGAGGGAGCCAGATTGCGCTAGTAGCCCGTCAGCATTAGTGTTCCTGTATATGCTCCCTACGGGAGAATACATAGGAACACTAGTAGCATAGCGCATGCCTACTGCGTCGGGGCCAATCAGTGCGGTAGCATTGCCTGTGGGAGGGATTCCGCAACTCCAGTAACGCAGACGACAACACGCAACCCGGTTTCCCAAATGTGTCTAATAAGGCGGTCACGTAGTAAATTTGCAGAAGGAGCTTAAGTGCCCTCTAATCGTGAGTACTAAGCCACTAATGCGGAGGCTGCAACCCCCAGCAAAATCTTCTCTCCCTAGTAGGGGTTTGCGAATATTCAAAATTTCGAATACGGATCAAATATGTTTGTTACTCAAATCATAATCGTATTCGAAAAACTGATATTAAAAAATTACTGAATATACCAAACATTTTCGTATGTATTGAACATTCAGCCAATTAACGCAACTGCCTCTATTCCCTGTACAATTGGTGATTAAAAATGCGCCGCTGTGTGTACTTCGCGGAGACACATTTCCTCTCAAAATACCTACCGTAATATACAGAATTCCCTGCCGCATTAATTTGTTGACGTCTTGTTTTTTTTTTTTTTTTTTTTGCTCCGTCTTTAGGCTTCGTTTAACAGATGAAAAAGATATTCTCCTCCACTCAGTCCATGAAGGTTTTTACGAACACAGTTTTCTCTCATACCTTAAGAATGAACCATAACAAAAAGCATATTTGCTGATCGCGTAACTGTTGGGTACTTACTGTCAAAAATGCATCTCGTTGTTTTTCGTGTTAGTCTAGCGTAATCCCAATGAGCGCAAAACGAATCTTAAAGAGAAATATTTTGCTACGCATAGGATGATTGGACCACTTCCATCAGCGTGTTCGTAACGGCACATTACAATATTCCACCCCTACCTCACAATCAAAATTTATGTCCAGGAAAGCTGGACTTTGTATTCTTTTCCAAATGTAAAAAAAAAAAAAAAAAAAAAAAAAAAATATTTGGCGTGAATGCCCACCCCTAGAATTAATAAAACTTCTCGAGCTAATTGTTTCGCTGAAATGACTCGTTTCAGCTGCACCAGAAAGACGAGGACAAAGAAAAAAAACACGTACGTTAAGAATAAGGGGCAGACTTTCAAGCTGTTGCGAGCCAAGCTTGACAAGCATAGCAACGTCACTTCATCTGTTTGCAGTATGAACCAAAAATAGCAGCTATATGTGGCGTTAGATCGTCACATGTATCTGAGCAGAATATGCACCGACTTGCCGAACAGAACCTCCACGTGCCGTCCTTGGTACGTTGTCGTCCAAGGAGGTTGTCAGTCGCAAAAAAAAAAAAAAAAGAAAATCTAAAATAAAACGAAGTGCACCAACTCAATCAACACTCCATCATTCTGAACGTGAAAGAAGGCTGTAGCGTCACAAGAGACAACTTGCCTCGTTTGAGCAGGACCTTGTCATTTGTAGCCAGCAGGGACCTGCGGCACAAATCTCCCAAGTCACTGGGTGCTCCTGAATGACTAAAGACTAGAGATAGAAATCACGGCTGGGGAATGTCAGGGAGAGGAAAGGAAACAGAGCACGGCTGCGTACTTTACTCGGGATGGATGAAGTGGTGGTAATCAGGCTCCACGTGTTCAGCCAGCTAAAAGAGGGAGAAAAAAGCAAGAGGGATAGCACAAGTGGCTGCGGACATCCTCTGATAGCTTTTACGAGTGCCGTGATCAGAGGCGGCCTAGTGGCACCGAAACGCGTAATCCGATGACGAAACGACGCCTCATCCATGAAAGGCTCCGAGCGCTCGGGTCTGTGAGCACTCTGGGCTAATGTCTCGCATCCACCAATAGCGGCCGACCGGTCTCCAAGGGCAGCAGTCATACCCGGTGTCAGCGAGGGTACAAAGACGCGCCTACATTTTTCTTCCTTTATTGTTCTTCTGATAAATTTTCGGTCGCTAGTGGCGCAAAACTTTTTCTGACAACCAGTCAAGAAAGATTCTGCTGCCTCATTGTGTCGAACAAGGGAGCTAGGAAGATCAATTCTGTCGGGACAACAGTGATTATCTGACATCTGACGCGAGAAGGTCCATCCATCAGGTGCATAATCCCAAGGATAATGACGCGTTGCAGTTGGCACTTCGCACCAAGCATAAACGTGGGAGGCAAAAGTACAACAGCAGGAATCTTCACAATATCAATGAAATGGCTAATCACAATTCTTACGTGAATATGAATTCTAAAACAGCCACTTCGCTTATCAATTCTTTGCCTATCAGATGGACCTCGTGTATTTTGTATCCTTCAATCTTCGTATTCATTGGTGGTTCCGGGTAGAAAGGCAGCTTTGCTGACTATATTCGTACAAGCCTCTAATTTGAATATTTGACTTTGTAGTGAGCTTTAGATTTTCTTTTTTTACATTTGTACTCTCTGAAAACGCACGCAGAACACATGACTGAAAGATACATGGTAAGTGGCACTTATTTAAAAGGATGGGCAGGTTTCTCTGCAAATTGGAAGTCATCTCCTGATGCTCTGATTGAATTCTGCGAATCCTTCCTACTCAATTCACAACAATTTGCCGGCCGGAAGCGATTCGTGACAGTAGTCCAAATTTATTAGGCTTGCTCTTTTATACATCTGCCTGACAGGGATTTAGACGGGTTTGTATCAATGAATTGTGCGTTGGTATAGGAATGCTAGTTACAACAAGCAGGTAGAAGCACCAGTGAATTAATAAATAAGTATACTGATTGACCTATACTGACATTCTATAGCAGCCCTATCCTCTCGGTAGATTTTATCACCATAATAAATATTATGAGCATATATATCAAGAATGAATAGAAAAGCATAACTTATTGGAATAACTCAATGTTATGGAGATGCGTTTTTTAAGTTGACAAAGAAAATTGTGTTGTGTTGTGTTGGGTTTTTTGGCGCATAAGCAACTAAGGCTATCATGCGCCACGAGCAAGGTGAAAGTTTTGTTTTGCAAGAAATGGGAAAATGAGTGTGTTAAAAACTAATTTGTTTAAAAATCTCCTTTTAAAAGCTTGGGTTGTTTTAGATCCAATGGCGCTTAAGCTGCCAACACCATGATGTGCTTAGCACAAGGTTTCAGTTTCTCTTAGTGACGTATGTTTCATTTTTTCCTACAGTTTGTGTAAAACATTTGCTTCCCTTATGAAACTAAAAACACAAGATAAATCAACAAGTCCATCATCATCTAAAATCAGTTTAGGGTGAAAAGGAATGTATTCTTTGTAAAACTTTGCAAAAAATTTTTTTCTTATCCTTTCAAGACTTGCGCATGTGAAAAAAATGTGGTTAATAGTTAGTTCCTCTCCGCATTTTTCGCATCGTGGTTTCTCTTCTTTTTTCAACAAAAAATTGTGTGTCAGGTGCGTGTGTCCAATGCGGAGACGGCATAGGATCACTTCTATAAAACGCTCCTTATGCCGGCACGACATCCATTCTCCCAAAATGGGCTTTACCAAGTGTAGTTTATTTCCCACTTCACTGTCCCAGGCAGACTGCCATTTTTCTTTTAATTTGAGATGTACAAGTTTCGTACAGTCTTTGTAAGGTATGCTTATGCTCTTTATTTGCTTGTCGCGGGCTTCAGCAGCACATGTGTCTGCTCTGTCATTGCCTTCAATGCCCACGTGACTCGGGACCCAGCAGAATTTTACGTTGTATCCTCGAGCTATGGCTGTTGCTATATTGTGTATTATGTTTCCAAGTAAAGGAGCAGCTGCATTTCTGGAATTTAGAGCTGTGAGAACACTTAGAGAGTCTGTAAATATAATGCTGTTTATGACATTCTCTTTTAATATTTTCTCTACGGCAACAGAAATGGCATAGGATTCAGCAGTGAAAATAGACGCACAGTGTGGAAGTCTTATGATTTCCACAGAATCTCCTTGCACAACTGCACTTCCAGTGTACACAGCAGTTTTAGATCCATCGGTATAAAAGTCTGTGAAGTTTTTGTACTTTTCCTGCAAATTTAGGAATTCCTGAATAATGTGCTCTTGTGGGGTTTTGGTTTTTGGAAACTGTGTGAGAGTGAGGTCACAGATTTCAGGAAGACTGTACCATGGAGGTAGAGGGCTGTTGTTTTGTGCGACATCAGGCAAGGTGTCCAGGACCTGCAACTCACTGCACATGCTTTCGAATCGCATGATCAGTGGCCTTGTTGCTTTGGGTTTATTTGTGAAAATTAATCGAGAGGGGCAAGTCGTGACAACTGGATAACAGAGGTGTTTTTTCTGTGACCTTATTCTTAGAATGTAAGCACACGTGAGGGCTATTCGTCTGTCTTCCAGTGAAGGCTCATTTGTTTCTACATACAGGCTGCTTATAGGGGATGTTCTGTATGCACCGCATGCAAGGCGCAGACCTAAGTTATGTACAGGGTCCAGTTTTTTTAGATATGAAGGCCTAGCTGAACCGTACACTATACTCCCATAGTCCACGCGGGAGCGTACAACAGAACGGTATACATGTAAAAGACATGCCCTGTCGGAACCCCAATGTTTCCGCGAAAGAACTTTCAGTATGTTAAGAGATTTTGAGGCTTTCTTTTTTAGTGTGTTTATGTGAGGTAGAAATGTGAGTTTTTTATCGAAAGTAATGCCTAGGAATTTGTGCTCTTCTTTAACTGGTAATTCGGTTCTATTTAAGTGCAAGACAGGGTTGTTCTGAATACCCCGTTTGAGTGAAAACATAACTGCCACCGTCTTTTGGGGGGAAAACTGAAACCCATTTTTGTCGGCCCATGCCACTAGTTTATTTATTGTTATTTGTATTTGTCTCTCACACGTTGATATATTGGAAGAGGTGCAGGCTATCTGGAGGTCATCTACGTAGAGTGAACACATAATGGAATTTGGGATTTCATTGGTAATGGAATTGATTTTTACAACAAAAAGCGTTGTGCTTAGAATGCACCCCTGAGGTACCCCATTCTCCTGAATGAAGCTTGTCGACAAGGTGGTACCGAGGCGCACTTGGAATGAACGATGTGAAAGAAAGTCTTTTAAAACACTGAGCATTCGACCACGGATGCCCAAAGCTGCTAGATCACGTAGGATGCCGAATCTCCAAGTTGTATCATATGCTTTTTCTAGATCGAAGAAAACAGCGAGACAATGCTGTCTATGTATAAACGCCTCGCGGACAGTGTTTTCGAGGCGTACTAGGTGGTCCGTAGTTGAGCATCCTTTCTTAAAACCGCACTGATGAATATTAAGAAGTTTACTTGATTCTAAAATATAGGTTAATCTAGTGTTTAAAATACTTTCAAAAGATTTTGCTAAACAACTAGTTAGGGCTATAGGCCTGTAACTCCCAGGACAGGTCGGCGGCTTGCCGGGTTTTAGGAACGGCACAATTATGGCTCTTTTCCAAGTCTCCGGTATTTTAGCTAGTACCCAGATTTTGTTAAAAAACTTTAGAAGCGCTTCTACAGATGCTTCTGATAGATGGGCGAGCATCTCATAATGAATCTCATCAGGACCAGGTGCAGTTTTTTTACCGCAAGCGAGAACATCTTTCAGTTCTTGCAGCGTAATCAGCCTATTGTAAGGTGTGTTCGTGCTGCCCCTCGTAGGAAGTCTATATTTTTCAATCCTGTCCTTGTACTTTAAGAATGTTTTTGTATAGTGTGCAGAACTCGAAATTTTGTGGAAATGCACACCTAATATATTAGCTTGTTCTTCGATGCTTGTCTGTGTATTAGGAGCTGTGAGGATTGGAATTGTGAATGGGGAGAAGCTGCCATTTAGTTTATGAATTTGTTCCCACATTTTTTTTGATGTTGTGGAGCTGTTTATAGATGTAACATACTTCTGCCATGATTTTTTTTTCGGCATTACGACGAATATATCGAGCTTTGGCTCTTGCTTTTTTAAAAACTGTCAGATTTTCATATGTTGGGTATCTCCGAAAAATACCCCAGGCTTTATTTTGTTCTTTTTTGGCTTCTTTACAGTCCTGTGTCCACCAGACTTTGTGGTTTTGGTGCACTACTCCTGTGGATTGGGGAATGGATAGACGTGCTGCCGCAAGAATGCATGCTGTAAATATTTCATTCATTTTGTCTATATCAATTTTCTCTGAATAAATTTCATTTAGACTGGCTTCTTGCCTGAACAAAGACCAGTCAGCTAAATGCAGTTTCCACCGCCTGGGTTTTGTCGGGATGACTGATGGTGAGGATGATAAGCTGATCATGACAGGAAGATGGTCGCTTCCGTACGGATTATTTAAAACTTCCCATTTAAAATCTGTAAAAATAGAAGGTGAACTAAAAGACAGATCTAAACAACTCGCTTTGCCTGTGGCTGGGGAGTAGTATGTTGGATTGCCAGAGTTTAGGAGACACACATTGCTGCATAAAATAAAATCTTCTATAAGCTGACCACGAGTATCTGTTTGCTCGCTGCCCCAAAGACACGAATGAGCATTAAAATCACCAACTAAAAGATACGGCTCGGGAAGCTGTTGTAAAAGGTCTTCTAAATCATCTAGTGTTATCTTCATGTGTGGTTGGAGGTATACTGAACATACTGTGATGGTTTTATGTGTTAATAATGTGGCTGCTACCGCTTCAAGTCTGGTATTAAGAGTCAGCTCCTGAGCAGCGATTCCAGTTTTCACGACGATGGCTACACCACCCGAGAGTCTGCTGGACAGCTCCCGGTCCCGGCGGATGATTTTATAATTTTTAAGGAAATTTTTGTTCTGAGGACCTAAGTTGGTTTCCTGGAGACACAAAGCCAATGGGGAGAATGTAGCCAGGATGTCCTTTATGTCGCTGTAATTATTTAGTAGTCCTCTACAATTCCAATGTATTATACTCTTTCTGGAACTGATCGCCCTCTCAAAAGAGGGCGGACCGATGTAACCCATGAATTTTTCCAAAAAAACAAAGAAGTTTTCCCAAAGTACTATGTGATACATAGTGAAGAAGAGCAAAAATCAGCGAGAATTATCTCCCCATTCATAGTTGAGAAATCACTGACAAGTGCACTAGGTACAGGTTACAAGGTGAAAAAACTGGCAAGTGGAGACCTACTGCTTGAATTGAAAGACTACATGCAATACTTGAAACTGTCCAACATTGAGTGTATCGGGGACATACCTGTCTCGATCACTGCTCATCGATCACTGAACACTGTCCGAGGTGTGATTTCAGAAAATGATTTCATACACTTGACAGAAAAAGAACTGTTAGAAGGACTTGCTGATCAGAACGTTGTAAATGTCCAGAGGATTAAGATAAGAAAAGAAAACAAAGAAATCCCGACAAAGCACATTGTCCTTACATTTGCTTCCAGTGCTCTCCCTGACACCATTGAAGTAGGCTACCTGAAGATAAGTGTAAGACATTATATACCGAACCCTAGACGATGCTTTAACTGCCAGAAATTCGGCCACGGCTCACAGAGTTGTCGCGGTCGCCGAACTTGTGCGAAATGCGCTTCAAAAGAACACTCAACTGATGAATGCACCGAAACCACATTGCAGTGTGCTAACTGTGAAGGAGAACACCCTGCTTATTCAAGGTCTTGCCCCACGTGGAAAACTGAAAAAGAAGTAATCACTATCAAAACAAAAGAAAACTTGTCATATAAAGAAGCGCGACAAAAACTGGCCACTACTCCTGCTTTTCAGTTCACTGCAAAACCAAGTTATTCTGGTATGGCACAACAGCGCGGGGTGCCACACCAACATATAGCACCTGCCCAGGCCACACAGAGTGAGCCTCGGGCAGGGCTACCCGCGCCCCAGGTGGAAGTGGCTCATGCTGCTCCCCCACCTCCATCTCAAAAGAAGGCTATGCAGCCCTCCGGGTTGACAAACCTGAAGGTCTCTCCTCATGAGGCGAGGCCTAACACGAAAGAACACTTATCTGGGGCGCGCTCCTCCGCTGCCTCTGAAGAGGAGGCAATGGACACGAGCCCCGGTAGGGCTGTGCCTTCGACGTCAGACGGACGACGGCACAGCTTAGACCGTCAAAAAAAAGACAGGCCCCGAGTCGTTAGGCCAAAAAAAAACCTAAGCTAGTTTTTCACATTTTTCATAAAATAAGATGGCTTGTATAATAATTGACAAAGAAAAGAACGCTTTCTTTTGCTTTCACAACCGAATTTACTAGTTATAGAAGAATGCTTTAAGAAACCCGTTTTTATGAAAGCAATTGTTTTTTTTAGCAATGTATAAAACTAAAGTGTTCACAACTTTATACGGAGAGCACATCCTAACGGTTTATTTAACTTAAATAAAAAAAAAACACGATCTCCTTGTTGCCGTTAAAGGCGAGATAATTTAATGCTGGGGAAAACGAGAAAAAAAGCCGGTTTGGTCGGCAGTCCCGCTATCCTGGCTCTGACGAAGCTCTGTAATATGTACAATACCTCAGGAAAGCCCATATGAGGAGAATTCGCTGTGGTGTGGGTGCAGCGATTGAACAGTTCAAATATACTCTTGTATGCCATTCCAGTCAAAGTCATCTAGTAAAGTTTTGCACTGTACGGTGGAAAAAATTCTTACGCCCAGAATGGCAAAAAAAAGAAAAAAAGTTATTGTAGTGCATGTCACGATGAGCAGCTTCCCAAGACGCGATGATTCCTAGGCGCTGGGCTACGGCGTTTTTTTTTTTTATGTTTTTTTTTTTATTGCTCTGGGCTACGGCGTCTCGCGATGCCTATGCCCCGATTTCTAATGTTAAACCCACATTTTTTTTTATAATTATATGAATCGCTTTCCCATCCTTTCCAGATTTTTTTTCCTCTTTCTCACAAAAAAACGTTTAGCTTATCCCTTGGCTAGGTCCTGCACAACAACATTTTATGGACCACTATAATTTTCTACTACATAAGGTCAGTACTAACTACGGGAAACAAGGCCTTCAATTTTATCCATATCATTTTGGAATTCTTTGAATTTTGACATTAAGCAAACTAATACATTTTCTTTGTTCAAGTTGAAATTAAAAAATTTTCTTCCTAATTTGTGATTGCTTTATTTATCTCTTGTGTCGCGGAATTCGTAAGTGTTTTTGTACTTTTTTCTGTATCCTATTTTTGTATTTAATTCTGTCGGCATTGCACTCTTTACTATGTATTTCGTTATTTATTTTCAGTGTTACTTCATAAATTTTCTTACAATAATATAATATTCTTTATGTTGCCTATCGAAATCTATTACCATGGGAGGTCCCACCTGCGGTATTGTACCATGGGACCTCTCGCTGTATATTCTTGTACGTTTTTTTTTTTTATTCGAAAATAAACTTACAACTTCAACTTCAACTATAGTAGTACGCATATTTTGCCCTTTCGCCAGCGAGAAATAGGCCAGTAACGACAGCAGATTCCGACCACAAGAGTAAAATATTAGAATAGTAAGGATTGCACGGCGCTGTTTTGACAGGTGCTCCAAATCACGAATGACACTTCATTAGTATCCTAAATATATATATATACACCCACTTACAAGGAAAAAACGTGATAGTGCATAGGGTTGAACATATTATCAGGGCAATGCTGCGAGCAGTGAAAAGCGAAATGATGTGTTTTACTGAACGCAGCCGTCAACGAAACACCGCGTGTAGTGTGTACGAGCAAGATGAGAAACACTGTGCTGTGTTGGCACTGACGAAATACCAGTTTCGCAAAAGACTTAAGCTGATGCAGTGTAGATGTGACGTCCGGGGTGGGCGAATGAAGGGCAAATGCAATGTCTTAATCCACAAAGGGAAAGCACCCAGATATCAAGTCGAGCAGCCGAGGTGGATGAAAGGCAGAAAAGAGGGAGGATCATCGTCGCTCCCTCCCTCAACCTTTTTCCCTGCACTTCGACATGCAGCGCCAGAGCTGTAAGAAGCTAATAGGGTGCAGCCAGGAATGCGCTGCCGGCAGTATACGGCTTATTTACGAGGCTGGCGCCGGACCGACCACGCATTGTAGTCAATGTCGACGCCTCCTTTATACCCGGTTGTTGACGTCGTCCCAAGGACGGGCTGTAAATTCAAGGCCTCTCCAACGTCCACAATACGTACCGCTTTATCTGATCGGCTGTCATCGCTCCCAGACATGCCCTTTCTTCGAGATGGACCAAAGGGTAGAACAAAATGAAAAACAAATGGGTCGTGTAGTATTGCGAAAGTTTTTTAATAAAGCAAATGCGGTTTTAACCTCCGGCGAAATAAGTTAGACCTATGATGTACCTAATGAAGGCTTGTTCTTCTTGCATGTATGTTATTTCCTGTTCTTTCTATGCCCACATTCTCTCCCTCTGGTTTCTCCCTGTGACGTGCAGAGAGCCCGTGCATGCAACAACGGGGGATATAAATACGAGGCAGGAAATACCAGGGCATTCGGTAGAGAGTCTTGTAATGCTATACCTCCAGCCTTCGGTCAGAGGAAGATGTGCTGGTTATTTTGCGCAAGGAAACCGACTCCTCATCATTCACATTGCTCATCAAACCCGTTTTTTTTGACGCATGCAATTTAATATTCGCCATTAATGAAGGCGCTTATATTCCCAAGTGCGGGCAGTTCCAAATACTCAGTGCAACTAAATTAAGCTTAATATATCATTTAAATTAGGACCATCTAAATGAGTCATTAAAGTTTGAAAATGCTGTACCGGGATTTATAAAGTTCTATTAGGATGGGAGTTTTTGTGACATTAATTCAAAGCACATTCTTCCTTCAAATTTGCCTATAATGGAAGTTGTCGAAAATGCGGATATATGAAATAAACATGTGCAGCGTATGCTTCACGTCACTTATCAATTGTCAACTTAGTCAATAAATAAATGACGATATTCTTGTGTTCATAAAACTAGAGAGGTTACAAATGATACTCTGCAGAAGCAGTTTGAAGCTGGAAGACAAAAGCAAGAACGCAATAAGTATCATGTGCAAAGAAAAAAATTGATGTGATCAATTGCAGTGATACGTAGGAAAATTCAATAACTTCAGATCAGTCTGAAGCTCGATTGCTAATTCATTTTCTTGTACTATGATTCTGAAGAGAGCGCCACCTCCGTTGAACAGCCACGCCACACTTGTCCGCTACAGTCAGATCCTTCACTATAGTAGGCTCTTGTTCCAAGACACGTTCGGACGCACCAAACGCCAGCACCAAACGCCAGCGCCAAACGTCAGCACCAAACGCCTACTCTGCGAAGTGTCGTAGAAGTACGTTCCGGTGGAGATGGTCGTCACCAAATGTGTCTCGGAGTTTGATGGCGTCTAGAGAGGCAACCGGTGCGTCCAGGTGGAGATGAAGAGACTGAGTATGAACTCCCTGGGTGTGGCCGAATGTACCGAGCAGTGCAAGTACGAGGGTGTCGCACGCGTCTGCCGGCGCTTTGGTTCTAGCAACTACAAGCGGGCAGCGTGCCCTGTTGCGCGCTGCAAGGTGTTCGGCGATGTGGAATGAGAGTTCCCATGCCCTTAATGTGGGGGCGACCACGCGGTAACAAAGTGTGAGAGGCGCCGGTTCGCCTTTGTGGCGAAACGCACCATGTAAACTGCAGCGGCGGAAGCCGTAGAAGCGCGACCAACTCCTGCCCAGGACCAAGAAACCACTGGTCAGCCCGCTCGCTGAAGGTTTCTCCAGCGCGGCAACGAGAGCGACGGGCAACGAGTCTGAAGAAACTGTTTTCAGCGACCTCGAAGCACCACAGCCAGCCGTTTCCACCGCCTCAAAGCACCCGTAACCCATGGCAACGCCGGGGCCCGCAGATGCTGACCGCTCCGCCAAGAACCCCCGACACGTAGCACCCAAGAAAGCTGCTCATGACTTCGTCAAGCGCCGGACGGTTGACAGCCCCGTCGACTGTGATAATAATGGTTTCACACCTGTGGCAAGGAGGAAACGCGGCCGACCGAGGGCGCGAGTCCAGTCGACTGGAGCCGCCTTCCATGGACAGCGCAAACCATCTGCAGGCAGTTCAGCGACCAGCGGGCGCGCTCCGAAGGTCCAGCGCTGCAATAATCGTGCGCCCTCCGAATCGAGTGGCGCAGACATCAAAGCTGCTGCTGCGGAGGCTACCCTCCCACCTTGCTCCATCTGCGGGAGCTCCTCTTGTAGCCTCTGCGACTACAGCGACTTCAGCTCAAGCGAGGACGTGGCTGCAACTTCGTGACCGTAACCACCTTCATGGCGCGTCGCGGCCCTTGTCCGGCTAGGACCTCCGCCCCGAACCAAAAAGCTTTCCCTTTCCTATCGGTTGTCAGGGATGTCACTGCGGGAGTCGGATCAATGATAGGTTGATGGACTAGGTGCGGCCCGGGGAGGCAGCACTTTCGGGTGCCAATTCCTCCTCCTATCTGACAACGGTAACATCTGAGGCAGAAAAGCAAGATCGCACGCTTTCTCGCACCTGTCGTCCTAACGCCACATCACTAAAGCACCAACCGTAGCAACAGACATCGTACATGCCTGCTTAATATAGCGTCCATCAAGGTTTCCCCTTGTCACTTGCTGATCCCGTCACCTTCCTTCAGGCTGGGTAAGGTTCCTACCGCTTCCCTATGCGTACTACCTGTGCAACGGAACGTCTCTTGATTACTTTTGAGCGACTCCGAGCAGCCCGAGTGGTTTCGCTCCAAGTGGATCTTAATGATCATGTTGTGTGACGTCACAGTTCATCATAATGTCTGAACTTTGAAATTTCCGCCTTTTTTTACAAGTAATATTAAGGTTTGATTTGATATGTTGTGAAGCCATTAATTTAACGGGAAAGATGGCTCTCAGCTACTGTTTTAGGAATCAGGAGGGACGGGCTTCTCGCTTCTTCACTCGTCTCGCTTTTTCTCCTACTACAAGCGTGCACATTGTTAGTCGACCTCCCTTACATAACTCGGAGCGGGTAACTCTCTTTGCCATATGTCGGAGCAGCATGCTGTGCTCGATCATTTCAAGAGTGCTAGGGTGGGCAGGTAATCGCGTAGAATATGCTGCAGTTATTATCTTCGCGAAAAAGTTGTGCAAAGCATACAAGACGTTGTAGGCCTGCTGTACACTTCTCTTGCTTTTCTGTTTGAACGTTTAGTGTCTACCGAGGAACAACTTGTGAAGCGTCTGCGGCGTGCAGGCTGCGTTTGTTATTACATCGTTTAGAAAGAGCTCTAGCGGTCCAGTGAGCCCTTGCCTTTTCTCAGACACCGGTGCTGGAGCTACTTCAGATAACCGAAGCCCGCTGTCGGGTTTTATTTAGCTACGTCGTATACATATCTGCTCTGCCAGGGGATCCTTCGGTGAGCATCATTGTCTAGGAATTCGGGTCTATTAGGTTAGGCAGAGAGTTCGGGTGTGGGGCGTTGTACGTATCAGCTAGCCCACCCGCTCGAGGGCTTCATTTCCCCCGTCCATGCCAGTATGTACCAGTTTCCATATAAGTGACATCCTATAGTTTTACTTTTCTACTACATGGCACCATTTAATACACATAGGCTTTAATTAGGTTGAAAGTTTTCAAACTGGATGGTGTGAACCCGAACCTCGGGATTCAGTATCGTTTCCAATATTGCATAAGGCGCTTTTGATTTAGTTGTGATGCGGTTGTGATTTACGTGTGAATGCTTTTCTGAACCTGCAGCTTAAAATAAAAAGAGCATGTCGCAGACAGAACAAACAGTAGCACTATTTAAGAAGGCTAATCATCTCAATGATCACAGCCGAGGCATGGAAAAGGCGTGGAAGTGCCATAAAAAATCACCATGTATTAAACATGTACAGAAAACAAAGCTTTGATGGCTCCAATTGAAAGAAAAATGACATGAAAGTAGGTGCATCAAGATACAGGTGAAATATAGAGCACTGAAAATACTCTTCACATTTAAATTATTCGTCTGAAACAATACAGCAGTTTTGAAGGCAATGATCCAGACAGCTTTAGCCTCAACAGACGCGCTTAACACAGGAGCATTAGAGCATACATTGAGTCTGTGTACAATCTCCAGACAGAGTTCTGATCAGCAACCAAAATTTGAAGCAATTGCGATCCACCTGAAGGATACATATAGTACAGATTATAGTGAGGTTGGCGGATGTTGCAGGCTATACACGAGCGTGCAATATCTCATTAAAGTTTTTAGGCTTTGCAAGACGCAATTTCAGCTTTGCAAGACGCAAGATTAAAACCTTTATAGATACAGGAAATGAAATCCCACCGTTGGATTACTAAAATACTCCGTACATGAAGGAAGGATTGCACAATTTTTAGGCCTTTTAGCACTTTGTTTTAGCAGGTCTTCCTGTCAGCTCATGCACAGCTTAGAAAACATGAAGCCTAGTAAGCACGAAATTCTTCAGCTATGAATCGGGCGAAGCAGATGAGATTGACAAGAGCTTACTCACGGGTGAAAGTCAGGCGGGAAGTGGTGTAGTAGGACACCAACGGTTGAGTCCACGCTGCCGCAATGTACCACAGAGCCTCACTTTCTCACTTAGCGCGGGCTCACCTTAAGAAAAAGCGCTAAGCGCATTAAACAAAACAGAGAAGCCTAATACAATGCTGCAAAAAGACTTCACACTGCTCGCACGCCAAAGGAGACGAAACCAAGAAAACTCGGCTTTAGGGTGATATTAATCTCACCAAACGGCGACAGAGCAGCGACCAGCAAGGACGTCGAAATCTTCTCAAACGAGGCAGTTTCAGACTTGCGAACTAACGTTATACGCTTTACCGGACGCACCCTTACCGCTTCGTGGCTTCGTCAGTTTCGTTGACTTGGTTACCTCCGTGATGGCCTACTTCGCAAGAACGTAACAAGACCTGCAAAGTCTCACCAAGACAAATGCGACATCAAGGGGTGCGCAATAAGAGCGTTGCAAGATTTTTAAAAATTTAGGAATGTTTTAATGAAATACCTTACCTCATGCACATGCAAAGTTATCAAAATATCTATTCTTCTTATGTCGATTCACACTTTTTAATTTGTAGTAATATAATTTCATAATTTGAGTGTTCGGCCCCCCGGCCTGTGGTATACGGCGGTACCGCTAAACCGCTTTTGGGCCCAGCCTTCGCCACTACTCTACTTCAGCCACGGATTCATTGATTCTTATATCATTCTTATAAAACGCAAGCACGAAGTGGGGGCCGTACGCTGACATCGGCAAATCAGGTGCCGAGTTCTCGTAGCTCTGGACATGTTGAAACGGTCGATGACTGGTTGGCAATCTCGGCTAGTGTGGACGAAGCAATCGTAGCTGACTGAAATCACATCCGCGAGTCGTTCGTAGATTAAATTTTGGTATCAAGAGCTCTGTAGCCTTGAATGGAATGAGCACATATGGTGATGGTCGTACCTGACAAACCGAGATCAACGTCAATCCGAAACAAACCATCCCGTAGCGTAGGCAAATATTTCAGCATCGCGCTAAACTGGGCATTGAAGGTTCGCTTGAAGCTGACAGGAACTTGTTTTCTCTTAGTAGTTCTCTCTCTTTTTTTTCTTTTTAGCAGAGAATAATTTCTCCTGTGCCGGCTTTATTATTGCTCTGCTCGTTCCTGCCGTACAGCCTTATGTTCAAGTTCTTACACCTTTCTTCAAGAAAAAAAAATGCGATTTTATTTTTTGCTTCTTCAAACTGCAAATAGGCTAATTGTAAAGCTCTGCACGTTTCGCCTACATAAATAATCATTGTTTATAAAGTATCAGTAAACTACTTCAACGACTCTATACAAGTATGCGGCATTCTAGTTGTATGCTTCTATGCCCAGGCTAGCACAAGCAAAGGGCTGTGATTTTTATCGAGCCATTAGAGGGACTTCGACGGTCTTCCGCAAATCAGGTGAAAACTTTGAAATCCTCTTACCGAAACACCAGCGCTTCGGCTAGCTCGAACATGCTGCCCTACTGCACGAAGTGCTCCAAAAGTTAAGCCCAATTCACTTACCATGCTCCACGCAAGAAGATGAAAGCAAACAACTTCAAAAGAACCGAGCTTTGTAGGCCATCAACCGGACCATATATGGCGGAATTTTCTGTCCATATCTCACTACTCGCTAATGCAGCGGCTCTCACAGGCAAAGTCGTTTTTTTTCTTTGTAAATTCCGCTATGGACCCACCACAAAAAATGTAAGGTAATAGAGTTCTGTCGACAAGCTATATTTAATCACGAAACATTTACTGAAAGCTCTCATCGAATTACCGCACTTTGTCCGCTGTCTTAGGACGTTGAATTTAAAGCAAGCCGTAAAAGTATCAAATGCTCAATCGAGGCGTCATAAAAGGAAAGAGAAAATTTTTTTGGTGATGTCAATATTCATGTGGCCATGTCATGCCTATATCTATATCAAGGTGTAGGAAGAGGATGGCTTGTTATCTATAAGAAACTTTCATTTCTCCACTATGCGAAAAGGTGCATGAGCACCGCGGCACTAAGAGCCGCCAGAACAATATTTCACACCTTTGGTTGGTTGGTTTGTGGGGTTTAACGTCCCAAAGTGACTCAGGCTATGAGAGACGCCGTAGTGGAGGACTCCGGAGATTTCGACCACCTGGAGTTCTTTAACGTGCACTGATATTGCACACACACATGGGCGCCTTGCTTTTCACCTCCATCGAAAAGCGGCCGCCGAGGCCGGGATTCGATCCCGCGTCCTTGGGAGCAGTAGTCGAGCGCCGTAACCCCTGCGGCACCCCGGCGGGGTATTTCACACCTTTCATCATACCATTTTGCACGCGGAGAGTGCATCGTCAAAAGCTTTTGAGCATCGCAATAGTACAGTTTTTTTATTGGAAAACCGAATACAAATAAATAGCGAGTTACGCCCCCCTCTGCATCTTTTACACAATTTCAGAACAGCGTATGCAAAATACAGTACCAGAGAAATCAGTGGATCTCTATTTGGAAACCTTACCGAGAGGTTTCATGAAAATGGTAGGAATCCCACATTTAGGATCAGAAGCTACCTGCCTATGTAGTTTTAAAACGGCAGAGAAAGTTATAAAATACTAAACTGCTTGTTGTTTGTCTTGAAGCAGTTTTCATCCTTTCCAACCGATGACTGCGCTGAGCTTCGACAGTTAATTTCAGGTAATAAATCATGCTCGGCCATGAAACCCAGTGAGAGTAAAAAGCCATTGGTTAGAAATCAAAAACAATACATTTAAAGTAATTTGCAATGAGCTTAAATTTTAATTGGCGAACACCTCTAAGGAGTAAAAAGTATCCTCGTAAAGTATTTTACTCCCACGAAAGCCGGAGTTTAAAGCAACCATTATTCCTTTAAGAAGCTTTGCTAGAAAAACTGTTCTCTGAAAGCTCATCTCTTATTGCAGCACAGAGATTCTAGAGCTGGGCGGTCGCTAACGATACTCACGGACTCTCAAACAGCCTGTCGAAATTTCATGAATGGTAGGATTGGTCGTCACGCGCTCCGTATACTCCTCAAAGCGAGCGACAGAATTAAAAACCACGAAGAAAACAAGACCAGACACAAAATTATATGGGTACCGGGGCACATAGGGGTGGCAGGGAACCAAGAGGCTGACAGGATAGCTCGAGCATACACTACTTTCCGAGCATCCGACGGGTCCACGGAACTTTTGCCAACACCCAAGACATACTCGGCCATACTAGAAAACTATAGAGGAAGGAGATTGCGATATCCCCCACCGCACAGTTCTCTCACCAGAGAGGAAACTGTCATATGGAGACAATTACAGACGGGTTCATACCCAAACCTACACATACTAAACAAAATGCACCCTGCCGTATACGCTGACAGATGTCCGTGGTGCGATGAAAAACCAACACTATATCACATCACATGGGCATGTCAAAACATAGATGTGGTCCCCAAAATTCGAAACCCGAGTGCGGAGCAATGGGAGACTCTGCTGTCCAGCGACCGCTGCGAAGACCAGCAAGGTCTGGTACAGCGAGCCCAACGGGCGGCAGCAGCCAGCGGAGCCCTGGACTGAGGGCAACCGACCATTGCGAAAAAGTGGACGAAGTCGACGGAGAAGACTCTTGTGGATACAACTAGCAGACATCTCTGAAGACGTCCAAAAACCGCCAAATAATATAGGGCTAAATAAAGTTTTCCCTCCTCCTCCTCAGGTGAAAAACTCATTATGATTAGAACAGAAATATTTATTTCCTTTTTTTTTTTTTTTTTACAGAAGCATGCATGTCATGCGAGCAGTACAACTATAGAGACGCACACACTACCGAGTCGGCTACCGAGTCTTCCTGCTCAAGTCACCGACAGACTTGGAATTAGCAAATATTCAACTGGCGGTTCCCCTAGCCGAAGGTTTAGTATTTGCATGCGATTTAAGACAATAAAATTCCAAACTAATCACACGGAACACAGGTGTGTACTTCAGCGAGCACCTTACAGAGTTTTAATCAAAATTATTCTTTTCCGAACAATTGCAAATCATGTTTATATCTTTAACAATCCAAACGCTTGGAATAGATTTCGAACGCTCTAGGCCCTACTCGGGAATACTATTGCAAAGAACTGCTAAAATGATTGATTTTGTCCTTTCCTTCAACTCTAATCCGTAATCAGGTGTCCTGTACACAAAGAAACTGCACAGACCTCTCTAAACATGTGCGTTAAATGGTGTTGGTATAAGGGTGTTACTTATCCTTGCGGCGAAAAAAAATTTCGATAAATAGCAACTGCCATGCCATAAACATATAACAATGTTGGTTGGTTGGTTTGCGGGGTTTAACGTCCCAAAGCGGCTTAGGCTATGAGAGACGCCGTAGTGGAGGACAATGTGAAACCCAAAGAAAGATGAATGTGGATAACAAATTCATCGTGCGTCTTAAAAGTTATTTCGTTTGTAGACTATATCACGTCAACAACATCATCAGACAACCAACACCTTTTGAATCTGATTTCACTAAACTGCATGTCCAAAGACGAATTCTTTGACTTATGCGTAAAATTAAACTAGCAAACTAGCTTGATGACATGCTCTGGAACGTCCCTTACGAAATTGGGTTTTGAGTTTCTGGTTTGGTCTTATTGTTTTCTTACTGAGCACAAAGGAACTCAACAGACATTCAATCCTTCTGTGTTTTAGCAACAACCTTAAACCAGATTTTCAGCTGACATTTCACATTATTTTTTCTTGTTTTGGAAATCAAAGGTCTTTTTTTGTGAACTGCTAATGTGTAAACACAGAATGTGAAAAGTCAACGGAAAGTATGATGTGTATTTTCTCGGTCATTGCGACCACTCATTGAGAGGACACGGTGTGTTTCAACTTGAAACACAGTGCAATCTGAGCAGTTAAGTATAGAAAGAAATTATTATCAACCATCACTACATGTGCGTTACTATTACTGCTTGATGATTTTGGAGGACGTATAGATAATTAATGACGAACAACATATTTTTAAAAGAGTTTAATGAATGCTACATGCCCTTGCATTACTACCAGACAGGAAGGTGGCCTGAAATGATTGAACTCAAAACTAAGCAATAAATTGATCATTTGACAGGATTCTGCGTTGAATTTCTTTTCACATATGCTGTGTTTACAAAGTAATCACTCAAAAGGTGACAAGGAAGAGAGTAGTTTACCGAGCGATGGGCCTATGAGAGAAAAAAAAAAACATACAGAGCTTGTAATGCACGATATTTTGCGTGCTTCTTAAGCTTCCGAGCTCCTTCTTGCTCTGCGTATAGATTAGCCAAGCCCTCAGTCATCGCATCGCTTCCCGAAATGTTTAAATACAAATAAGATTTAGTTACCAGTAAAATAGTGTTGTCGCTGCTGCGCTTGCCGGTATTGAAGCTTGGTCGCAGTTTTTTTCCTTGAAGGTTCGTGCTACAGCTCCGTGTTCAGCGAAAATTACGCCCACGGTAGCAACCACCGAAGAGCCAAGCGCTGATAAATTTGCCAGCAATGCCAAACTCGACATGTTAAAATGACTCCAGTGGACAAAATAGTGCGCATAGGCATCCAGAACATTAGATGCAATTCCTGGGAGCAGGCAGCAAGTTCTAACGGTCAAGAAGTTGTAATTGTTAGCGCAGCCGCAATGGCCTGTACACTTCGAAACATGCTTCGAAACATGAAGTCCCAATGTTATGAATGCTGTCCAGACAAAAGAAGCAAATATGTTACCAACGTTACCAGTTCCCCGAGTGGTTGAGTGGTTAGCGTAGAAAGCTACGGAGTAAGAGGTACCGACGCTATGTACATTCTTCTCAAGTGTTCTTTCACTTTTGTTGTGTAGTGATGTATGTCTAAGAAGGCAATAAAAAAAAAGTAAGAGGTACCGAGTTCGAATCGCGCTAGGGATGCAGTTTTTTTTCGCCTGGTTTTAATTTTTTTTTATTTTTTAGCTTTTTTTAATGTAGTTGAGGTGCTTCGTTACTTTTTAGCTTTTACTTTTTATTCAAAAGTGAAAGCCATCAGGCGCTAATTGGTCAACACTCATGAACAACACACAAGAAATGAACACATTAGGTACCAACCAGAAACACGGTGGCCAATTTGTTTTAGACACACAGTAAGAACTCAAAAGAAAATTCATTTGAAACTCACAACGAACTCTTGTGTCTCTATTGTGAAAGAGCAACATACTCGCATCAGACACACATACAAAATTTTTATAAGGGACTGCCCGTTAGAAGAACACAAAGGCGCTGAATAACCTGCATACGAGTATTAAGAGCCTCGAAGGTCGTTGCAGCCGAGTTATCCACCAGAGAACGATGACTTATCGACAGAAAATCGGTGCCGCATCGTCAATCGGAAATCATCTGCAATAAACATTCTTATTCACTCACTATAAATACAACTGAATGAAGTAGAAGCAGATGTGAATATTTCTTCCAAGAATGAACGAAACCTCGCAGTCTATGTAGTTACAAACAGAAAACAAAATGAAGTGATGAATCATACAAGGAACCAATCTGTTCCAACGAGTTTTTAAAGTAGCCCTTATTATTAAAATACTAAGACCACATCGTGACCACCTGAAACTTGAGACATCTGCGAACCTACATACTGCGAGAGGTACTAAATTGCGCAAATTGGCTCGCATTTTCTAAACAAAAATTTCGAGCAAGCACCAAAGGATGTCATTACCTACCATGTACTCTAAAGGAATAAGAAATATTAGATCTGAAGAATTGAAGTCTCGATGTTTTCTATCAAATTTGTGAAAAGAAACAGCAATAAGTAAATGAAGAGGATAATATACGTTTTAGTAATCTGTGGAATGTCCCAAACGCGTCATCTAGAAATAGCGCCTATTGTGTTTTCAAAAGCTTTGTCCGTCTGATAAAATGGAACAGCTCATATCATTTATGAATACCTCCCCGAGAAAGTATTTGTAGCCGGCGTTTTGCCGCATTTACTTATTTGTAGTGCGGCAGAAATCGAACCGAATAGTATCACGCTCCTAGCCAAAATGCAAGTCGGGCCCTGAGTACGCTCCTTGCATATTTCCCGGCTGCGTGTATGTTCCAGGGTTGATTTAGAGAGAAAAATTGGTCTGGCTGCGTAGCGTATATTTTTCTTCCCTCTACTCATGATTCTGCCTGAGCTGATATGAGTCGAAGTGGCGCGCAACACAATTTATTCATCCCGCGTCCAGTCAGAGTCAAGAAACCAGTCTCAGCGTACGCTTGCTTGTTACCATGCAATTTAAAATTCAAATGCAAAAGAGGATCCTAAAGTATTGCTTAATAAGGTATATAATATAAAGCAGATAACAAACTGTTGTGGTAAATTACGCATAAAGCCCTGCTGTCTAAACTGCAGCCGGAATCTACATACCGTGTTGCAAATGCAAGCGGTGCTTCATGCTTGAAATAAGTTTAACATCACAAAGGAAACAGACGAGCGTAGCGTTATAGACTAGTCACGAAATGAGTTAACCTAACAGTGATATATAAACTGAATCTTGTTGCATAAGCAGGTTTGCCCAATAGACTCACCTGCAAACCTTTCCCAATCCCTGGAGAGCAAAACGAAATGAACGGACTACACATCGCTACTGCACTGTTTCCCTCAATTGACATCATGCACCATCGACCAGTCTGTCTAAACGATTTCTTGGAGTAAAATGAAGACATGGCTGCCTAACTTATTAGCTTATGCTGAGCATTCAGCCATAAGAGCCTTCGATTACACTCAGCCTGTTTGCAGTTATTTCGGCTTCACGATCTCTCAACTGAAACTAAGCGCATGTTTACATTTTGCTTGAAAGATCGGGAAGCCAAAAAATCTCCGCAAAATGCTGAGTGTATTCGAAGGCTTTCATAGGCGAATACGAACAGTGTTTGCTAATGATTTCAGCTGGTCGAAATTACTCCGTAGCCCTTAACTACGACATCTATTTCTCTCTTTATGCTTTCGCTCCCACTTTTCATAATTCCCTTACAGTACGGTTCAGGTGCCTAAGAAAAAACATTGAGGAAAGTTTAACCCGGCTAAACTTAAAACGCGAAAGCGCGTGACTCCTCCATGAATGCCTGCGAACCTGAAGGACACCAAAGCCGCGCATAGAAGACAGGAATGTGTTGAGGAAATTTTGAACAGGGAGGTCCCAGGAGGCCAGTAATACGGGCAGCGGTGGCGGAAAGGGGTAGGAAGGTTTGGTTTGGTTTGGTTTGTGGGGTTTAACGCTCCAAAGCGACTCAGACTATGAGAGACGCCGTAGTGGAGGACGCCGGAAATTTCGACCACCTGGGGTTCTTTAACTTGCACTGACATCGCACAGCACCGAGGCCGGGATTCGATCCCGCGTCCTTGGGAGCAGTAGTCGAGCGCCGTAAAGGGGTCTAGAAGGCTGTGTGGCTTCGTGTCAGGTAATGTTGTATATCAAAGCGAAAGCTTTTTTAGGCTCGTGAGTCCATGCGTCCGCGGGAAGTGTGACACTTCTTCGCGAGATTCCGCGCGGTTCTGTTTAACTTTAATGCTGTCAGTGAAGAAGTTTATTTAGTGGTAGATATAGTGACCGATAATGTTAGTGACAGTGACAGTGATGATGATGATGATGATAACGACAATAATAGTGGCGGTTGTGGTGGTGGTCGAGACATTGATAATGACTTTGACAGTTGATAGTGATAGTGAATTAGTGATAGCGACGTGAAAGTCATACAGCCAAAGTGGACACCCCCCTACAACCATCCGGAGCTATGCTCACGATTTTTTTAGACATCGGGGCTTCAGATGGGGGTTCCCGTCGAAGTTGCCGCCTTGAGCTCCTTTTCCAGTTTTAAATTGAATGAACTGCTTAGATGAAAGAAAAAATATTCCACAAAGGATGCAGTCAAGATCGTGAATCAAGATGCGATAGATGTCCTTGTAAAATTACTCGTGCACTTACCTAGTGTCCAGTAGAGAGGCAGTGCAGTGTTTCTTGCTGCGCTATTCAATAAGCTGATTTCTGTCGTCCCTCTGTCTCCTTCTTTTTTTAAACTTCTTGGTTTGTGTATAGTTGTTTTATGCTGAACAATACGAAGATTTTCCCATCTTTCTTTGCCTTTCGGATCCAAAGCCTGCACGGGGTGCTTTAACGTTCTCTGAGGCCCGCAAATCGCTCGAATCATACCTTGTACGTTGTATTTAATGAAATACGTTGTATTTAATGAAATACACTCGAACATATCACCGGTTGTCTCAGGCGTTCCACAAGGTTCTGTTTTAGGTTAGGTTAGGTTCTGTTTTCTGTTTTAGTTGGGGTAGCAGTATTTTAAATAAACAAATGAATAAATAAAACGAACAAATGTGCAAAATTCCGGAGCCAGTGCCCGTCTTGTCCGTTGGTATGTTTTTGATCGTCTTCGTATCTTTGCGCCGTTTCGAATGGCTCCTCCGTGACTTTGCAAAAGCCGTAAAAACCGGAAGGGAGGACAAGTAGGTTAGCCCGACACCATGATACTCTTGAACAAAGTAAAACCGCGGTGTTTTTCTAAATTTACATAAAAGTTTGCCCCAATGTCAGGACACATGGCCGAGAAGCTTAATTAAATATCAGAATGTGACATTCAGAAAACAATATGCAGTCTCACTCACTCAGCACAAGTTATCGGTTTGAGAATTACTCTGCTAGCGCTGCGACGTATAATATAGTGAAGTTGATATCCTGGCCTGTTGTATTTTACGATCATAAAAAATTGCAACCCTTAAGAAGCAAACAAATAAATAAACTGCAACAATGAGGTGATGAGACCGCCGTTAGCAGTGCGAGAATTCAGCCTATTATAATGTCTATGATTGTTATGCACCGAGTAGCGTTTGCCAAATCGCACACTTGTTTTTTTTTTCATTCTTCCGCTCACTTCACTCGCGATACCTTTCCTTAGCCATGCTTTATTTTTATATTTTTCTTCCGTGTTTCTGCCCATCGCCCTATTTATCGGACGGTTCACCGGCCTGCAGTTAGAGTGTTTCTAAAAGTGCGAGACTCTGACATGCTACTTCCGAGTAATTATATAATACGATAATAACGTCGAACAATGGACGTTTTTATGCAATATCTTTATTTATTTCCTCTTTCGGGTGACAGATTGGTTTCACCTTTTACGTGCGAAATATTTTATAACAAGTTGGACCGTTCAGATCTTAATAAATTTTACTGTTGCGAAGGTCCCTCGACATTGCAGCCGTTTGTCACAACAAATAGTGATTTGTTAAGAAGTGATAGAATCGTTTAAAGACAAGGACACGACAAAACCCTCAGGCGCTGGACTGCGATTTATAGCTAGACAAGGAAGGAATTGACAACTCACGTAAGAAAGTCAGCGAGTAAAGGTCAGGATACTATGAGACTGATACAATGCATGTAAATATATTTGACACCGCAGTATGCATATACGAACGGAGTTTAAGCTGAGAACTGCCAACGCAAAGGAATAAGAAAGGCTCGCGAATTATACCGAACAGCAACGGCAAGGAGCAGGAACGTACACTGAGAGTTTAAAGTTGGTAGGTCTCAGCCCATGAGGGAAAGGCGAGATTCCCATATCAGGCTCTTCGCAGTGCAGGGCAGTCTCCCACCGTTCACCGGATGTGTCAACTTGGCACATCCCACCGGATGTGCCAAGTTTATTTGCCAGAACCGCGTCATGTGAAATATTTTACCACTTCCCCGTATACTGAAAAGGTCAGATCATGCGTCAAGCCGTACCATTCTTTATGAGTGATTGGGTTTGGAAGAGTGTTAGTCTACGCGTTCTCTAACTATACATTCGTTCTTATCGAGGCTTTATCTCGTATGGCAGAAACTTTTCAGCTCACCCTTTAGAAACCCGCATTCGTCGAGTAGCTGGGCAGAGAATTGGTTAGGTTGTCATGTGGCCGTGACGGCTTCATTCAGGGCATGAAAAAGTGTCGCTCGAGCCCCAGTGTTAGCCACCTCATTTCTGCGGAGTACTGACTAGTCCGGCTTTTTAATGAGACGAAGCTCTGTGAACGGCGTGTTGATACCGAACACGGAGCCGACATACGGCCTTTCCCCAAAATATCATTTTGCCACATAGTGGAGCCGGAAGAGCATTTATAGGCGGGCAATCTCTACTTTGGTATATTAGCTTTGGACTTCACAATGTCAGCCTCAATATATTAACTCATTATATCAAAGGGTTAGCCTTTAACGGATAGTGCCATTACGCGATGAATTATGAATAATGCTTTCAGGGAACACGATATCTAAAGGAAAATGTGGGTATTGTCTCAAAACAAACAAAAAAATAAACAGCTGAGCTACGTGCTACTCGTAAATAGCTGCGGAAAGCCCAGGATCAATGCCCGGACACAAAATAGTATTTCCAATATCTCAGCGCTTCTATGCCGCCTCGAAAGATCAGCCTAATAATCGCGAAACTCTTTTATTGTGGGCACTAGCTTGAAGTAATTAATGTGTGTTTGCGGAAGTACCTAAATCATGGGTAATTTACATCCAAGGCCTTAATTGGGGCCGTTCACTAAGGCCTCCTCAAAGAGACTCTGGAAGGCCATTAAACAAGTAGTGCCAACATCTTTCTTGCGGGAACACTGGAAATGCGCTGCAAACAAAAAACGAAGCAATGTACAAAGACTGCATCGCCTTTCAAGGATGCCAGCTAATTCATCTGTTTAAGGGGCTTAGGAACTCTAGATGAGAAATCATGAAACGAGCTCAGGCGGTCAGAAGACGCCCCCATACGGCAGGCCCCACGCTCCAAGCACTTAGCACCTCCTTATTCGCTAATGGCCCCGCACACTCTCGCGCAGAATACAGATCGCTGTTCGTAAGACGAGCATGGCAAGAAAAATTGTCGTAACATGCATGGAAGCAGGGTCTTGCTGTAAAATGTCACAGCGCTCAGTGTGTAAATGCCGCAGCTTATTTGGTACAGGCTTCTTCCCCCCTCTCACCTAAAACGATATACCAAAAGGGCAATGCTTCTTTGCATAGATATATGGACATCAATTACCTCGTGTCCCTCAAAGGCTCATGTGTATAATGAGCGTGCTTATTACACGACAAAAGATTCACGCAGTCTTCAAGCCTACCATTTCTGCTAGTTAAGCTACACTTTTTCTGTCCATTGCGACCATGATTAATTATTAAAGTGATATGTCGTGCTACCATATTCATTAGTCTGAATAAACTGTCTTTCCTGAGCAACAACTCTTTATTTGAGAAATGTTTTGCAAGAAAAAGCACGAGAGTAAATATTTGTAAGCATAACTTATTTTCGGGGTGTTAAATGAAAGGCCTCTTACGATGGAGTTTTGGAAGTAGCAGCTCCAGCATTAGTGTTGTGGCTATCCATGTTGTCGCCATGCCTTTGCCAAAGCGGCACAAGTTCGCCGACAAAAAATATTACTGACGCAGTGTTAACGATCATCGGTCTACAAAAATAGTGACACTTTTCAATGCTACTGCAACATCTACTGGACGTAGATGGCAAGTATAAACATTAAATACTGATGAAAAAGAGAGCAACGAAACCAAACAAATAAGAGAATCTGATTAATTTATTTCCAGAACACCACAGGCCCTTGAAGGCTCCTACAGGAGAGGCAATACAATGAAAATTGAGAATTCAATGCCGACAACACTGATGAGGCTGTTCTCCAATTTTGTATTGAGTAATTACTGCATTAACATATGCGTGAAGAATTTCAGTCACTCATGATGAGTATCTAAATATATTGTTTCTGGCAATGTCTTGTTGGCTGTGTCGCAAAGGATATTGGCGCACTGGCAACTTCTTGTGTTTTATATAAAAATAAATTTATAATTTATACTTTTTCTTCTTAGTTGCAATGTTTGAATTATCTTTTCCCACAGTCGAGCAGGTGACTAGTTTGTTCAACGTTATTTAGGAAAGATGAAACAATTTGATTTTCGATGGATCTTGTATGATAGTTTTTGTATGATCTTGTATGATAGTTTGTATGATAGTATTGGTGAATGGTTTCCAGACGAAGCATGTGTATTTTAAATGTTGTTTGATTATTGAGGAGTCTGCGTGGCCTTCTTTATGTTTATACCCAAGAACAAAGCTTCCGGGAGCCCATTGCGTACGATAACGCATATGCTTATTCCAAACCGGGATGTTAGTTATCATAAAGCCGAGATATTTAGATTTGTTAATTCAGAAGGCGGAAAAGACTGAAGAGCGTAAATATACAAAACTCTTTTTATATTGGTGATCTTCATTAACAGTGTCATTTATTCCACCAAATGAAGATACAGGTGAGGTTGAAACTGACGAAGGCTAGGTCTTCACGACAAGTAATTGCATCAAACTAAAACGCAGTTGTTTGAAACAGCCTGAAGTGGATGGAATGACCAATTACATTGCAGATCTCGTTTACTTATCATGAAAATAAGAAGGGACCAAGGATGCTTCCTTGGAAAGCACCAGAAGAGACAGGAAGGTTATTTGAATAACGACCATTGATACCAAGAAATAGCATTCGGTTTACTAAGTAAACTGAAACCCCGTTAATTATACTATAGATAGACCAACTGAATGAAACTGCAGAATTGTTCTAGAATGACTGACGAGGTCGAAATTTTGCTGAAATACATACAAATTATATCAACCTAACCAGAATTATCTAGGACTGATGCACATTCATGTACAACCGATATTGCCTTTCTTTATCGTAGAACACCTCTTTATAAAACCATGTTGGGCATCAGAAAAGATTTTGTTATCATCAAGAAATCTGACGGTATACTTGGCGGTGATGTTTTCCAAAAACTTCTAACAGGCAACAGTGAGAGAAATGGCACTACAATTTGACTTCAATGAGGCCTCTTCTTTCTTAAAAACTAGAACAATGCCTGCAATTTTCCGCACTGAAGAAATGACAGCAGATGAAATAGACGCACCAAACTTGACACTAACCACCATCAGCAAGCATTCAATTCTGATCGTGTACCTACGCTCGGACCTGCATAACGCGCACCCGAGAACTGTTTTTTCTGGTCCTTGTGGAGAAAACAGATGGAACGGCCGCTGGATCAACGGATGCTCTGCTGACGTGCCTCCGATCAGGCTGCTTAAGCGTGGACGTGCTAAAGAACAAGCTCATAGTGCTTGCTTGCGACAGAGCGTCGGTGATGCTTGGAAAGCGTTCGGGCGTAGCGAAGCTTCTGGAGGATACGTTTCCTAACATCATAACGTGGCACTGTTCGGCGCAGCGACTGGAGTTAGCTGTTGGAGACAGTTCGCGACATCAAAGTATAAACCACTTCAAGATCTTCATGGACAAGCTGTATTGCTAGTACAGCAGTTCTAAAAAAAAAAAAAAACCGCAGGGAGTTGGCGAATTACGCCAAGGAATTGAACTCATCCCTCTCTTTCATCGGGAGAGTTCTGGATACCAGGTGGGTGGCCTCAAGTTTCGGGTCCGTGAATGCAGTGATGATGTCGTTCCCTGCTTTGTACCACATTGACATTTATTTTACTTTTGCAATGTTTCCGTCTCAAGAGCTTGTCGAGACTGTTAAGAGTCTACCTTTATTCACGTTTTCTAAAATAGTATAAAACATGTGGTTTCATAAATCTTATACATACGTTAGAATCGTTAGAATTACCGATGCTTGATGTGACTCAAAGATATTTTAATTCTGATACCATAGAGCGCACCGACAAAGCGTATTAGGGTCTAACTCATTTCTCCATCCACTTCGTCCTGTCTACTTCTCGTCTTCGTCCTGTTTGTGTCGCTCTTCCTTTTCTCCCACAACTTCGTATAAGGCTCTTTTACAAACTGAGCAAATAAAAACTGGTTTAAAAATTTCCTCTACTTTGTATAAATATGCGTAAAATATGCTGCGAACTGCTTTCTCTCTTTCTCTCTTTATTTCCCTTTTCATCTGTGCTCGAATCACTAGAGACCCCCCCCCCCCCCCCCCCCCCCCCCCCCCGGTAGAGTCAGACTAAGCCCTGGTAGCACGGCAGTGGTGATAACCGATGGCGAGCGCCATTCTGGCGCCATCTGTGAGTCAGTGGCAGTGCACTTGATTACTACACAGCAACACAGCTCATATAGTGAGCTGGCACTTGAGATCTGCACTCTAAAACCATAAAGTTGGCTTTTTAGAAATTGTGTGGCTGTTTCTTCTTTTTTTGTACTAAGCATGAATACCCAGGAGGTCAGTATGCACACTGGCGATCAATATAGATTCGTAGCTATCGGTAGTGGTAGATAAAAATTGGTAGTATCATTAGCGAAAATAATTGAGCTGCAGCAGTTAAAACATTTCGGTCATTAATATAAATGAGAAAGGAGATGAACAAAATACCATGGTTCATTGTTCTCGGTTAAAAAATATGCAACCAAACTCAAAACTTCCTACGGATTCAACTGAACCCTAGACACAATATAGTTGAATTATTAGAAGGGAGCACGGTGATTAAATTTTTCGAACGTTTTCGTTAAACGAATAATGCAGCAACAAAAACATAGGCACCATTACGCATAACATGGTCACCTAATTTGGTAAGTGGAAGTTCGGTGAGTCATTAAGTTTAAATCTGAAATGATTATACGGATTAATCAGCGACGCCTAAACTCGTGGAATCAAAACGACTCATACTCTTTCCTCAAACTTGCGGTGAGGAAACAGCCGCTTAATGAGACATTCGGAAGGAGTAAAAAGTGTAGCGTAGCGCTGCCTAGCCCATGCCGTGCGAAAGTAAGCAGTTTGCACCGAGATTAGGCATACCGAATTTTACCCATCAAGCAGATAAGAAATGTACAGCACGATGTATGCTGCAAGATGTGTGCAATGCAAAGTTTAAATGCGTATCCCTGTTTACTCGTAAACTTAAACCATCGGCAACATGAAGTCAACTAAAAACTCATCACAGCCATGCAACGCGTCATTTTTTCCCGAGGTTTATACAGTTCCCTGCAATGTGCAATTTAAACAAAAAAGCACCCCAGAAGACTGCTATGAATTAAGTCAGATTCTGCAAAGTTAACCTGTCTGTTTTGTTGACAACATACGTATCTACTTGACGCCTCTTGCTCTGAAGTACCGGATACCGCGATAGATGCGATTGCTATCAATTAATGCGAATGGCGCAGGAGGGAGCACCAAGGGACCGCAGCAACGATCGACGGACTACAGCACGTCATCAGAAGCCGGCCCGACTCTGTTTTCCAAAAACGGTAACAGGCGGCAAATGCGGGGCCAGGATCATGAGCCAAGGTATGGAGGACGCAAGCGTATACTGGGGAGGAAAACTTAAACACAATTGCCTCTCGTTGGCAAAGCGCACCAGAATAACTTCCCAATTGCAAAAGTAAGTGTTGGTTTTGATGGTTTCATCATTCTTACGGGCGGCACATGGGTCAACATATTGGTACGTGGTGACATGCGAATCGGACAGCACAACATGGCAATAGGGTGAAGGATGATTTAATGGTTGGCCTAGCGCGAGGGCTCCTCTCGCGCCACTGCCTATCTTCTTCTTCGTAACTCATCCCGGGGCCACTGAGCGACCGTCCCGATAGGTTCGCTTGAAGCTGATAGTGACGTGACGGTGAGGATGTTCAAGGAAAGACAGGAGTGAATGACTTGCTTGCCACCATGATGTCTGATGCGTGGGTGATCCGCCTCCCCTGGAGCTATTCAACTATCCCTTACCGGAGTCCACGGAACCGATGGCTCGAGGTCACTTCGGGCGGATTGGGCGGGGGTGGCGTGTTCGTTTCCATCAGTTCCTTGGGGTCATTCGGGTCTTTCGGGTTCTTCGTCTCGGTTCTGGTTGGTCTGTCTGTTCTCCTTGTCTTCAGGTCCGGGCTGGGAACTAGGCGGTAGTAGTTGGTCGGGTCTGGGCCGGAAGGGCTGAGGCGAAGCTGCTCGGCGATGTCCCTGGGCCCTCGGTCGATGGTCCCGGCTTACAGATGACGTCAATGCTTCAAGGCGAGGATGAGGATGACGTACGCCGCACCTCCAACCAAAAATGTTACGTGGTGGCAAGCGAGGAGGACAATACATGGCGATAGGGTGAAGGATGATTTAATGGTTGGCCAAGCGCGAGTTGGCCTCTCGCGCCACTGCCTACCTTCTTCTTCGTAACAATATGAATTGAAATTATAAACACCTTTCTTTCATTGCTCCCCTCACATTTTAGCCTCATACCTATAGTGTGAATACAAGGACACAGCAATGTGACAGCCAATGAGGTTGCTGATAGACTAGCTAAAGATTCTCTGAACGGCCCTGTATTGCCCATCCTCCCGGCAACAGCGTACATAACAGCAGCACGATTTCGGCGGCGTGCCTTATTAAGCACGCAGTCTGGATCTATTTTATCATCGGATGACTACCTGCATCTCAAGTATTCCTGGAATAGGAAATCATGTCAATCAAGGCAGACTGAGGTCTCTCTAACCAGGCTACGCTGTCGTATTCCGCCCTTAATTTCTATATGCACAGGTCTGGTTTGGCGCTTTCTTCTGTCTGCTCATTCTGCGGGGAACCGGAAACAATACATCATTTCTTGATATTTTGCAGCCGTTTTACCATGATGGGAAAACGGTATTTAGAAAAGCCGTTACAACAGCTGGGGCTTAATGTGAGCAGCCAAATTTTATTATCGTTCGGTGCCACCATACTTGGGTACAGCCACAGGCATGTTTTTAACGCCATTCAAAACTTCTTAATAGAAACAAAACGTCTACCTTGCTAATATGCTTTGAAGTTTTAATCTGTACATATAAATCCTACTATTCTCCTACTGCGTGCGTTAGTATTTACTCTTTTATAATTTGGTTTATCATATTTACATTTCCTTCTCTATTCCCTAGCATTTATTTTCTTTTTATTTTTGCGATGTAGTTATACATCTCAAAATCTAATATCTCTGCACCCCAATCTTGGCCGATCCCCCTGTGTGGGTATGTGCCATCACATTAGAGGAGAACAACAACAACAACAACTACTACTTAAGTTCAGAGTGTCTTGGGCTAGTGGCCTGACCGCCAGGAGCTCTCCCGCCGCGGTGGCTCAGTGGTACAGTGCTCGACTGTTGAACCCAAGGATGTGGGTGTGTTCCCCTAGGCGGCGGCTGCTTTTCGTTGGAAACGAAAAGCAAGCCGCTCGTGTACTGTGCGATATCAGTGTGCGTTAAAAAAGTGTAGGTGGTCTAAATCCCACTAAACTACACTCCATCAGGGCCTGAGTCGCTTTCGGACGTCATCCCCGATAAATCAAATAAGTCAGGAGTTCTCTCCTTACAAAGTATACGAAGGTGCAGAAATAAAAAAAACGTTCGATGGATGAAAGAGGACAGCAATATATCCTCTCTTATTAACACTATATCGTATCAGTATAACGACAAGTAGTATGCTTGTAACGCTATAAAATACAGGTGTTGTTACTTATTATTGCACTTCTGATACTCGATAAGAGATGGCGCTTGTGCTCTGGTGGCACTGTTGATGTCAAATATAGACTCATCGATGAAGCGGAAAATACAGCATTATCGTACTTAGTATGTAAAAGTCTACAGTCGCCTACTTTTACACTTGTTCGAATTCATATATATTTATACTTTAAATAGTGGTATGATGTTAACACGAAGTCAAAGGGGAGAACATACTGCCCTGAAGACGCACAGGGCTGTAAATTAAGACTGACAAGACCACCACTACATATTGAAAGACTATTATATCCTAGAAATTGAGTGATTCTCAGTTTGACGCTAAGTATGCAACAGCGAAAGCATCGTGCGGTATCTGGCTAATCATCGAAGCAGAAGGACTAAGATTCCGGTCGAAACGCACAGCCATCAGTGGTAGTAAAATAAATCGGTTACAGCGGCCCCTTCAGGGCGCTCTTATAACCATCTGCATAACTGAAGGAGCATGCAAATCACCAATAAACATATATCGATTCGCTGGATTTCTTTGTTGCGCAAGATCGTGTAATCAACTCTGTCTTTCAAATAATAAAAGGAGAGGTGAAAAAATAAAGCGCTTTAAAATGCATTTTGATAATACTATATCTTAGACTTGCAGGACGATTCTCTGAAACAGAAAACTTATATACGCTTGTTAGGAACGTTGCAATTTTAAACTCCAAATACAGATACTGCACACCGGCAGCTGCACAGTCGTGCTTTCGCAACATTCCATTTCAGGGATTTACGTTGCTTTCAAACACAGTTCCTGTAAAGTCGGTCGACGACTCTAAAATCTTCTTAAGCACAGATTAGCATCGCAGCCAATTTTCGCAAAAGCCCTTTGTAAGCCACAGTGCACGCCAGACGCAAAGAACATTTAGAGTTGCACTGCTCCTTCTGAGCAGCATGCTGGGTAAGTTGTAAGCAATGTCCACCAATGGGGGCTTCGCCCGCTCAAGCTGAAAGTCCGGTACGACACAGTAATCTCCGGGGGACATTAATATCGGTTTATTTATTTTTGGTCACAGTATTATCAGGGTTGCTAAAGCCCTGCTCGATTGGTCAATTCGTAAGGAGTGCGTTACGCTGCGTGCAGAGGATTTGTTGTAATTCACTAGTATACTCTGCGGTAAAGGTTGAACCAAATCCTTTAACCAATACAGGGCGGTACAGGCGGCAGGACTAGGTATTGAGAAAGCTTTATACGTTCGAGTACCGCAGTGGAGAAGTCGAGGCTGCTATCTGCTCTCTTTAAGAGCAAAGAACGTGCTTCTATATAAAATACACAAAAACAACCGGCAGCGTCTGCAAGTATTCGTTCAACGACAAACGAAAAAATTCTTATTAATTACTTTGATTCCAGAATTTTATATAAATAATATACCCAAAATTCTTGTTATTAAAGAAATTTAGCGTAAGCTGTAAGTCGAAATTTGTAAACCGAAACCTAGGCTCCACCCTGTTAAGCGACCAATTTATATTTGGAAATTGCGTGTACTTCGTGAGAGCGATTTCTGACCGAGCTTAGCAAAAAATTGCGATTCTAAAGGTTTTCTACTTTACGCAGCAACTGAAAATTTTCTGCAGGCAATAACAACTTGAAGCTTTCAAACGAGAACGCTGCTGATCAAATCTGAATGCGCGGTCTATGTAAGTCTACAAAGCCGTAAGCTACGCCTGCGTAAGATACAAGATGTTTGTGCGGACCGCCTAAAAACAAGCCTGGTAGAGGGAGCTAGTAATAGCTTCATTCACTATCCGGTATAAGGTTTAATCTGACCCGGGCCTGGGTCTTCCCCGTGGGAACGTCTATATTTTGTCTCCCTCGAATGCCTGCTGGAGAGCCCAGAGTTGGTCGCTCAGGCTGGAGCTGCGGAGAGCGACGGACCATCTCGATGAGAGGGTCTCGAGATTATTTCCTGTCAATTAATTGTGCCTTACACTCTCAAAGTATGTGCTTAAGTGGGGCTATGTGTATCTTGCAGAGCTTGCGCGTTATTCTTTTAAACGTTCGTCAAAATGTTTGGATCCTACGCCCTCAGGAATGCCGCTATATTTATTTTTATTTTTATTCGAGAAGTTTGCCATGAGGCATAAGATGAGAAAGGGGAATGCAGGAGACAGGAAGTTAAAAGGAGGGAAGTTCAGTTTCACTGAGGTAGTCGCAGAGGTTGGCGGTGTACTGGTTGTCAATTGTCCACTTCTCATAATCACATTCGCGGTTCCACCACAGGCCCACTTTTATGAGCAGCCGTTTCCTAACCGGAGCCGTTGCTGGGCACGTCCTCAACAAGTAATGCACATCACAAATCTCATGTGCAGCGTCACAGTGAGGGCATCTGTCAGTCACTGTCATAACTTTTTCATGCCACCGATTTCACCCTTTAACTTTTTCACCCTGCCAGAATCGGCGCACAGACACCTCCTCCTCCCGAGTAAGACTACGGGGGAAAGGGTGCGAACACGGAGGAATGAGAGCGCGTGTTCGCAGTCGGAGAACTTGTGAATCGGAAACGTGAGACAGGGACGAATCTTGTGGGTCGTCTGATGTGTTAATATGTGTCATAGCTTGTCATGGATCGCGAGCATGACCGTGAATCCAGTGTATGCGCACAGGACATGGGTACTTTGCACAGAGCAGATGAATGGACTGAATTATCTGGAATGTCCGTCGAGCGGCCTTAAGCTGTTTAAGGGCAGTGAGAGAGTCGGTGCAATAATGAACTGCATTGAATGTAGGAACGGGCGGAAGGGAATAAATTTCATTGTAAATCCCTTGAAGTTCCAGTGCCAGAGGGGGGCACTTATTCGTGGTATATGTCACCTGAGAGTTCAGATGCGGTTGAGAGGGACTATACACAGAAATAACTCCTCCCTCTGAACTATGTGATGCATCACTATACAATATGCACCCTTCATGCAGACGTGCGGACGATACCGACGGGGAAGCAGTGGGGCGAACATAATTGAAGCAAACGCCTCCACTGTCTTTATGAACCAAATATTTTTTTTTTTGTGTCGCCACTGGCTTGTTATGTCAATAAAAGCGCTTTCGGAACTGGGTTCAGGGGAAGTTTTAACGTTCCGGCTAACAAGAAATAGACATGTTTCGCTCATGCTGGCTACCAAAGACTAAATTGCGACAACTGCTCACCTTCGAAAGTAACTCACAGGGACGAGGTACTTCTTTACCAGAAAAACTGTCACATTCAAGATGCTACCTATAAAAATACCCTCCCTCTTCACGAGACGGTTTGAAGGTGCAGTGAAGCACTTGCTGCCATCGTTATCTGCGGTATTGTCCTGAAGTTGCTTTGTTGGATTAAAAAGATGCAGGGAGGCCTAGGTCACCTTCCTTGTCGAAAATTCCAGAACACACATTTTAACAAGGCACCGTAGGGACAGTTGCATCCTCACGGAATGCCTGTCGCGTGTGTGGCACTGCGACAGCTCGGACAGCAAGCCACGGGTGTCAGGAGGAGTAGAAAACGCAAAGCAGTCTGGCGTCGCTCGGCGTTTTTTGGTAGCTGGAAGTGGTGGGCAGGTCCTTCCCTTTTTCTCTCCCCCTACGACAAATATCGTAGGAACTGCGTATTTCGCCGGGGCCGCTCTTCGGGGCGCACTAATGAGCCTACGTCGTTTATAAATTTCATCCAACATATTTGTTATGTACTTGGACTCGCATGTTTTTCACAGACGTAGTTTGCCGCTTACGACATGCCGTCTTTACGTGGAATAGCGTGATGCCATAGCTTTAAACGATAATCTTTTTCTCGGGGCCACAAAAAACACTTTCGCATTACATGCCCATTACCCCGACTTGCATCTAGAAAAAAAAAAGCATTGTTACTAATTCTTCTTGGACTCATGGCGGCAGTTTTCCCTCCACTGGGAGTAAACTTTCTTTGCTAACGAAAACACCATCGTAAAACTAAATTGTGATAAACAAAGAAAGGTGCAAACGTAAACGTAAGCCCTTTGCGTGTACCGCTTGAAGGTCTGAGCCTCCTGTGCTGTCCCCCCCTGGTGGTGCGAGAGTGAAGAGAGCACAAAAATTTTCCACTTTTGTCAATTTCTGTTTGGCTCAGCGCGTTCTTCCACCTGAAATATTTCCTACATCATGTCCTAAGCGTCTCAGGTACGTTTTTACGGGCTCGACCTATTTCAGGCGGTCTTTGCACATAATTTGGTAGCTGGCTATTTCATGCTCAAGAATATGTGCGAGGTAACGGAACCAAAGTTTAACTTGTTTGGTTTTGTTTCCTAATTCTCGACAGATATCTGCAAAATGCAGCGCTCGAGCTTTTGTCTATGGCGCGATCAAAATGGACGAAACTCTCAAGAAGCAGATGATGCAGCAGAAACGTAAGAAAACGCTGAAAAACATGGAAGCGAGCGAATGCCCCAGCCCACGAGAAAGTCATCGCGGAAGATGAAAGTAGACTCGAGGGACGTATTCTTGACTGGCTGAGGCGTAACATTTAAAATGAAGAGAAGAGTGATTTTCAATCGCCGATAGCGCAGTTGTCGTGGATATCTTAATCCAAACGTTTCTCAAGAGTGCGAGGAGAGAGGTTCACCATTTATCAGTTTCCTGGTGTTCCTTACCTTCTTTGACGACAATCTTTATAGCCCTTTAATGACCCGACTAGCGCAAAAGCACAAATGGAGATTTTTAATTATAACCAATGTATGCAATAAGAAAATCATCGACATGTTTCTATGCAACTAAAGCCTACTGTGTCACCCTGTTGAGTGTTGCGATGAGAGCGAGTTAACATTACAAATTATGGGATCAAAGCGTCAATTTGACAGCGATAAAATGTAAAAGGTTCGATTTGACGAGAAAAGTAAACACTTAAGCTCCGCCTTTTAGAGTACGACGCGGCAGCGTTCATTGCTCTCGTTTGCTGGCTCCCAGTCCTGATACTTGTCTGCGTCCATTCAGTTTGTTACTCGCTTAACCAACAGACATTTAGTTTTGGCCTCTATTATCTCATACATACTCATTAGCCAACAGTCGTAGGCTATCCCATTATGCGCAAGTCCACTAGAAGTAGTATATGAATTCCCAGTTTATCAAGCCACACGAACGTGACAGCGTGGCTAAACGGCATGTCTGACTTCGGGATCGAAGAGTTCCGGCGCAGGCTAAATTCCGATCGCACCCTCCCATCTCAGTGCTGAAGTACGGGCTGAAGACGGCCTGAAGACTTTGAAGAAGACGGCCTACCCAAACTTTCAATGTACTAAGACACAAGAGTGCAATATTACTCTAACCTTCCAAACTCAGAACACAAGACAGCATTTTTATTCACCGAACACACGCTGAAACTTGCTTAAGACAAAGAACTACCAGCGCAATAAATTCCCAATCTGCTGATAATAGCCCGCAAAACGCAAATGTTTTTCAGACACCTTGCTTAAGGACTATACAAAAAGAAACAAAGCAAAACGCCATCACCTTTGAACGAACAAAGTCACGCCCCGAGGGCTATGTGCGCTAGCTCGCTTCAAGGGCGAAGACTGAATCATCCTGTAGCTCCCGCTCTTGGCTTAGTAAGCCCCTAACGTACCGCGCGAGGAGTGATAATCCCTTTCCCCTATAGCTAGCGCTACCCGGACGCATGGTAACAACGGCTACCTCTTCGCGTCACCTCATGCAGGCCTATCTGCTGGTTAACGAAAAGGAGACATAGCTTGACTCGATTTCAAGACCCACTTTATCCGACCTGATTGCTAATCAGTCACGACTGCCTTCCAAGCTCAGTCCCCACTATATTCATTGGCGCTTTCTAGGAAACGGTAGTCCGATTAGCTATCGCTGCCCAACTCATTAGAGGTGCGAAGAACACATCTAATTTATATACATGAGCAGGCTTCATAAGGCTGAGAGTTAGAACTTCCTTGATGAATGTTCGTCGCATACCAATTAGATATGAAAAGAAAAAGAACCTCCAATCAAATATAAAAGTTACTTTAGGAATTCCGTGTGGAAGCAGGGAGAGCTTCCATTTCGCTATGGAGTCCAGGAGGTGTGCACAAATGTCCCCTGTTGCTGCGTGGTTCCGGCCTTTCACGTGCCATTATACTATAAGGTATAGCGCCCAATCGGAGACAAAGCGCAACGTGTATAAGAATATTTATAATTTCCGCAGTTGTATTCCAATTACGGGTGTAGCTGTCGGCATCCGAGAGCAGTTCATATACGGCAGACAATTCCCACGCATATACTGGAACTGCTTTGGTAGGCAGGTAGAAGCTGAAGGCGCATCTAATTTATACTTTATTAAAAGAAAATATGCCAACGTGATGCTGTGGACCAATACTTCAACAATCCTGGGCACTTCATGACGTTTGCGTTACAAGTCTCCAAAGTCTTAGCAAAGACTGCAGGCAGCCACGAGGTGTCTCCATTTCGATCGACGTCGTCATGCGTGCTCATTATATTCAACGAGAAAAGAAGTCAACGAGAAAGAAGTGGGCCGACTCAGGGAACAAAAAAAGGCTCGTCGTGTCTTTTGTGGTCATTAGCAAAGTTGGAAGTTTTTCTGTGCGCTTTTTCTGCGGACGAAAAACAACGACCCTGCTGGGACGCTATTTGTGAGAAAGGCAGTCGGGACAGCGTAGGTGCTTAGCGAAGGGGACAGCGCTCAAGAGGCCAGGCAACGGCAGAATGGACTCTCATCTCTCCGTTCCGTGCGCTCATCCTGCAGGGCTCATGATGCGCGGTCGTTCGGAACAACGACGCCAAAAGAGTTGAGAGTTCCATCCACGGCCACCACCGCTACCATGGCTCCCGAGGGTGCAGTTCAGGCGCGGTACACCTTCATGCCCTAAACACCACAAAACGGAAGTAATGACCATCCCGCTCTTCATGTATCTCCTTTTCTTTCAGACGTGAACCATGATGCCTCTTTTCTGACTCATGGTTAAAATTAGCACCATAAAAAGGGCAATAAGAAAACAATATAGAAAACGGGCTAAGTGGCTATCCCCAGGAGTTTCCATGTGGACTCGAGCGGGAAATCATCAGAATTTACAATTAATTAAACTTTCCATCTCGACGTTGCTCCGCTTGACGGCCAGACGAAAAAGTTATGGATGTCACTTTAAGCACTTTGGGTTTTGAGCTCGATTATACTAGGTGCCCTGTCAGGTTTGTGAAGTTTCCGAGTCCCTCTTTTAGGATTTAGCTTCGAGCCGTAATTAATGTATGATTAATTGAATAACCTCCATGCTTCATTCCTCGATCTTTGATGTCATTTCCTAGCGCAAAGTTACCTTTTATATTTAGCACCCTAGTTTTTTTTTGTTTTTTTCGCGGCAGGTGATGAGAAACTGCCTCACTTTTAATCAGTGAAAACCGTAAACTTAACCCAGTCCTGCGCGTTCGCTTATTTTAGCCGGCATTCTCGTCTCACTAGTGTCACTGTTTCGGCGGGACTACAGCCACTGAACAGAGGACGCATCGCCTCAACATCTGAAGCACAAGGCGCATACGCTGGGACACTGAGGGTTGTACAGAAAACATTAATCACGTCCTGTCTATGCAATGTGCCTGTGGCGCTAGTTATTATCGAGAAGCGAAATGGGGGGACACACTCTTCGCGCATTTTATTTTAGGGAGACATTCCTTTCCGTGTGCTGAGATCTATCCGTACGAAGGTATTTATTCTACCGACGACATTGAAGCCATCACCGATCGGCAGGTGATAACGCGCAGTTCTTTACAACAACTTGGCTACACTTTAAGGGGCATAAACATCTGGTGTGATGGAATAAAGTAATCTCAGAATAACATCTTGAGAGGCGAGTTGGGATCAAAGTGGCGGAAGTTGTGGCTGTCACGCTTGGACGACGTGAGTGATGGACTTGAATGTTAGTGCTGCTAACATTTATTGTTGGCTAGACATCTGCTTGGGGAAGAAGAGGTGTGCGAGTGTGATGTACTTGTGAGTAGAGGAGAGAGCTGTGGCTGAGTGTGAAAGAGAAAGTTGGATTTCGTTTCGTATTACAGTTGGTAGTGTGCGCCTGTGTTGTGTTTCTATCTACGAGTTTGTATACGTTTCGCCGCAGTTCTGGGTGGAATAAAATAGTTTATGCTGGCTGAAGCTCTTCACAAAAGCAGTTTTTCTGAACGTAATATGTTCTACTTCTGTGCTTTTTGCACTAAACGTCGTTCATTTCGCAGAAATGTAGTGACTTGTCCTATTTAATTTAATACGGCAAGGTCGCCGCCCATTACGTATTGCAGTCGAAATGTTATGTGGCAAGATATTTTCGTCCTACCTAGTTTTCCAGATGCTTTTGCTTTAAGTTGTTTGTTGGGATTGAAGCGTCCTTGTTTGTTTTTCGTTATTCAGCGTTTTTTTCTCGTCGCAATGCGAACCGTTCCTCTAGAATAGTGTGTTGTACAAGAAGCGTTTCCCCAATCATTTTTACATAAGAAAAAAAGTTAACTCAAAAACCTCTTTTTGCATCCTATTAGTTCCTTCTTGTCCCTGAAGCACCTAGTCCCTCGTCTGTCATTTATGTAGCTTGAGCTCAGTCATGGAGTGACAGATATTGGCGCAGGTGCTCTACGAACTCCAGGATAGCCATTATTTCTTCACAATTGTACTTCACGAAATCAGCTAAGTAAACTAGGAGACGTTTATTGTTTTCGTGCCTTTGGTTTTCAGTGGATCGGTCGTTACTGGTGTTTCAAGCACTTTTCTCCTTAGGCTACAAAGCCCATCAACGTGAGTCGCCCGCGCATGAGAAGAATTTAAATGACTATAACCCCAAATGACTAACGCAGCCTTGAAATACGCCTTCCTTCGAGGGAAAGAAATATATAAAGACATTCAAAAAATTGCAACCCTAATGCCAATTTGGAATCAATTTACGGCCTACCGCAAACACACCATGTACTTGGGCATACCTTTGTTCTGTTTTTCAAGGTCAGGATTTACCACAACTCGTTTTCATTACGATTCGCGACGAGAAACCCACACAGAGAGCCAATAGCCGCACCAACATCAAGGAAATCATAGAAAATTTATTTTTGTTGATAAATACGAGATCACGTTCCACGTGACATTCCCGGTCAGGAGGTTTAGCACCTCCTTTTGTCTTGCCTCGTGGGCAGTACCTGTATGTTGCCCGAAGGAGAAATAAACAAAAAAAAGTATGTTCCACGTCCGCCGCTATAGATGAGGGTGACGCAGGGGAACAGTGCCAAGATGAAGCTGCACGCGACATAAATAATCAAGAAAGTTGAAGATTGAACAGCCGTCGCCGTCGCTCGTTCGGCAAAACTGAACACGAGATCCGGAAGTCGTGGGTTCAGATCCTGCTGGCAGCATATGGTTGCTTTTTCTTCTATTTACTAATCTAACACATCCACGGTGCACTAATATTTCACATTTGCAAACTTAAAATACGTCTCCCTGTTTTCCTTGACGCCAGTGCCTGTCGGCTCCCCTTGCGTTTAACTCAAAACGAGTGCCTATTTTTCTCTCGTTCGCTTGCTGAACGGCGCCGAGAAAGAAAGTCTAATACAACGAATAAAGTAACCCGACTGTGCGGCAAATACTGGCGTGTTTCTAACTTCTTTTTTGTATAAGTTAAAATTAGACTCTAGAGATTTCGAACACTATGAACTGCTTCCCCACCACACCATTGGGCATCGGTGACACGTTCCGCATTCATACATTACAACATGTCCAGGTCACAGCGTAAAGCAGGCATTACCACATGCAAAACTAAAACATTCATGCATTCTTTCTATCCTAGCACATCATACAACTGAAGCCACGTTATTTCCTTCATCGCGACACTTCATTAGATTTCATCGCTTAAGTCTGCTGTTGCCGCGTTTACAGTATGCAATATCGTTTTGCTCACAAATTTTGACTTTGTGTTTTTTCTCATTTATATTTCCCTGATCTCACTTTGTGTTTATTCATTTTTTTGTGTATCACCCGCTCCTTTCCGCAATGCATTGCCGTGCGAGTACAATTAACAAATAGAAGGCAAATAAATACGTCAATAAAAAAACACATTCTAGCCCTAGACAAACATAGCCGAATATTATACAGGCATCAATTTTTATTCGCTACAACCTCTAACAAACCAACGCTTTAAACACGTATAACGTGGGACAAGAGGAAAAGTAAAGTTCCTTGACCCAGGATACAAATAAGAAATATTTCTGCCCCCAGCCGCATTAGAGGGCCAATCCTACGTGAAGGACACTGCAAGTGATGGACTTTGAGAATAGAGCCTTCTGGTACAATTGCAAACTTAACTCGGGAGGAGCGTCTAGACGGCTCGCACTGAACAATCTAGACCTCTCAGACCCTTTTAAGATCACTTGAAGCTGTCGAAATGTTTCGCGGACAACCTACTAAGCCTGTCTGCAGCTTAAGATTACTTAACAATACTCGTCCTGCTTTATACGCATGGTCCACTCATATTAACATCCAGTTGCGCTTATTTGGCAATAGCTCAAGTGGATTTAATTTCAGAGGACAAAGAACCGAGGACTTTTGAAAAGACGCTTCGGGTGAAAGTATTGCGCGAAGCTAAAAAAAAGCTCGGTTCTTCTTTTGTACCAATAAATTCACGTGAGCTCAAAATAACGCCCCCCAAAATGAGACCTCATTAGGTAGTGACCAGAGTGCAGGGCAGAGAATTGGCTAGCATTTCTCCTTCACCTTAACTTCCTCGTCTCCGAATTGCCCCCCCCCCCCCCCCCCCCGCCTTCGCCCAGTGCTAGAAGTTTCCTTTGTGTTAGGTTTATGCTCTTAATGTTATCGAGTTACTGAACTATAACCGAGTCGGCAATGTATAAAAAGAAACATTTCTTATGATCAGTGAAAAAAAAAATAATAATAAACCACTTTGGCGGCGTTTTGGTGTAGTGACGATATTTCTTTACATTTGTGCTCGCCGTTTAATTCCTTCATCCCTTTTGAAGATGCCTTTTTAAGACTGGCCCCGAACTTGGCCATCGTCATGTAACCTTGTGTGCTCCAAGCTTCCATAATGTTAAACTCCAGTTAAAAACTGGCTGCAGAAAATAGCATTCTTTTTTTTTCCCCCATTTTCCGTGTTCATTCTTGTTTTGTTCGCTGTAGACCACTGAATGCCAGATTTTGACACCTACAGAACTTTCACCTGCCAACGGGAGTACAAAATTTTGTTTTTGTACAAAGTTGTATAAAAACAAACTACAATGCGATATGAAAAAATGTATACGTATGGTCGTGGATAAAGTGTAGTCATGCATTTATTAACCAGAATTCGCCGTCGCTTTTTTGTACCTATTCTGCGTGATCATCTGGTGGGCAAATCCCTCCTGGAAAGTGGAGGCGGACGCTGCCTGTTGCATGAGTTGATGTGCCTTTCTAGAAGTACACATGTGTGATTGAGCAGCAGCAGCTGGAGACTGAGATAGAGTTGTGAACGCTTCTTCGAAACTGTATGGGTGGATTATAATTCTCGCTTATTGACGGCTTGGGAGGGTGGATGAGTAGCCCTTTCATCAGACGTAGGTGGTGGCCACAGCTACCAAAGGATAGATGGTTCACTCGCAACCCTCACTATCGAGCCCTTATTAGAAAAGCGCTTATTGGGTGCATAATACGTTTAAGTGTGGCACACTCCTCCTCCTCCTACAATGTTTTAGTGTAGACCAGAATACGGAGGGCAAATTGATCCCCGCTTATTGAGAGCATTGTATCGCCATCTATAGGCGCTGCAGCGAAACGACCACTGTGGACTGTCACAGGGGGCGACCGGAGGTAGACGTAGCGGTCTCACTTTTACCTTTCTGTGAAGCTTTCGCTCCTGGCTGTTCGTAAAATCGTCGAAAGTGAATATTGGCCTCATGGCGATACTGTTGTGAACATGTTGCGAGGGCAAGAGCAGGAACAGCGTCCACAAGAGGAGCGACTGGTTCGGAAAAGTGCACGGTTACCTTTCTATAAATAAATACTGCGTCTGTGATTCTTCAAATTTATCACCACAATATTACGACACTTTTCACGCAGTCCTGGCGCCACCCTGAGGCCAAAATATACATCTCGGCGCGTGGTGGAAAGAAATTGGTCGCATTAAACGGCCGTGCTTTTTTGTTTCTACAATTGTCGATGACAGTATGCCGTGTAATAGCAAAACACTTGCAGCAAGCTTTTCGTGGCGCTTGCAAAAATTACGCGGAATTTCCTGACTGGGTTGGTGTTGTTTATCATAAGATAACCGAGATACCACGTCGCTGAGTGGTACTTAAAAAATTGCTCTTGCTCGCAGCTCCAGCTCAGCTGAGCTAATGCTAATTCCTTCTGCACTGCTGAGCAAAACCGGAAACATCAGGTAGTCAGCGAAAATGCGATATGTTTTTTCTCTTACTGGTGGTATATGCCGCCTGTTTTGAGGTGCGACCAGCGACAGATTTTTGCTCACGCACGCAAAATAATATACGCGTACTGCAAGGGTTTTGCTGGGACCAAAAATATTATTTCGAGTGCATATCAAATTGGAGACGTCAGAGCCGCAGTATTTGCATACGAAAGCACCATATATGCTTTTTCAAGAAACATTCCCTTCACTTTGTGGACTCTGTGCTTGTCTCTGTCATCGCGAGATGTTTAAGGGGTAGGGACACCAAATTAAAATGTTCTTCAAAGCTTGTCATGCACTTCCTTCTTCTGACAAAACCATCACAGTTAAGTAATAAACACGAGGGAGGCGCGGAAAATATTTTAACTATTTTAAAGTGTGTGAAAATGCTCGCTCTCATGTTCTGAAACCATCGCCTGCGCATTGGCTATGACGTAGGTTCACTGAAAAAAGCATAATGAGGTATTTGCTACGTCATTGCAAAGTTTTCAGACGTAAGAGACGATGCTTTTTTAGATATGTTCACATCGGCTGCAGTGACATCAGACCAAGGAAACTTGGTGTTGCTGATTGGCTCCTTTTGTCGGCTTTTCCATTGCGCCCGTACTGTACGCATACACAAGCGTGTCATGGTTTAACAGTTCTAACGCGCTGACGACACGATGGCTGACTGTAGCCAAATCTATACTTGATGGCCATTTTCATTCATTAAAATCTGCCAAGGCTGCCGCTGATGGCGCAGGTATGGTCGGCGAACGACGTTATTGTCGGTCGCCGTAGTCGAGACCGGAGTGGTCAGGCGGCGCAGAAGCGTAGCACTCCTTTGCTTTTACTAGAAAAGGCAAATGTTATCCTGACCGCCTGCTATACTCGTGCAACAGTAGCATGCCTACACAAGTTCAAATCTTTCGGCAACGCCTCCTCCTGCGGGTGCGCCAGGTGACGAACTGCGCTGCTCACTGCTTGCCCTATTCGTCACTAGGCGTAGTCAGTTTCGCCGGACAGCACTTCGTAACTGTTTAACGTTGTAATAAAGGTAAGTTTTTCGTCACCGCTCTACTAGGAAGCCCATCTCGAAATTATCTTGATAAGACGTATGTTTGGCGACCGTTTTCAGTCTGCCTGATTTGCTCTCCACAAGCAGCGCCGACGACTCTTGCCGGCCGCTTGCAGCATTGGTATGCGGGCTGGGTAACACCGGCGCTTCGTGATAATTGCATACGCGCAACCTGCGATGTAAGCAATTTCAGTTCACTGTAGCCACGCCTTTACTCGAATTTATGGCGAAGCAGCGGCTCCTGACATCGGCGCTGCTACGAGCAACAAGTTTCCACGGTGTGATAGGGTTGGCCATCTGGCGGAGAGCAGGTTGGCGACAGCTGTTGGGCACGACAACGACATGTTTCCGAATATTTTCTGCTGACGCGGGGTGAAAGGATCGCCAACACGAACCATGCAAACATGTTTCCAGACGAAGTTGACCTACTGTTTCCGCACTGTGACTCCGCCATAAGAGCATGGCGGAGTCATCACTGTAAAAAAAGTAGACGACGCATCTACTCGATGACGTCACGATTTTTTGGTGCAGGTGAAACTTCAATGTTATGCCTTCTGCTTTTTTAAAATCCAGTAAAAATCTGGCAACTAGGAAACGACATCGGAACGAACTGCTGCGTTTATTAATAATACGATAATAAATCATGTAATGTGATTTAGGGCTTCTAACACTGTGCTCTGTGACACTTAATCGCTGCGGACTATTTACAATACAAAATTACAACACAAAATTTTGGTGTCCCTAACCTTTAATAGCAGTCTTGCCATCAAGCTGAAATTCACTTTCGACGTTTTTTTTTTTCTTTTTTTTTGAAGAGCCAGTCGCTAAAGCGTGAAAGAAGCCTAAGCGCACTAGCCCTACATATATGCGTATACGTAAAGCCTCCTCTGGCAATCCAGAGCCGTCGTTTCGCTGCAGTGCCTATAGCTCAGAATTGTGGCGTTCAATTTACCCCCCGTTTTCTGATCCATAGGGAGGCTGTGTCAGCGTAAATTTTTAATTCCTTGTTTCCTGCATGCAATTTCGGTTCTTAAAGCCTATTTGTTTGTCCTCCGCGAAATCCTTATATATTTTTCATTCCAAGAGGAAGGTACAACCATACTGTAATACGCAGCACCTAGACTCATCTCTTCTCTTGCTGGTCCAAAATTAAATGTTATGTTAAGAGAACAGCATCACACTTACACTGGCACCAGAATGGAGGGCTTCGGTTTAATTTCGAATGCTTGGAGTTCGTTAACACACAACAACATCGCACACTGCCCAGACATCATTGTATTTAGATAGACTCTATCACAATGCGACCAGGATCTGCAATCTTGAGATGTTGAACTTGCAGTTATGGCTTCTAAACTAGACAAGCTCTCGGCCTTCAAGGTAACGCATCGATTTTTCATTAGCATGTAGCAACAACAGAACGAACCTGAAGAGGCCTCGCTACAAACGGCAACTGAACTTTAACTTTACTTTTTAAAGCTGCCGGTCCACTTCATCAAAATACACACAAATGGCGCCCACTATAGTACAAAATAGCTAGATACATACCAAAGGGACGGGGTCAAGCAAAAAAAAAAAGAAGAAAAAGGAGGGATTATTTTGGGAAGGCCCCATAACGATGCAGGCCCACTTGTAAGTAACGAAAGTCAAGGAAGAAAAAGATGAAACGCTGGTCGTGAATGCAGCGAAGGCAGCGGACGAAACGGTCGACAGATGACACGGCCGGGAAGTTTTAACAAGGTTTTTCGCTTTCTGTTTCGTCAATACACGGGAGCAACACGTGGAAATCCAGAACTATAGATAAAACTCAACAACAAAAAATCCAGACTCTGTGAACACACAAAAAACTTTAGTTGCGATACTGAGGTGACACGAAGGCGTCAAGAAGCGTTGAGTACGATCGAACACGCAAAGGGGAAAATGATACGTCTGAAAGTTTCAAACAAGACTACAGGTTAAAGACAAAGATGATAAATTCAAGACATCCGACAAAGGTGTAGGCATCGAGAAAAGAAAAGGTAGCTAAAAAGATGAATGAAGACAGTATGCAAACAATATGGAAGCTCGTAAAACGTGTCGATAATAGCAAGGTAAAATGAGATAAAACCCGAAAGCAACAAAATTTACCGATTTGAGAGGTTAAACAAGGTATGCTGACGCATTCATACTTGAGTTTTCAAGTACTGGCAGCTTCCATTATTTTGCGTGTAAGCTTATTGTGGTGATCATTCAAAAGTATTCTCTGTTCGCAAATAGCGAAGCATAGGTGTTCACTGTCACTTCCCCGGCACCGGTTGTTCACTGATTTGACCTTCTGTTGCTGACCCCAAAATCGCGAGTTTGATCCAGGGCACGGCTGTCGTATTTGGGCGGTGACAAATTAAAGAGAAACAGCTGTGCGATGTTAAGGGTCTGCAAAGAACCCCAGTAGCTCAAATAATAAGAATCCCTGCACTGCTTTACCCCTTACTGCCCATGAGTCGCATCAGGTTTTTAAGCACAATGTAAAAATGGTTTATAGGAAAGAAAAGCCTCAGTATATGCCAAACTTCGAGTGACATTTGACCACGCCATAACGGGCTGGAGGAAATGGGGAGTGAAAAAATTAAAAGAAAAGTCGTATTGGAGGCAAAGCAGGCGGACGCTTGTTGCGTTTCGTCTGCGTCGAAACGCGGCCGCGACAGACGGGTTCGAATCCGCGTATTCCGGTTCAGTAGCCGCCCGTCTTAACGATTAAGCCACTGCGGCGAGTATATCCCTTTTCATTCTCTTACATTTCAGGTAATGAGCTGTTCCTGTTAAATAATTATTATGTTCTATGAACGTTACGTCGATCCATCAACTTTTTCTTTTAAGCTGCGCCTGTGTCAACAGCTCGCTTTTATTACATGGTAAAGGGCCCCGTGTCACAGAAAAGCCGGTGTCTGTTGTAACGCGAAAATCAGTGCTTGCATGTGGCGCTCATAGGAAAGTCCGCGATCGTAATGAGCGGCCGCAGTAGAGATGGAGCGCAACCAGTATACAAGGGGTGTCTAAACTATGCTCTGCCGTATACGACTCTATGCTAGTGAGCAGCTGCATTATTAGAAATATAACTATCAGAATGAAAGGCGGTGTTAAAGGCAGTGTTAAATGCACTATTGCATCTACTCCTAAGGCGAAGCTTGAGCATCTCCTTAATGTTTTGTTCTACATTTTTAATTCGTGAGTGTGTCACTTCTCCCTTCATATATTTTATGGTCCCCTACAAATTTTTGTGCCTCTCTATCACCCTTTTATCCGAATCGAAGTGTATCTTCTCACCATATTTCAAAGTTACACTGTTAGCGTTCATGTGGTTTTGCTCGTGCTACTCCCTATTTAGCCTCGAAAAGAGTAACATCTTTGTCAAACTTTCTAGCCGTGCTGGGGATATGGATTGGGTGACTTCAGACGCTTCTTTCCCTGCCTAACATTTCATCATTTCTTTGTTGTAGTTTTTTCTTAATGATGCATAGTCATGGCTTACTGGTATGTGATAGTGGCAGAATTATTCGTTTCTACCATTTCTCGAACCTACCTTTCTTTTTTTTGCTTGTCCCTCCACCTTTGGATATATGTGTAGGTTTTCTGTGCTACTAGTTTAGACAGTTTCTTTCTGTTGTTGTGGTTAAAGTTCTTGTTTGCATATAAGTTCAGACAGGAAGGGTGGTGAGATTAGGCGTATCAAGCCCTTTAACCTCGTTGACCTCCGAAGCCCACCTCCATGCCGCCATTCAGACGGCAGGATCCGAACTTCCCGTCAGAAACCACAACTACTCCAAATTTTCAATGTTGTGTTCTTTGGAGAGATTTGCGCAACCCCATAATGGCATGGGTTAGGTTGGCTAGCTCAAAGAACAATTTTCATGTTTACGTGTAGTTGTCATGGCATATCTGCCAGCAAAGTTTCGGTTCCGGGTGTGTATATTTCTATGATCGATGTCTGGTGCGTTCTTGCGCTTCAGCGAGGTATCTTTTTTCTATGATCGATGTCGACTGCGTTCTTGCGCTTCAGCGAGGTATCATTTGTGAGCAAGTCGAGACTTGCGCAAGTTCCAGGTATGTGAGCAATGCGCATAGTTTAAGATGACGGCAGAATCCTTATTCTCTCCATGATCGATATGCTTGCTATCCTTCGGTGCTGTCATCATGATCGTTCCCTGGAAGCGACGAATGTGCTGCTGTACATCCAGTGGCTTGATGATTTTCAGAAACAAAATTCAGCGCTCGTGCACCGCCTCATCTCGATGAGTTGTTTTTCGTTTTGCTCCACGCTGCTTAAAAGGAGAATGCAATTAAGGTGTTGAGAAAAGTAAGTAGAAGAAGGGCCTGGAATTCATGATTTCAAAAGAACGATGCGGAAGATGCACCTAAAAAAAGCGTCTGTAGCCAACGGCGTCCATTGGCTCTCATGACGTCATGGATCCTCTTGAATCTATGTGAATCCCCTTGCTCCTCCTAGGGAAGGATGTGGAAGGTGGAAGGCCTTCGCCACAACATAACCGGTTTAACCCAGGCGTCATGAAAATAAGTGGACGCCATTTTCTATGTGGGTTCCTTCGAGCGGCGTCTGCATTTTTGTATTTGGTTCGAACCAATTCAGGTTATAGCCATTACCATTCATATACATTTGCTGTGTGATGTCAGTGCGCGTTAAAGAACCCCAGGTGGTCGAAAATACCGGAGTCCTCCACTACGGCGTCTCTCATAGCCTGAGTTGCTTTGGGACGTTAAACCCCACAAAACAAACAAACAAACAAACATTTGGATGCATATAAATTGGTTTCCGGAGGCCGCTGCGCTAAGTTTCAATTCATAATTCACAACAGCAGGTTGCTAGTTCTGGAAGAAGGATCGTTCACAGCCAGACTTGATGAGTCCGAGGTTCCGGAATTTAATGTTGGCCGTGTCGGAACCATTTAAATCCGGGCGAAATGTCTCGCATGACAAGTGCGGTGCCAGTGGATGGCACACGAGCTGCAAGAGCATGCCCCGAAGTTGCACCGACATGACTCCGCGAGTGGCGAAAGCACACCGATAGCACACAATACTCACCGACGCTTGTCTGTTCAAAGCATTTAAGCAATGGGGACAAAATACGCTATTGCATGCTTAACGTGACATCGCCTCGGACCACAGATGCAATCGGCACCGTAATGAAGTCCGTTCTATTCTGCGCCCGAACTGGTACGACCAGCCACCGACATGGTGGCGTGGCGGCTGAAAATCAGCCATCCAAAAGCCTTAGCTCATTCCTCACCGCCCCTTTGAGGTGGCTCAGGGGATAGTGCGCTCGACTGCACTGCACCCAAGTTGGTGGGATTGAATCCCGGCAATGCCGGCCACTTTTCGACGGAGACTAAAATCTAGACGTCCGTGTGCTGTACGATGTCGGTGCACGTTATAAAGAACCCCAGGTGGTCGAAATTTTCGAAGCATTCCACTACGGAGGCTTACAGCCTGAGTCGCTTTGGGACGTTAAATGCCATAAACCAAGCAATATATTATGATTCCTTAACGCGAGAAAATGACCACTGACGTAGCCACATCACATGACCGAGTTGGCAGGCACTGCCAACTCGTGCTGCTGCTATGATATAGTAGGGGGAGTTGGGAAGGAAACCGTCTGGGACTCTTGGATCGCGAGTCCGACACAATACGCTTAGGCCTGCAGGCACGTACATTCATACTAGCTTCTTTGAAGCGGGACTTTATATCTATGTGGATTGGCCTTGCAAATAGCTTCGGCAGCTTGCGATAGCATATCCGTATGTGTGAGATAAGGGAGGCAAAAATAATTTAAAGAATGAGTGATTAAGTGAATTGCAAAGTTAGTAAGAGTGGCTGCTGGCGGGAGCCCCAACACTGCCGAGTCATGCCCTTGAAGTAGGAACCTAAGTTTCCACCAACTATTAAAGAGCAAGTTATGCTGTCCACTCGATCAATACTTCCTCTTCTAACCTATTCTGGAATCTGTCATCAGCAGATCAAAATTCAGAATGATGAGAAAAGCATCCTATAAATATATGAAAGTGCACGAAAATTGCATTCAGAAACTATTATCTCCTCACAAGCAGGCTAGTTCACCGGCGTGACGGAAAATTAAAACGGCTTACCTTAATTCACATTATTAATAAACCTTCATCAATAATGAGATTGGCTGTTCCGAAAGACCCGTGCAAAGAAACTTCATCAGCGTCACAACCAGACCAGGAAATCATTAAATATAGAAACGCAAAGACTAAAGAGAAAACGAAATATCTGTTAACCAGCCCGGCTGGCTACGCGCGTTAGAAGAAAGACATTCGTCTCCTGATTAAACCATCGCTGAGTTAAGCTATCAGAGCTTATCCTACGACTCCTGCATACAGTGGCAAACACGCATTCGGTGACATTATCAATCATGTCTCGCTTTGCTCGGAGAGGCCGTACTTTATTATTTTCTTTTTCGTACATGCAACCCATGTGCAACCTGACGCTTCAACAAGTGCGGTACACGTCAGTCCATGCAGTAATTAGTTTTGCGGGTCGTACGTGCAGTCCACTTTTTTCCCTGTCTTCATCCGCCGAGCTCAGCTGTCCGCGGTACAGCGTGACGAAGCCACCTGACATCTGGGCGACGGCTCCCAACAAGCCCTGAGCGATGATCGCAGTTCCAGTTCGCTCTACTTTCTGCCTTTGTATTTTTTTTTTTGAACCGCGCAGTTAATTAGGTTTTCTTGAACTCTGAGAGTGGTTTCGGCGTTGACCTTCATTTGGGTAATTACCACTCCATCATGAATTCTTTTCTTTCAGTGAACTGCCTCGGTTTAGGCTCAAGTTCTTTTCTTTTTACATAGCTTTTAATTTCGCGAGCTCAATATTCCCGCGTGCTGAGCTGGTTACTTCGCTGTCTTCGAGTTTCCCTGTAACAGCAGGTGTCATGTGCGGACAGTATTGAAAATAGTGATACTGCGGACCTCCGTTCAAGGGGTTCGCGGTTCTTCGCAGGCACAGAGGTGAGACGGCAAAAAAGACAGTTGGCGCGAACACCGACGTAAAGAGGGACGTGTTATGTCGTAGTACATCTAAGAACGTCGTATATGTTCTCTAGATTGTGCACATTTAAGAAATATCTAGGTATAATTAAAACAATATGTTAACACTTTTCTCCTCCATACGTTTCTCGTGGTCGCGTTCTCGCCACAAGCGCACGCGGTATTCAGGAGTAACGGAAACGCAAGGTCCAGGTATTTTCATGTTTAAATTTTCATTGTTCGAATCACTTTTGAAGGATTCGACAGTTTTTTTCTTCTAATTTCTGCTCTCTGGTAGGAAGTGGTTGCAATTCTAGTTAATTATCCACTGATCTGCAACTTAAACTATAGACGTTCTTTTACGCTTCCCTTGCTTTTGGTTCCTGTTGGCTTCATTCAAATATTTTATTATATTATTGAACTGTACATGGTGCTTTTTGCATACTTTTTCCTTTCTTTATTGCCGCAGACACCCGCTGAATAAAATACCCAGCGGACCGGATCACTCTTGAATCAGGTCATATTTGAATGTTTGCATCAGAACGAAGGATTATACACAGAACCCTATCAGTTCTTCGAGTTCCGTGTGTAAGCAAGTGATAGCCGGCGTCCGTTTCATTTTGGGCGTGTTTTTCTGAACAGTCATTTGTCTTTTCTGTTCGTCTTTGACCAAGGAGACGGAGTTCTGTCGGTGCGAAAGTCGATGGTCGCGCTAGGCCTCAAAGCTGGCCACCCGATTTCAAAGGACCGGCACGGGACGGCTTCCTCACCAACGTTTCCTGGACGTGAGGCACATACATGTGTACGTCTCTGATCTCCGTTTTTGTGTGTTTCCTGAGCGCATTTATGTGTTTTTAGCACTACAATTTCAACTTTTTTTGAAACATACCTCAACACCATTTTGTGCTGCCCAAAGCTTCGTTAAACGGGCGAGTGTGTATTCGAGTGTGTGTGCGAGCGGGGCATTCAGCGGAGCTATGTCAAGCTTTGTTTGATCAGTCCTTTCGTACGTTGTGTATATATTAAACATCATTATATTTAATTGCAACCTGTAGTTCATGCTTCAATCTATTTGTACATTAAGTTTCTTCTTTGCTAGCTAGTTCTACAACAATATTGAAGCTAACGCGTGGTCATGTCCGTAAAGAAAAGAACAGAGAAACAAACACAGTAACAAGAGTTACAATGTCTTGCCAGTGTTCGTCGACGGGAGCAGAACTTACTGCTATCTGTGTTGCCAAGACGCCAGTCAGGAGAGGCCCCCGTCAGGGGTGTTCTAGTGTCAATAACTCATTAGCTGCTCAACAAGTTGCTCATCGCCGGAATCCCGTAAATATATATAGTCGTGAAAATCTCTAGGTACATCAAGGTGTTATTATCAAATGACGTAATATTTCCCACAAATCGCTTCTGAACAAAGCGTTATCGCAAGCAATCAGCGTGCGAACTGCCCATCGCGACGGCAGTTATGCGTAGGTTTCGATTTCTAGAGTAAACGCAGCGCGTATGCTTCGAACACTTGCGCAAGGCACCAGGCTTGCTGAGTGGAATGCTGGCTTTTTTTGTGAATGCACTACTGCAATAAGTGGTGCCTGATCTCAATCTCCGGCTTCCATTAGGCTAACCTCAACTTGAAGTGATTTTACAGCTGTGTCACATCCTGCCTAATATCGCATTAACGAACCACTAGTCGTTTGTTATCGGCATGGCTGATAAGTCGACATCTTAAAACTGCGAGATGCACGAGACCACAGTACATATTATATGTGAATGCCCAGCAAACAATGCCGAGAGACGGTTTATATGCCACGCGCTGGAGATTACCGATACAATTCACACTCACTGATGGAGATGCCCTGGACTGTGGCCGCAGCGAACATAAGCGGTGAAGCTCCTACAGATTTTACACTGCTCTGTTTATCGAGAGCGTCACACTTACACGATAGATTGTGATTCGGCCGCGTGCTTTAGGCTCTTAATCATTTTTGCCCTCGATACCCCGCTCCCTTTCCTCGTGTGCTTGGAAGCAAACCAGTTTGTTCTCACGCTTAACTTCCTTCTGTTTCCTTTCCCTCCTCTCAACCTCTTCTGAATATCGTGCCTTCACTTATTACTTTTTTTTTTGTTACCTCTCTGCCAGAGATATATAGAACACAAAAAAAAAACACATTGTAAAAATTTCGATTAAATATGTGCAATGCGATACTGAACGGCAGCTGTTGAGATATCTGTTTCACGAAATAGTGACGTAGAGTATTTGAGAGCTACATATTGTTGTAGTTATTGAGCGCGCTTTTTAGTTTTCCACACAGATTCGTTCTTCGACTAACGCTCTGTTTCATTCCACTGTGTGCCACCCATACTGACCTTCTCGTAAAGACAGCAGTCACCACAAATGCGCATATGCTACATTACTCCACTCCTAATCCAGTCTTCCCTCCTTTTTTTTAGAGGTTATTCACCTCGAGCGCATTCCCTTGCCACTTCTCAGACCGCAAGGCTTTTCCTTCCGGATGCTTCTCCTGCAAAATACCTCTTTCCTTTCACGCTGGCTACACTACGTATGGTTCCGGAGGTTACGCATTTTTCTGCTGCCACCATACCCTTCCTCCTTCCAGGTTAGCCACCTTTCGATTGGCTCCCATGCACCTACCTCTCACATACTACATACTACAGCACATGCCACATACTACAGCACATACTACAATACCGACGCACGATTTTCAAACGGACGCTTAACAGATGTATTTTCGAAGACTCACAGGATCGACGTTTAGTTGCTGCCACATAATGCGATATTCATGAACAGTTGGTGAGGGTGTTTTCCTTCGCGTTGCTCTGCTTTAAAAATATTTCAGAGCGAAGTCTATATATTAAAATTATAGAAGATTGTTTTCTTATTTTCCACACATACCCTCTCTTTTCAAATAGCATTTGAATCGCACTAATTGTTCGAAATGAAGGAAGCCTTCCGGTCTGAGAAGTGGAATGGAGACGTGTTCAAGGTGTTTTACCAGTGCTTCAATGCAAATAGCCCATCTATGCTTGTGTTCAAACAGGTTGTCACAGCAGAAGAAGGAGACTCCAGGGAGAGGAATTTTCCGTCACATGTGACGTCACTTTATTCGAGCCATGCAGCTGTGTGAGCGGTTTCTTCCAGTGAGGTTATATTTGAGGTCACTACAGCCTCCTTCCTTCTCAGTCCTCGCTTTTTTTTTTTGCTCACAATGACCATGACAAATGTGAGAACTGTTGTCACCAGTCACCGATTTTGCTTACAACCGCCACTTCTACTTCTTTTGGAGTTACTACAAGTACTGCTTCTGCTGCTGCACTAACATACCGACATTCAACTGAGGAGACGAGTCCTTAACAGAGTTAGGTGTTAAAAATACTTCAGCCGGGTGCAAGAATTCCTTTCAGAGGGCCGACTTTTATGGGAGAGCAATTTGCATCCTACGACGACGGCTGATGCCAACAGAGAAGTCTCGACATCATGTCGCTGAATTGGATCGACATCCAGCCGTAGCGCCCCCTATGAAGTTCTATGGATCCCAGCCAGATGGCGACTCTGCTCAGCGCTTTAGAGCAATCCGCACACGCCTGCTGTCGCCCGTCCGACGGGCGCAGGAACTGCTGCACAAAAAAAAAGAAGAAGAAAAAAAAACACGACGAATATCTGAGCTCTGTGATGCCTTTGCCCAAATGAAATGCGACGCCGAGAGACTAATTACGATTCCGGTTGACATACAAAGCGTAGGCGACCGAGCAGGCGGGACGTTTCCTTCCCGTGACCGCAGCAGACGGCGCTTGTCAGCGCAGAATAATTACGGCCAGCGAGCTACTAATTGATATAACTTTCTCGCGCGCTCGCGCGGTACGAAGGGTGCACCTGAAGTTAGCTCAGTTTCGACTAGCACTCTTCAGATAATGAATTTTCCGGCCGATAACATTATTAACTGCTGCTTCCCGCGTGTGAAGCAGCGCAAAAGGCATAAAATTACTAGCTTTTCACTCCTTGTGTCTACATGTAATTAGAGATAAGACGACCACAAGACTTCTTTCGTTTACATTAAGCCCTTTTCTGTGAGCAAACTTTCTTGTCTAATGTATTCACATGACTGTCGTGGTGGAGTAGGTTTCAGAAAAAGTAAATAATTGTCGTAAATGTAGTTTAAACGCATCCTTGCAAATACAAAGGAATCGACATGTTTTTTCAGAGAATCCCAAATCTGTGGCCCATTGGCTTTGAGATTCGACTACAAATGTAAATGTAACGAATTTCGCCTCAAATGTTGACGCCGCTGAGCTGTGCGATTTCAGCATACCTCAAGTGGCATATATTAACCCAGCGTCTTCCTCTTTACAGTACCAGGAACTCTCTGGATGGCTCCAGCCGATTTGTTTCTGTGTAACCCTCATGATGCTTAAAGCAGCCCGGTGGAAAAGGATTGTGGAGGAGTAGAGTGAAATCGGGAGAAGTTAGGGCTGTTTTGCAGTCGAAGGATGCTTTTGGAGCGATTACATGATGTTCCAAGCACTCTTAGGTGGACAAAACTTGTTCTGGCTCAGGGTTTGAACCTACGGCCTCTACGCAGTCTTACAGCCGTTGTTCCTGTGCAAAGGCGGCCTTCTTTCCGTAGCGAGCTGATCCGAAAAAAAGGCCGGTTGAACGGATACAGAGAATGGAATCGACCACCACCACGTCATCAACATACACGCCTACCCAACGGCCGAGCACCCGCTTTAAAACGCACCCAAAAATAAAGTCCTCCGTAGCCAGTTGGTTGCCCATTGTTACTGGAGCACGCTAGCGAAACTCCATGCTTGATAATCACTGTTAGGACTAAGCAGCATTCGTTGAGAACTATGGCGGGTCAGGTCTTCCGAACCAGGGTTATCATTCTACACCACCGAAACGTGCTACGAGCGGAAAGGTAAAAAACTTTAGCTACAGCAAGCGACTTCGATGCCGGTAAAAAGCTGATCTGGTTCTGTGGAAAGCATCGGCAGCGCATCTCTATACAGTTTCTCGCGGCGCCGTTGTGGAGTTCCCCGCATTTGCGCTGGATCCGAGCTTCAGTTGGCCGACTGCATTTCGGTCTGTTTTTCTCTTCCAATTTTTGGAGATGAGTAAAGGGTCAAATTATACAACCTATCGGCAAATACGAGAGTAAATGCGGCCGATGGGAGGCACCAGGCGAATGCAAGAAATCGGGTGGACACGTGAGCTCCCCCTTCAAGAGCATGGCGTGACAGTTCATGCCTCCAGTTTGCCAGGTCTCCTGCGGATCCTTACTCACATACACGTGCTTTACTACTTGGATCTCGATAACATTTTCATTATACCTTCCTTACCCCCACCCCCAACACACACGCACACACACAGACACTAGAATTAGCATATATTAGACATACAAATGTGTGATTTCTTCCTCAAAACGCCAACTACTAGTTTTTTCGGTAACAGGACCTCTAAAGTTCATCATCGTCATCATCATTCGGGCTGTAACCACTGCAGAGCGAAGGCCTCTCCAATGCTCCTTCAATAACCCTTTAAAGTGCTAGCAGCATCCACTTGACCCATGCAATCTTTAAACCACATTAGTCTGCCTAACTTTCTGCCTCACCTATACGCCTGCCTTCCTTCGGAACCTAATCTGTTACCCTTAGCAACCATCGTGTATACTCTCAGCGCGGTACATGTGCTGCCTGTTCCCATTTATTCTTTTTGATTTCCACTAGAATGTCATTAACTCGAGTTACTTCTGTGACCCCCATGCACGCTTCCCCTCTCTTAGCGTTACACCTACCATTTCCCATCACATAGCCCTCCGCGTTTCCCTCAACTTGGCGGCACCACAGGAGCTGTTTAGCTCTCTGAACGTCTTTACTGCACTCAAGAAAGGTTGCCTGTCACTTAAAAGCACGTGTTCGTCCTCGGACACGCAGTGCTGTCAAGCAAACGCATTGGTTCTCTGTTTGTGAGAAGGATATTTGCGGTGTCCAGAAGGCATGCCGTTTAGTGCGAAAATCATTGATGAGGTCGTCAGAGACCACAGTATACAAGGACCAAGAAAGTTAAGAGTTAAATTAAATTAAATTATTGGTTCACAGGAGGAGAAAGGCGCAGTATCTGTCACACTTCTTTCTGTGGACACCTGAACCATGTCGTAACGGAAGGGAGGAAGGTGGGAGTTAAAGTGTAAGGATAAAAAGAGGAGCCATAGTGGAGGCCTACGGAGTAGTTTCGACCACCTGGGGATCTTTAACGTGCGCTGACATCGCACAGCACACGGACGCCTCTTCGTTTCGCCTCCATCAAAACACAACTGCCGTGGTCGGGTTCGAATCCGGGTACTCCGGCACAGTAGTCGGGTGTCTTACACTGCACTACCCGACGGGGCAAATTGAGAGTTACAGAATTTAGTTTCTGGGCTGGGACTGTTGGGTCAACGCCGCTTGCGGCGGGTGATAGCCTGCCATCAAGTTCTTATCTTTTTTAGGCCGTCATTGCACCCGCCACCGCTTCGGTGGTGGACGACGGCTGTTGCGGCGCGCGTCTTTCTCTCCCCATTCTTTTTTTTTCTTCTCTACTTTCTCTCTTCTGTCCGCAAGAGGCAGCGGAGGGGGCTCAGCTACAGAGCCAGTAGCAGGCCCGTACATTTTCTTTTCCTTCTTCCTACAGCAACAACAACACGGGGCTGAAACGGTCACTGCCGCTTGTGGTGGGGGCTAACCTGTCAACATATTTTTTATCTGTTGTAGGCCGTCATTGCACCCGCTACCGTTTCGGGGTGGACGACGGCTGTTGAGACGCGCGTCTCTCTCCCTCGCCCTGTTTTCTCTTTTTTTCTTCTCTTTTTTCTCTTCTGCCCGCACGAGGATGGTGGTGGTGACAAACGTTTATTGATCCAAAAGGGGTGGATGTATGCATCGGCCGGATCTATGAACATCCAGCCCTTACAGATACTGGGTGGGTCCCTAGTACGGGACCACAGTGGCGTTGGCCGCTGCCCGGGCGCGCTCGACCAAGGCCTTTTGGGCCTGCAGGTCATAGCAGCCGAGCAGGGTCGCCTCCCAGTCCTCCCGAGTGGGGTTGGGGTGAGGAGGAACAGCTGGGTTGGATGGGCAAACCCACACCATGTGGTAGATGACCGAAGACTTCTCACAGTGCGGACAACTGCCCGTGAAGGAGGGATTAAAATGTTTTAGTGCTGCCGGGCACAGCAGAGTGTTGGTATAAAGACGGAGTAGAAGCCGCTCCTCCGTCTTAGATAGACCTTTACTCGGGTGAGGGTAAAGGCTATGACAAGATTGATAATGGTGATGGTACACGGCCGCAGTGGTCCACCAGTCCAAAACTGTTAACGGGCTTACATTTCGCGCCCGTGACATAACCCACGCGGAGGAAGTCGCCATTGCGCTGGCAGATACCCACACTGATTCTAAAACAATTATCTCCGACTCGCGAGGGGCCTGTCGGAATGTCGAGCAAGGCTGGGCGCCATACTTAGCCTACCGACTACTTCAAAACTGCACCTACACCGGGGACCCCGCTTACCGGAATATAGTATGGGCTCCTGCTCATATGGGTCTCGAGGGGAATGAGGCAGCCGACGCCGCCGCCCGCGCGCTCTCTTTCCGGGTTTCCATCTCGAGCCCCTAGATCAGGATCTCGAATTCGAATCCGCACGAGGAAGCCGAGGTGGCTCAGCTACAGAGCCGGTAGCAGGAACCTGCATTTTATTTTCCTTTTTCCTTCAGTAACCACAACAACAACAACATCCGCATTGAAGTCGATAGTCATTGATGTTTTCAAGAACGATTGAAGCATACGGTGCTACACGACCATTTCTAATGACCATTGAGAAGTTTCCTTCGTATGCGTTAGGTGGCGTCGACGGTGACGACACCCGCTCTTGAATGTGCTGTAAAACTCGAGAGTGCTCCGAGCAAAGCAGGCTCGGGCTCGAGTGCACCTGAAAGTTGCCTTGTGGCAACCTCTATCTGCATTGAGTTGGATGCGGATTGAGATCAATGAGGAACGAAAGTACAGGCATAATTTCAACCACCTGGGGGAACTTTAACGTGCACTGGCATCGCGCAACACACGGACGCCTCTCCATTTCGGCAGTGAAGGGCTGCGAATAATTTCGACCACCACCTGGGGATCTTCAACGCGCATTGACGTCGCACAGTACACGGAGGCCTCTCCGTTTCAACTCTATAGAAAAAAAAGCTCACGGCAGTCGGATTCGAGCCCGGGTACGCCCGTACGGTCAGTATAGTCAGGCATATTAACCACTACACAACCGCGGCGGGGCTAATAATTTTTTATTCCACTCTCTGCTCAGCTGCAAGTTCGAAATGTCAAGGGTCAGTGAAAGGTAAGAGTCAAGGCCATCACCTTGTGGTGCAAGCCATAGTGGTCTACAAGGTAACACTTCAAATGGTCCTCATGCTCCTTGAAGGTCAAATGAAGATAAAATTGAAGCCAATCTGAAGGCAGGCTCTACCTGTCGTATTGTAGCTTTCAGTTCAAAAGTGCGGAATGATAAGGTAGTGTTATATGAGCTTTCACTGCAACACACAGCTTTCGCTCTATAGCGAGGTTCAAGCCCTGTTTAATCCCGCCCATAAGTTTTTCCAGGGACTATGGAAGCAAGTGCCTACGCACGCAAGCGAGTCACGTGGTACATCACGGGGCTGACCGCCTCCACTCAAATTTACCACCCTGAAGACCTAAGCTCTACGCGGCTATTAAAGGCTTTAAAATTCATATTCGAGGAATGAAAAGGCGCTTTTTAAAACACTATCTGGTATACTCTAACGGCAGCGCTTCTCCAGTCACTCAGGCTTCCTCCTTTTCTCTGATCTGTATGGCATCAAAAACAAAACGTAATTCTCGCGCCAAAGCAGGGAACTCAACACTGGGCTGCATGGTGGTGCATCGGACGCAGTTTGCGCGCGTAGTGCCAGGCAAATTCGCTTTTGTAGTACACACAAATAGAAGTTGCTGCTGAAATGCACAGGGCTCAAGTCTTAGCAATCGTGGCATGGTTGGCGTCGGGACCAGGGAAGGCTTTCCGCTTCACCTCGCATTGCCACTGGTACAGCGACGCGTGCCGCTCTGTACAACCCCTTGTAGTGGCCGCTGAGCTCAGCTGAGAAGAAGGCCAAGCCACTATGGCTCGACTGTCGGCAGCATCACCTACCTTCCGTGTGCTGCGCAATGCACTCTAGCGGAGATTGCTGCCGAGAGTTGTATAAAAGACAAAGAAAGTGACGCTTACCAAAATCCAGCAGCCGCGCTTACAGCGGCTACTGTGTTCCTGAGTTCTAGAGCCCTATGTAGTGACATTATAGTCACCAACGTGTGCAGGGTAATTGGCATTTTCTTCTGAAACTAATTTTAATTTCATTTCTTTCTCCCGCCTACTTGCAGCGTTGCCTCTTACGCGCATAAAGCAGTTGTCTCACTCCCACATTGTCCTCGGCGTAGTATCTCCCACACCTCTTGGGCGTGCGCCCCGCCGCTCGGCTACTGTACCTTAAAGAACCCCAGGTGGTCGAAATTTCCGGAGCCCTCCACTCGGGGGTGATGGAAAAAATTTATGAACATATACACATACAGGAGGAATATGGGAGAGGCCTTCGCCCCGCAGTGGGTATAGTCAGGCTGAGGATGGTAATGATGATGACATGTACAGACGTTTGGCAGGAGCTGACCCAGAGGAAGCCGGCCATCACAAGGACTAGGTGGAGGTCTCTAGTCGGCACCGGCATTTGCCGACACCCGGGCTCGCCAGACGAAGGCCCATTAGGCCTGACCTGTCCTCCCGGGACGCCACCGGGCTGAAGGAGTGCCACCGGAGCAATGCAAACAAGAAGACCTGATTAACTATAGTGAAATAACAATGCACTACAGACTGAGCAGGAGGGTCCTACCACCCCCAGACCCCATGTTAGGCAAAGAGGAAGCAGTAGCATGGAGAAAGCTACAGACGAATACATACCTGAACCCATGTTATAGTCAACCATATATGGCTGGAAATACAATCAGACCTATGTTAATTATGTAATAAAAGGGGATCACTAGATAACATAATATGGGAATGTGCGAAGTCACTGCGCAGCGCTAAAAATATAACTAAAGACACCTCGGAAACACTTCTGCGAAGCTCAGACCCAAGAGCCCAAAGGGAAATTGTTCGACTGGCCGAAGATGCCACCGGAGTCCAAGAGCTAACGGCCCGCAATTAGGGCGACTGTCCCACCTTCCGGGTCTAACCCGCGAAGAACGCAATAGCCACTCTGTTGTACCAATAAAGTTCTCTCTCTCTCTCTTGGGAGGCTGTTATCCGCGGTCTATTTGCGGCGTGTTCGTCTCGAAACCAAGGGGCTTCTGTTCGACCCCTAACACCATCCTAAAGAAATCCTGATTAATATTTGAAAAGACTTGTTTTTTATATTACGGAAACCCTGTCATCAATGTGTTCTTCATTTCGAAATTTGCCTGAATTGCTTTTAAATACAGCTCAGATTATTCAGTGACGAACGACACCTCATATGGCAACGATGCCTACGACGCTGAGTTTTTTATTACAAGGGGCTCTTACGCTACCACGTAAACCATATGTTTGAAATAACGGTGATTTCAAACGAAATCGATCTTCAACAGTGAAACTCACGCCCGTAATAGTAAGAGCCTACAACGACTGCTGACTTCTGAACTACGACTCCTTCAATTACAACTAGCCAACCAGCCTTTACCTTTCCCGTGGCTCTGACTATGCCTCTATAACAGCACATTTCTGTGCCCGACAGCTTTGAAACACTCTAATCTTGGTTTCTGTTGCATCCGGGCGCCCTGAGCGGCGCTGCCTTCAGGTATCTAGAACATGGTGTGGGCCTGAACCTTGTATTCCGCTAACTTCGCTTACCGCATGCAGCCTATCCCGGGAGCGTATTAGCCCGGTGTGTGAGATCTCGGGCTAGTTTGTGTGCCGCCTCAAATACGTTCAATGAAATGCTGGTGGTGTTCGACATGGGGCTCGCGATGTACTGTCACAACCGGTCATGACATCACCAGCCGATTCAAAGAACAATAAAAATTACAAGAGTTCATAGCTGCTGAACCAAATATTGAGCGAAAGCATCAGCTGCGGGGGACCGAACGTGCTTCTCTTTTCCTTCAGTCCACATATAAAGCCCCGCTTTAACCGAGCCGTATGAACGCACCTTAGTGGCCTGTAGGAGTAACGCGAATGCCAGGGTCCTAGCACGCTCATTCTGACTCGTATGGCTGACGGCGTGAGCCAGGGCCCGATTTATCCAACTGTATGACGTCACTCCGTCTGTAGCGCTCCTCGCGGAAGGAGCGGGAGTTAGGCCGCCGTTGGTGCGCACCGCCTGGCATGGCTGAAGGCGCGCGTTGGGCCTCCGGTTTTTGCGGCAGATGACATGACGTCACACCAGGGGTGAAGCTAAAGGTCAATGGTATGCACCGCCTCACTACGCTGAAGGCTTGAAAGTGCAAGTAGTATTGCTTTCGCAATAAAATGTTGTTATGCATCCATCTATCCATGCATATACGAACCTGGTCCCACCAGGCGTCCAATCCAGACGTCCGTGCGTCCTTTCATTTGTCACCTCCTCGAACGCCGCACCACAGAGCAAACAGAAGCGGACCCAAATGTCTAGGAGGCGTTAGTACAGCAGGCATCAGCGGCGTTTGAAATTGATTTACAGGATAGAAAAGTGGCCGTATCTGTCACAATTCTCCATGTACACATGCACCATGCCGTAAAGAAAGGGAGAAATCAGAAACAGTAGTCACCCTCTTTACTCAAAGCATCATTCACCCCCAGATTCGCACAAATATGTAGCAGAATGCGGCACTCAGGCTTTCACCTTTCCCCACTTTAGTCGCCAATAAGTGTCTCGCAATTTTCTTGCCATAGACTGTCGGTTAATTGAATATTGTTTTCGCTTTTGTTTAAGTCTTGATCTGACTTAATATTTTTACGCTGTGTTTTCTGTGTAACTGTTGCCCCTACTTATCATATCTTGAATACTTGCTTTATTATCTTCATAATCTTCTTTTACCACACTGTTTGTTCATTGTGTTTTCTCTCTTGTCATTTACAGAGTTGTTTCTCTTTTTATCACTATCGTGTCTAGGCGTTCTTGTTTTGTTTTGTTCTATTATTATGCAGTGTAATTCGGACTACTACCTATAAATGTCTCATTGCTTGTAAAAGAAAGTGACTTTCGTAAACTTATTCCTCAATAACACACCGACATGCGTACTTCACTGGTTGACCGGCCTAACTGTGTTCTCAAATATTATAGAGGGACGACGGGTAACCGTAAATGAGGTCCCGCCCCTCTGTTGACCGTAAAAGCGGGGGTTTGTGACAAACTCCTTTGTGTAGTATTTTCGTTGCATAAAATCTGTTTATTACCCTTTCGCTTTAACGCATTCCAAGCCTTGCTATTATGGAAACAGATGCCTGCAAGCTTTCTGGAGAGCTTGCCACGTATGTCGAGGACATCCCTTGAGAGACGGGTACAGCTACCCACGCCTTAAGGGTGTCCGGTAATTCGCGTCACGAGTGGCGCATTTTTGTTTTACATTCTCTAAGAATAGCGTAACGAGATGGACGCTCCTATAGAACTGGTTGCTCCGAGTGAAAAAACCAAGGAGAACTACACGCTTACAACGAATGAATGATATAAGTCACCAACGATGCAAAACTTGGCTACCAAGCCAAACCTCTAGGCGCAGCTATATCGCAGGGTCCTCGCGACGGTAAGCGGAGCGTTGCCATTTCAAAGCTCAGATTGCCCAAACTTGAGCCCAAACAGTGCCTCTACTGATTGGTAGCCCTCCTGGATACTTTGCCAGTGAGTGGTCGACAACAACGACGCCCTTTCCAACGCCGAAAACATCGCATTTGCAGTCGACGATTACTAGAGGGCTGCATCCGCTGTGGACTAATGCAAGAAATAGTAGCAAATAACAGCACTGTCATCGAGGTTCTGAGTTTGCGTTTAGGGCGCGTTGAACGAGCCAATCCGGGCACACCTCACCCAACTATTGCACATTACGACGATATGAGACCGTGTAACTCAACATGATCACTCTCAGCGCATGGTGTTAAAACGGACAGTTATACGATTCGATGCTTTACCATGACAATAATTAGCACAACCTTGTTCGCCTCGCAAATAAGATGAGTAAGTTACAAGCATTCAAAGTAAATGACACTTGATGGATGAGCTGCTTGTCTCCACAAACCGGTCGACGCCGGACTAAGGCACAAAGATGACGTGCATGTAACCGCAGCAGGCGATGAGAGCAGTGTACATGCACAACTTACCAATAGAGGAAACTTCTACACTGCTGCAGCCCAACCCCTCGCTTAAATTTGTTCGAGCTGTGGCCTGGGTAACGGGCCTTGCATAATTCACAGAAGCCTCACCTGCCGCTTAAGACAGCCTTGGGAAAACACGGAAAGTAGTCGATATGCTTAGCGGAGGTGATGGGCGCACCACATCCTGCATAGGACTCCTACTTGGTGGAACTATTCTAGGAATATGTATCCAGTTGCTGTGCGCCATGTAATGACCTGAAGCTGACTAAGGGGGAATGTGAATCTAGATTTTATTCATATTTAATGCGGCAACCTTTGTAACGCCTACTAGCGCATCGATGGAAAGCCTTGCAGCATTAAACACCAGTCATCGTTGCATAATCCGGAACAATGACATCCTGATTTCTGCATATCTCAAAGTTTTAACGCTGTGCTAACCATACACTAATCTCGCATGCCGACAGACCTCAAATTATGATCATCGAATTTTTTATCGGGAAAGGCTGCGACAGGACTCTGGATCGCTTTCTACTTACATAGTATTAAAGTAGTTAATGCTTGAAGTCATTCATCGAAAACTTCAAAAGATTTGCACTCATCGCACGAGAATGGTGTCCTGCAATAAGGCGGTTTCTCAAGAAGTTTGCACTCATTTTTCACAATCGCAGACAAAACCTCTTCTTGCCATTATCCTGGCCCACCATAGGCGCTCTGCATAGAGCTATAATCTGGCACAATATTCCCACTTCTGCTTTGCACTATATTCTTGCCACAAAAAATACGACTCGTACGTTTCATCTCGCTTTTTAAGACAAAAGCCTTTAAACGCTAATACTCGGGGTGACCGTTACATCCGAAGGCTGAAACAGTGTCAGATCAGCTGTGACCCTCCCCCACACTGGCGAACACCCTCCTCATTCATCAGCGACAGGTGGAGGCGCCGAAGCGCATGCGCAGCTGTGCGTTGTCACAATGACGTCACCTGCACCGGCAGGCGGAGCGAGTACGCGCTGCGACGGTGCTCCTTAGCCACACGTGGGAGACGGTATAGCTGGCAGCCGACATGGCCGAGCACTAACTGGACGTAGGGCTTCCTGACATTACGTTTGGCAGAAGCCGCCAACTCACGCTTCACATTTCATATGGGAGGGTGATATCATAATCATGCCTGCCAATACCGTTGCATTCACGTTATCCCTAGGCCACGCAGGCGCGTTCATAAGGCTCGGATAAAGCGGGGCATTATATGTTGGTTAGTAGCTTACGCTATCGCGTCATCGCGAAGGTGGGAGTGAAAACAGAGAAAGAGGTGCCGCAGTGAAGGGCTTCCGACCTTCGCCTCATCGCTGTTTAGTGACCCAAAGTGTCCCCTGGAATTTTTTTGTCACTGTTCAGGTTGAAGAGGTCGCATGAAGAAAGAAAAGCAACACAGAATCGAACACTCAAAATGTAACCGAAAAAAAGTTGCTCCAGCTTTAACTTTACTCTTTACTAACGCAAAAAAAAAAAAAAAAAAAACTCTACACCATGTATCTGCTTTGTTTGTGCATCACCGCTCTCAACAGCGGGCCCCCTTCGTGGTATGAAGCCAGAAAGCTACAGCGTTTTCCAAGCCATGGCATACATTTAAGTTGGTAAGGCTATTTAAAAATTTATTTTCGCTACTTAGGGCGTACTTACATTCTCGTATGTGTACGACGTGTCCAGCAGTCAAGTCACAATGCAGGAAAAAAGACTTACGAGCACTCTTTGAAACAAATGGGAAATCACGAAAAGAATAATACAGGAGAGCACCCGCCAGTAATTAGGGCCTCAGGCACCGGGCACCTTTGATCTCCTATTGTTCCTGCTCCAGGCTTATAGGCTGCTCAGCTAATCAAAGAGTGAATAATTTTCTTCTTTTCATGCTGCAAGGTACACTAACCAAGGTCTGCACAATTTCTATTAGTTTTTGCTTTCTTTCCCTCATAGTCGCTCTCGTTAACAAAGGAGCATACCGCAAATTATTACGCAATAAGAATGGCCCACTCTGTGTTAATAACGTTCCCTTCCGTTTCGTTAAGCGTGGCGCGGGTGCGTTATTTGCTAAGGGCAAAGCTTCGTCAAATGGACTGCTCTAATGAGCAAGTTTTACTTTGCAGCCGAGGGGCTGGAATAAGTGGCAGCACTATAAAGGATTGCCAAGCCTTGTACAAAGAGGAATGGAAATGCGCTGACAATGGCACTCTTCTATTTTGCTTTCCTTGTTTTAGAAAGTTCACTGCCACTTCGAAGATTAAAAGATGGCTTCACTTCACTTTTCTTCATGCCTCGAGTGCATTATAACGCCTTGTTTGTTTCCTCATTACCTTTACAAGGCTCGCCACAAATGCAGACTAAATACGGCTGCAAGTATTATAAGGACACTCACCGTGCTTCCCCTCTACTCCGTTCTAAAAAGTGGCGCAACACAAGTGGCGCTCTCAGCGATCTCCAAAGTTAGTTGCTTTCTCGGAATCAGAGCTTTTTACACGTCCGCTTTGTTAGTTCTACGTTTTCCACGCTTAAGTGGACTGTTATCCGCACAGATAATTTAAAGGCGCATGCGGCCATCATTGGAAGGCATTAAGGGCCATAGCTTTGGCAATGAATATATTATTAAAGCACATTCTAAAGCATCTAGAGCCAACATTTCCTGCATGCGTTCAGGGCTAAAGAACCAATCAAGACAAACCGGAACGTTTTGTCGCCAGCGTTTAAGGAATTCTGGTACTTATTTTTCGCGATTTACGCATGACACGCTTCTAAGGTCTCGCGGCATGATGGCTCAAAGCCTGTGCTAAACTGAAATCACGTCCGTGCCCTGTAGATGCCAGAGAACACGGTGAGTCTTCACATGGCATAGTGATCGAGTGATGAAATGTGAGACGAAATGAGGCGCAACATCAGGTCAAATTAAAAGTGGACATCAGGACCGCTACAACAAAAATGGGCTCAGCAACAGGAGAATACTTCAGTGGTGTAAATGATTTAGAGAGTATACCTCTATGCGGTAAGATCTTATAGAAATGGCTGCCCGGAGCCGCTAATCAGGAGCGCATTGAACGCCTAGACCAACTTGTCCTCGGGAGCTTATGAATGATGTGCGGGAAGATTCTAAAGGGACAGATAATTGCTGGGAAGTTTGAAGGCTCTCAATCACGAGGGCCTTTTTTTCCGGAAAGTACGTGTACTCTGGGAGCTTATAAGCCCATTTAAGCGTTCACTGTGCGCAAAGAACTGCAAATCTCCGAAGAGCTGAAGAATCATTCCGACTTTGAAAGCCAGCTATTCTTGGTCGGATCATCGAATCGATGCATCATTTCATTCCGGACTCCAAACGCGCATCAAAGCAGTGAAAACATGTAAACCCACCATTTCCGGAAATTATAATTTTGTCGGCTGGCCAAATTCTGACCACAATTTTACAGGAGAATGCTGGAGTGGTTTGCGTGTATTTTTTACCGACTGGCGTAACTTTCAAGAGCAGCATGCAACGCAGCGAAAGCTACGCAAGTAGTCCGCAAGAAAAAAAAAAGGACAAGTATACCACTACGCACTCGTTTCATGGCTGAGCGGTTACTGCGGAAACGGGCTCTATTCCGAGCATACACGTTTGCAATAACTTGCTTCGCGTGCCTGGACATGTTCGCAGTGTGGATCGTATAGAAAACATCCGCTCCGAAGAGGCTGTTGAGATTGCTGCATTGCGCAGCGCGGAGGGTACCACTGACAGGGTTGCGGGGCAGCGAAAAAGCGACACGAACGAAAACGACAAACAAAACATACAAATCCACTGAATCCGATCTTTTGTCCTTAAAAAAGGGGCTTTTTGTGGAGTTGATGGCAAATGTAAGATGTATTAAGCTTGCAGACAAAACAACTATTATTTTCTCTCGTCGAGAGCAGTCACTATTTTTCATCGCGGATGCGATGAAAAATAGTGACTGCTAGAGCTCTAGCTTTGGCAGTGTTGCACTTGATGTATGAAACGGAGTATAGTACTGTCAAGTCTTTCAGAGGTGTGTGCAAGGCGCCGAATGAATGAATGAATGAATGAATGAATGAATGAATGAATGAATGAATGAATGAATGAATGAATGAATGAATGAATGAATGAATGAATGAAGCTCTGTTCGAGTAGGACAATGTTCGGCATGCACCGTTTGGTAGGCACATTACAGAAACTTGCCTGGAATAGGCTTTCCTTTCCCATCTGAGTCCGAAATACGTTTCAAGTGATTCAGACCGCAGGAAGAATGCCATTTCATCTGTGATGGTTAGGTGAAGGCTTTGGTCCGATAGTGGCTGCCTCGCACTGTCAAAGATGTCTACGCTGCTCGCATTCCAGCTTTAGTAAAACGATGAAACAAGTTTTTAGGTGTGTCTGGGGTCTGCGTCGAGGAAACAAAACATATCTCGAGGCTAAGAACTTTTTTCTGTTTCTAAAGCAGAAGAATTTCCGCATGTCTAGAAAATGATGCCAGCACGCAGCTGCCCATTTCTGAACCCCACTCAAACTACGCTGATGTGAGTAGTCCACTCGTTGCTGATGATATTATAATAAGTAACCGACGCCCGTATATGCCGCGATAAAAAGCTATTTTACAAATCGGAAGCCATGAATTTCTCTTACATTGGTATCAAGAGAGTTAGAAGAAAGAGGCTATTTCTAATAATAGTGCTGAACCCGCCGGGGTGGCGCAGTGGTTACGGCGCTAGACTACTAATCCCAAGGACGCGGGATCGGATCCCGGCCTTGGCGGCCGCTTTTCGATAGAGGCGAAAAGCAAAGCGCCCGTGTGCTGTGAGATGTCAGTGCACGAAGAACCCCAGGTGGTCGAAATTTCCGGAGTCCTCTACTACGGCCTCTCTCATCGCCTGAGTCGCTCTGGGACGTTAAACCCCGCAAACCAAACCAACCAAACGAAACCATTAATAGTGCTGAAGACAACGACAGTTCGGAGTCCACGTTCGTGCAGCATAAAACGACGTGGACTCCATCCAGACTATAGGAACTGCAGTACCGCCCTTAAACGCCTCACATGAAATATTACAATTAATACTTCTATGTTCTCTTTGATTTTTCTTACAAATGCCGGCATCAAATAAATGTAATATTCATTCTGCTGCTACTGTACACGTCAGTTGTCAAAGGGACGCATGTCGTTACGTGCCAAACCTCTCAAAATGCATGCCATGCTGACAGCAAAGATCCAGTGTTCTGCAAGGGCAGAGCCAGGGCCGCCAATGAAAGCCTAACAGTTCAAGCACAAAAAAAAACTTCGCGCCCATATTTCGCTAGCGTAAATTGCAATAGGTTCGTGAGAGAAGCTGCTTCAATGGTTCCCCCTCTGTCTAGACAGTGTCTGCTGCTAAGATTGACTACGTAATGACGATAGGCAACTCGCATGTGGAGGCTGGGTACATGAGCATAGACCAACTGCAGGACTGAAGCAAATTCATTTGTACCGCAATGAACGTCACTGGGCTGAAAATCACTACAAAGGGAACCTCAGTTTTACGCGGCAGTGCGCTAAGCCCTTTGAACCCATTAATGGCAGTTCGCTATGCTTCGATGAGTGACAGGAGTTCTGTGTTCACAGGTTATCTCCGAACCGAAATCGCCTTTAATTTTACGTGAAGGTAGAGGTGTGTTTTATCGTAAGATTGCCTGCGTTTTGACCTAGGCAGCATCATGCATTAATTAGTGGCGACTAAAACATTTCTTTGTGGTTGCATAAAAGGGAACAAAAAATTTTATTTCAACGTTTCCAACCACACTGAGATGTAAACACATTGCTCATTAAGCCCGCCTTGGCGGTGCAGAGTATTTACCACTGGTTCTCTAATTACATGGTCGCTGATTCGACCCCGGCCTCGAAGGCTACATTTCGGTAGCAATAATGTAAAATTCCAGAGGCTTAAGCTTGTGCAATCCTAGTCAACTAGTGAAAGAGGTACTTTTGCGTACTTTATCTTTGTAGGTGATAGATACACATAATATTTTTGCTGTCTTCTCACTTGTTGTTAACACCGCTTTGCGCATCGAGTCTCAGCCTCAGGCAACTGCCTCGGATCATTCTCGCTATCCATTTGCAATGCATACTGAATTCAGCTCGTTCATCGCGAGAATTACACTATTAAACCGAATGACACGTACGGTACTGCCAATGCCACACACATCTTTAATATCTCGACGTACGGTACTGTCGATGTCACAGACATCTTTAATATGACCAAAAGAAAGACAAGTAGTTTTAAGAACATGCGTGGCCGAGGGGGAGCGTGTCTGACTCCTGTATCCAAGAGTACTGGAAGACCTCGCCGTCCAATCTCAGAGTTTAAGCCCGAGTTGGCAGCGCCTGCCAATCAAACTTCAGACATACACCTCCTGTTTATCTGATTTATCCCGCAAAGTAGTGATTTCGCATTACAAATTATGGGGGACACTGAATCTCCGCTTTTAAGGGTCATGACGCGATAGCATAGCTACCACACCACACCGCTTTAACCAGGCCACGTGTAAGTGCCTGCGTAGCCTTGGCGTAACGTGAATACAAGGCTTCTGGCAGGCGCTAATTCTGGTATCACCCTCCCCTATGAAAGGAGAGACCCGAGTTGGCAGGTTCTACGTCAACCCTGCGTCGAGTCAGTATGCGGCCATGTGTCAGCTGCCAGCTACCGTCTTCTAGCTCCATACTCGTCATTTTTCACTCTCAAAGCCGACCCTAACCCGCCCCCCTTCCCCTCTAGGCCTCAGGTCATTCTCATGAATAAAGGTTTATGAATGAATGAATGAATGAATGAATGAATGAATGAATGAATGAATGAATGAATGAATGAATGAATGAATGAATGAATGAATGAATGAATGAATGAATGAATAAACTCTGATGACTTGGCCGGCGGCGATGCCGACGCCGGGTTTTCTGGTGAACGGAGCCTTTAACCCTATAGCGTTAAAACAGCGATGTGTTGAGCGATTCTGCAGCACATGGAAACAATTACAAGGGTTCAACACTGCTGAACCAAATATTGAGCGAAAGCATTAGCTGCGGGTGACTGAGCGTTCTTCTTCTTCTCTTTTTCTTCTTCCTCAGCCCACATATAAAGCCCCGCTTTAACCAAGCCGTAGGAACGTGCCTTTAGAGGCCTATAGGGGCAACGTGAATGCCAGGGTCCTAGCAGGCTGATTCTGACATAACAGTCCCATGTGAAACGAGAGACCCAAGGTGGCAGCTCCTGCCAGCCCCTGTGTCACGTGAGGTGTGACGTCAGGCCCTGCGCCGCGGCTGCGACCGTGTTACGCTGACCGCTTGAGTTGGTAGCCCACGGCTCACCCTAGTGTCACGTGGGGTGTGATGTCACAGCGTCACGTGGGTAAGGCGTGGCTACCGGCCGCGCTACGCTGAAGGCTCGAAACATAGAGTAGTATTGTTTTCGCAATAAAAAAAATTAATGCGCAACCCTCCATTACGTACAGTGTCTCTGAAAGCCTGATTTACTTGGAGGCGTCGAAACCATAGGCTCCAATCCACTGCATTCTTATAAAATATAGATCAAAACGTATATGACCTGCATTCTGATGATATTGGACATGTCGGCAGAAATTGTTCCCAATAGCGTTATCTGGTCAATTGACTAGATAAAACTCCTGAAAAGCGAAGGTCACCGTAGCTTTCTTAAGGGCAATGTAGGGCGGAAGGTGAAGAAAACACTATAGTGAAATAATTCGAGACGAAAACGCCAGCGTTATATAGAAGGAAATTCTTCAAACACCTTTCTTCTCGATGCTTTCATGGCTCATATATTCTCCCTTCCCACCCCTTTTAAGCACACTGAGTGCTTTCGGTCAATAACCAGTGATAAAAAATTACACGGAGAAGACTTGAGGGCAATGTCCTATGCAACGTCGGTAATCTAAGGTCGATTGAGTACGCAATATCAAACAAGCCCGCGGCACTTACGACCGACGTACTTCTTTCCTTCTGGCGTGAGCCTCTCATCAGAGCTCGTTTTCTGAGTGCCGGTTTTTTTCTTTGTGTATGTTTCCACGCGATGTATGCCTGCGAGAGAATTAAGTAAAGAAGGGCCACTTCCACAAGCACAAAACAAACTACAAGCCTCCAAGGTCACTTGTTCCTTAGCTTCACGCGGTCCGGAGCTCATCGGCCCGTGTGTACTGTTATGTTGGAAATTAGCTGCAGTCACTACGCCAACTCTTTTTCTCGTGCAGTTCACTTCATAGTGAGGAGTAGACACACTGATCTCAGCTACATGCTGAGTTAGTGTTTTTCTTCATGAACTTCCCTCGTGCATTTCTGACATTGCAAGGCTTCCCTGACAAACTGTGAGGCAAGCGCCCCTTGCGAGGCGAGCGCTCATTTTCTCATGTCATTACGATGGTGCCAGGCGCTGACAGCTGCAGAAGGCTGCAATGAGTTCGTTTCAGACTTTTATTGCGCAACATGGGAACACATGAACGAACATGGAGTCTGCAGAGGACTTCGCGAGCCCACTTTGAGCTTGACGCCTAATATACTGACTTGTCCGACATCTAAACGCTGTCAGACTTTGAAACTCGCTACGTTATTTTTTTTTTTTTCAGCACGAATACGAACGCAAAGAGTAACTCACTGAAGTTGTGCATCCCCTGTGCGGTAGCGTATTCCTTTTTTGTAGTCCTGACTTCCTCAGCGAGCGCAGTTATGATTTCAAGCGACTCATATACTGTCATAAGGCAACGCTTTATCGGGTTACCACCATGTGCATTTGAAAACCAAGCTGGGCACACATAAACTCCGCAAGCTATGCATTTAAGAGTTTGACGTCAGAGCATTAATGGCTCCCGTATTCACGTCCTCTAATGTTCTCTAAGGGATGCTCCTTCGCGTACTAGCACTTCACTACTAACCCGCACTCTATAACTCCTTACATTGTACTTGTAGTTATATCTTGCATATATTAATTGCAAGCTACCGTATGATGCGAGACCAACCGACCTAGTTACCTATAAATTCCTCCTTTAGTCAAGCCGCATGGACTTGTCTGCAGGGTAGTACCGTGCCCGACGCGCAGTGTATATAATTAAGTACCACGTGCAGAAGTACTGTGTCTAACTCGAGACCCAAGGGTCCTGGAAAGTTAAATTCCATTTCCGCACTCCCCATCTCAAAGGAGAAGCTCGAGTTGACAACGCATACCACGTCATGCCTCACTACGTCGCGCAAACCCATCGACCAGCCAGTGCCTGGCAGTGAATAACTACCACCTGTCAAGTAGCACCTGTCAGAGCTATATGCCTATAATTTTTGCTCACAACACCGTCCACGCTGACAGCGCCGGAATTGAACGCTATAGCGATGAAATGCCGCATTGGCGTTGTCATTGTCGGCCTTATAGGATAATAATCAGGAGCGTGGCTTTGGCAGATGGTAGTAGGAAGAAGATATGGCCTAGCACTTATTCGTCTGTTGGTTGTGTGATGCAACGATAACGCATGCTGTGACAAAGTTGGCAGGAGCTACCAACTCTGTTGATTTGAGGTGGGAAGGTGGGATAGGAATCAATTTGAGAGATTTTGGAGACATACGCCTAGTCCTTACCGGCGACTCTGTGGGGCTTATTTAATGTGCAGCTATATATTTGCGTCAGTGGTCGCTTCGTTTAGTAGCTGGACCAGGTGCTAGGTTTTGGCGGCGCGCTAATTCGAAAGTGTGAGATACTGCAAGCGCAAGCTAAATGACTGGTATACTGAGGCGAGAAGAAACTACACATACGCGAACAACGAACTGAAAGGGAAGGCGCAGATGGGATCCATCCAAGTTATCGCGTCATGCCCTCAAAGGTGGAGATTTAAGTCTCCCTCATCATTTTTTCTCCAGAACGGGGCCTTTCGCACTATCGCGGATTCCGCTGGTCCGAGTGGATGTATGGCTTTCATGTAATTGTCGAAATCCTCGTAGACATTACGTTCTCAATCAGGGAAGAGTAGTCATAGCTAGTAGGGAACTTCGGTTTTAATGGCTTAAAGGCATCTTTAGCCCAAAGATTCCCATGTCATAAGATATTTTTCGCTTATACAAGGTAACATTAAGAACCCATTTCAGAGGTACAGCACTACTCAATGCAAAATTCGAGCACCCTAAATTCTATGTCGATAGAACGAACTTCAACTAAACTCGAGGCCAAACCAAGACAAGTTTTGTGGACCATTTCACTTTAAAACAACCCCATAGCACTTCTTTACTCTTCAGTCAGTGGAAACCTTGTTACCTCCCTAATCTCCTGAGAAAATCTGGGTAGCTCGCACGGGAAGTTCAGCTGCCACAGGATGTTGCGGTTTGCCGGCCCAGAGAAGCCTGCAGTGCTACTTATCGAACGCCGCCGCCACCCCACCCTACTCTCAGGCAATGCTGCCGCATTCTGTGACGTATGTTGGTCCGAGTAGCGTGCTCCCTGTCGTTGGTCCAAGCTGAATAGAGGTGGATCTAGTGAATACGCGGTGCAGCCAGTAATTGTGATGGAGATAACAAAAGAGAAAAAAAAAGGATAATAGAAAAAAATGAAGCAAAATGCTGTAAGACATGCCAAACTATTCCTTCACAGGATGCAAGCAGCCTTAATTGCCTCCATCTTTTTATTCCGTCAACACTGCACGACCGACTGCTTCACCATAATACCAGCCTGTGGTCAGAACGACGAGCCCAGGAGCAAAGTGAAAAAAGTGGTTATGGTTTTGGTTTGTGTGGTTTAACGTCGCAAAGCGACTCAGGCTATGAGAGACGCCGTAGTGGAGGACGTCAGAAGTTTCGACCACCTGGGGTTCTTTAACGTGCACGCGTGCACTGACATCGCACAGCACACGGGCGCGTTAGAGCGAAACATATGCGAGCTTTAATGACGAGCTTTTCGAGACCAGCAAAGCTGAGAAGCCCGTCAAGCATAAAGAAGAAACCTGTTGTGGGTGCAAACAGAGCTACGCTTGCGACCGTAACAAACTGCAGTCACAAGAATCGCGTGTGTACCCATGAAGTATAGCCATTGAAACAGCCGCGTATGCGCGAACCTTAGCTACGCCATTCTGAAATACTTTGTTGGGCGAGTTGGTACTTATTCATTGTTAATATAAACAGCGCGAACAGCTTCGTGTTCGCGCTGTTTATATTAGCGATTCTGAAGCCATGAAGCGCGAAAAATGATTTCGGATGCGGGGGCCATTTCAGTAATCAATTTTGTTTTGCACCGGCTCGGTCCAAGACGCCCTGCGATAAGCCGGTACTGTATGAACACACCATGAGAAATTGGTCGATGCATAGGCCAAGCACATACTAGGCTGCCCTCTCAAAAATATATTAGCCACGCACATTTTCAACTTGAAAATGCGAAAACTTTCGTCAGCAGTTCATCCCTTTACAATCCGAATTTCTGGAGTCGACGCAACTGCGACGTTTAATGCTTGCGAAGAGCTAAACGCGGCCCAGTTCTTCCACATTCCCGTCACGCACTGGCCGACGGTGTCTGAAGTTGCCGAAGACTAAGTGGCTTTGGCGCCGACTCTTTCGGAGACTTCGGCGATAACAGCAGCTGCAACGGCATCCTCACGATGTAAGTGCAGAGTAAACAAGTTTACTGAGACCGCACCATCCACCTGCCGAGGTCTCAAGTACTTTTTTTTCCCGCTGACTGTGTGCCTTACGCTCCACAAGCCGCATTTTCGTGCGCCACAGATGAAAGCCGCTGCTTATACCAAGGGGCCTTCAAAAGTGAAGCAGAGCTTCCAAAGTTTTCTTTCAACTTGTCTAGAGCAAATGCATTTTAGCTTTACGCCAGTGCGTCTTCGGAAAAGTTTATCTCGCTTTCTGAGAACCTGCTATTACTCTTCTTCTCATATGAGGAAGCGCCTTCGGGTCTAAGGTTCTTTCAGCCGTTTATGCCTCATCTGAGCGGCTTGAAATTTTGTTAGCTGAACTCAGCTGTTGTCGCACATCGATCTCACACGTATATCACGTCCGCTGCTTACCACAGAAACGATCACGTATATACGCAGCTGTACTTGCCCTGAGATGATGAAGTATTACAACTTCCACACTACTTTACGCGTGCCCCACGCTAGCTAACACTTACTTCGAAAGTCAAGAGCCAGGCCGCCAAACTCGTGTTGACAAGCTACCCTCAAGCACATCCTGCTGCCCATGGGGCTCGCGTTTGAGCCACCACCAAGCCAGCGTTTCTCGAGTCCTCTAGTTTTCGCAAGTAAACACGTGGAATGCCGCACTCCTGCGTCGGGTTGCCGCTCTTAAAGCCTTTGATTATCGTAAGACGGGCGATCATAAAAGTAGGCAAAAGTATTTACCAGCACTCCATTAAGAGTAATCAGGATTGTGACAGTGTAACGTTCTACAATAGTGGAGTAACGCACTGCAAACAACACGGGCCGGTTGTTGCGTCTTGACCGAGTCAACATTCCTCACTCATCAGGAGAGCTGGGCCTTATTAACTGCGTATGCATCCGGCGGCTGCATAGTAGAGGTGCTTCAGATGACTTGAGCTCAAGCAGCACTAAAGGTAGCCAGGCGTCCCAGCGGATGTGATTGGTTCAGTAAGTTAAAACCATTTTTCTGGATGCTTTCAGAATATCACCACTGCTAATTGTGCGCTTTCTTTCTCGCTGTGCTGATTGTGAAGGTAAAAAGAAAGTTACGTTCACAATGCATAAAAATAAATAAAGTGCAAAATATAGGATATTTTAGCCAAGCTTTGAAACGGGAAATTTTTACCTGGATAGGAAGTAATTCACAGGGTTGAAAGTCAGTGCTGTATTAAAATATTAAAACGTCAGAGTAGATAGTGAGTGCAGAAAGAAAATGTCATAGCCTGACTGCGAAACCTGCAAACGCGTTACATAGCGCGGCTGTAAATTCTGATTTACGCGATATTCTGGATCTTTTTATAAATGTATAGTAATAAAACGACTTTGAAAGAATTGTACAGACCTTCTATATAGTAAAAATGTTCCTCTGAAAGTAACAAAGCGCTTCTTTAGCCAGACCTTGGGGCCATCTTGTCGTCTGACCAACTAGCTTGACTTTCAACGGTAGTATCTTGGGACCATCGATGTCGGTGCGCACAGGATGCTGTCACAAACAATGGTGAAGAAGGCGTGATTTCGAGATGCGCCGCCCATACAGTAATCATAGAAAACGCAGTCGAAGGAAGCTGGGACTCAGATGAAGAGGTGAGTTAGGTTTACCTCCTTGGTTTTCGTGACTGTTGAGGCTCAAAGCGGGAATAACTGGACGAAATAAGGTCTTACATGTCTTATCCCTGCAGAAGCCGCAGTTTGACTAATCACGATGAAGTAAGTAGCCGTGGTGGTAGCAATGGCAACGATGAAGACGACCTATGACTGCAGTGGGCCGTAGTACCAGTGATGCTTGTGCGGCTTTTGCGACGGCATAGTTACCGAAACTGACCTCGTATGATATAGCTGAAAGTTCAATTAAAGCAGCCCTGACCAATGAAGCTTATGCAAATAATGCATAATTAGTAGTCAAATCTACCGGCCTGCTTTAGTGCGTCAGAGAGCTGTGTTCTATGAAGGAAATGTTGGAGATAGCTGTGGCATTTACATTCGCTTCTTTTGCTTCGCAAAAGTGCAAGCCCGTCTTGAACTCAAATTCGTCCTGTTTTTCGCGCACCTGTTTAGGGCACCCGCACGGTGCCCTAAACAAGTAGCCGTCCAAAAAGCACAATTGCAGGCTCATTTTATTTATCGCTATCCTTTGTACGCGCACAGCTGACAAATTACAGGATTCGATTCAAAATAGAGGCGTTCCGTTGCTGCTCTTCTTTCTCCCGACATTGGTTTCCCCTTCCTTTTTTTTCTTTACTTCATACGCTTCGAAGATGTACTCGCCTGGAAACTGGACAGCTATGTTCTAATGATATTGCTGATAGTTTGAGTCATCTGGTAAAGATGCCTTGTTTTCAAGCCTAGGTACCAGGCTCTATTCACCGGAATATCAGCATTGGGGGATTTCTGGGTATTCAGGTTTGTCGAATCCCTTGTAGTTTTGTAATACCTAAACACTTCCGCAGTCTTCTACGGGTCTACGTTCTTCTCAGTGGGTAAGCCAAGGACGTTCTCAAGAACTGAGCATTGCAGAGTCAAATCTTCATTTGATCGCCGACGAGGTACGAAGAACCTGGCAGATTTACTTCTGTTAAAAAGCATAATCTGCTATTGCACTTTTCACTTTCTTTCGGGGGCTTAGTCGAAGCTTGTCTGCGCAAGAGAAAGCAAAAAATAGTTTTGAAAATCGAAACTTCCAATTGTTTGGTAGTTCTTGCCATTTTCTTTCCTACAACATGTGCGTCCTTCTACATACCCAAACATATTATCTGTGCAGAGAGGTTTTTTCCCCGGGAAACCCATAAACTGAAATGTCGTCAAAAGATCAGTGATTGCACATTATATTAAAAAAGCCACTTACAGAAGTAAAAGTATGTGAATAAAACACAAATAAGTGTTCGGTGAATAACCTTTATACTTCACACACCTAGTGTTATTTCTACACGTAGATCTCAGGTGTCCCATTGAAGTGAAGACAGCAGAATGTCCACAGAGGTGTCGTTATGAGGCAAATTTCAGCTAGTTCAATCTGGACTTATTCGAGCTTAAAGGTTTAAAGATCGATTATTGTATGCTATTGCATCAATCATATGTCTCTCCGGACATCGGCCCTGCCTAACCATTTTCTGGAGTAGTAACGTGAAATTAAATCATTTCAGCATAATAAAAATAAATGAATGAGTGAATGAATGAATGAATTAATGAATGAATTTTGTTTTCAGTATGAAGGGGGATGGACTGCAGACGAAAAGCTACAACTCCGTAGCTTGAAAGTGTCTTTGACATTACACAAAAGTAACATAAATAATACAGTGTCATACCGGGCAGTTCGCAAATCGACAGGAATTATATGCAAGGCAACATACATATAATAAATAACGTTGGTGAACCATCAAACTCAATAACGTAAGGAAAAATCAGCAATAGAAACAACTCCGTTGCACAAAAGTTGCAAAGTCGTAACTTTAATACCCTCACAGATGTTTTACTTTAAGGCAAATTTGTTTAGCAAACGAGGCAATTAAAACTGCAGCACCTGCCTTCCGGAGTTTGTTCTTGTGTGTGGCACATCAATATTTCATTGCAATAGAGTAAAGCCATGTTTCTCTTGCTTTGAACTTAGCGAGGGACTTAAGGAAAGCTGCTGTTGTCGGATAAGAGAACCTGATATTATATACTAGCTGGTATTCAGAGGAATTAATACGAATTTGCTTGTTCTGAAGGAAAACAGTCAGCTGTTTAAGCCGTGTAACTAACCACGGCAATTAATCAAATCGCTTTCTTTTGAAGCGTTAGTGTTTGTTTAATGTTAGTGCTTGATAGGGCAGCCAAGACCAAATGGCAGTAGTTGGAATAACATTTAAATATTACATTTCAGGTTATAAGTTTTAAATTGGGAAGAAATTGAGAGCGGCATCTACAAAAGACGCAGTCATACTGTGATGCACTCTTCTAAATAATTACGCTATGCATTCAGTCCATTTTGGAACCTGCATCAAAGATGACGCCCAGTCATTTAAATTTGTCGACAATTTCTATTGTGGTATTATTAAGCAAAGGGGCACTGATAATGTTACTTTAATGTTGATGAGTCGACAGAAACCTGATAAAAATTAGTTTATATTGACAACAAGTTCGTTTGACCTGGACCATCTGTTTAAAAACTGAAGAACAGTATTTCCTCTTTTTAATAGATTACCTGCTGATGAGCAAATAAGGAAACAAAATTGCATATTCGGCATACAGATCATGTCTAACGTTGGAAGAAATTTCAGCTATATCATTATTAAAAGCATTAACAAGAAGTGAACCCAAAAGGCTACCCTGGAGAGCTCCGAATTGTACAGCTTTTAAATAAGAGAAGTTGCCATCGATAGACATAGCCTGCTTACGCGTACTTAGACACCAGTGACACAGCTTAATACAAAAGCGACGGATACCGTTGATGTTTATGAAGTAATATTTCGTGGTTTAGAAGATCAAAAGCATTAACAAAGTTACAAGTGTACCTTTTCTCGTGCTCTAAAGCTAGTGCCCTCTGAAATAATTTCTTTTTGCAACAGCAGAGCAGATTCTGTGGACTGCCCTTCGCGAAGACCAAAGTGATTGCTAGATCTTAAATAGTATTTAAAGAAGTAGTTCACAGCTCTTTTTAATTATATATTTCGTTGGAACTTCTGGAAAAAAAAATACCCGTAGACAAAAAAATTTGGCGGTAATTAGATATCTCGTTTTATCTCCTGTCTTAATGACAACTGATACCTTGACGTTTTTACTCTTGAGGTGACAATGGCAAAAGATATGGACAAGTTGAAAATATACGCCAAATATGGTGCAAAGATGCAAGCTACAAATTTTATAGCCCTTATTTGAAGGCAGGCATAATCAAACGAATGAGTTGATTTATGGTTCATAAATATCAAAGAAAACTTCCTCAGAGTCTGTAGGAGGGAAGGTGGCAGAGTCTGCGGTGGTGTTAATCAAAAGCTGCGGGCCGCATCAGAACTACCCATTGGAATAAAACCGGGGAAAAAGCTATTGAATTCGTCTGCAAAACAAGAAAGAGATAGGACTTGCAATTGATTATAGGCTTTCCCACATTCATCGTTCCGCACTTTCTTTCGAAATTATTTTGTTACCACTCTTCAAAATTTCTTAGGACCATCCTATGTTTCAAAGTGAGCATTTTTAGTATTCTTAGTTTGCCCTTCTTTGTTCATTATTTAAGTTATTACGATACTGTTTAAGCCAAACTAGGCCTGCGGGCTCACGGGTGCACAGAAAGCGCTTGAAAGGCTTATTTTACGGTTCATTATTTTGAGATGGAGAGAATTAGCCAATGGCTTTTGGAATTCAACGGTGGTAATTTTTGCTTTCAAAGGAAAACAATTATCAAAGAAAAGGTTTAGCGTAGTTATCAAAACGTTATAGCACACTTCATGTATAAAGTAATCAAATATTCGCCTTCAATCAGCGCTACCAATTTTCAAAAGCCGGATAAGCTTTCGTTGATAAACCATAATACAAGTACGAGGCATAGAAGCAGATATTTCACAATGATCGCTAAGACCACAAGCAATTTTCGATCGCTGGCCAAACGGGAATTATTGTCAACAACAAAGAGGTCAAGAACACGAAATTTTCGTTGTAATTCTAGTTTTATTAGGTTTAAAACCCTGTTTGAAGAAATCGTTAGTTGAAAATTGGTATGAACGCTAGAGGACTAATAACACTAATATTAAAAATCCCTAGTGATTATTGCGGGATATATTTCTCGGCACTGCAAAGTTCAAGGTGACTTGCAAAGATTTTCAGAAACTTATCAATTTCCGGACTGTACATCACAGCAACAATCCTATTTTAAAGAGGCGCTCTTAGCGTTTTGTACTCGGAGGACATGACAGAAAAGGCATTCATCAAACCCTCTCAGTTAATAAAATTAGTGTGTGGTAATCTTCATCGATATAACCACTGACATGCGTCGCGTGCTGCCGCTCTCAAGGACGAAGAAGTTGTTCGCTGCCTTGCTCTTTCGCCACGCCTGACGCTTCGCTGCGAGTCTCCCCTGAGCGGCTGGAATCACCTGGGTTCACCGAATAAACACACCCCTACAATTGGTGCAGGTGCTGCTGGGTACGTTCCCATCCACCCTGGAACTTAGAAGCCGCACGTTGACCACTGCTTCCACCATGCCAGACGAGACCACCTCGACATCGGCGCCCCTACCAACCACGGTACTGTGTTCTGGCGTTCTACGGCAGCGTGATCCATGCCTCTTCAGTGGCACGGCTGACCAAGACGTCGACGACTGGTTGTCGGCGTATGAACGTGTCAGCAGTTATAACAGATGGGACGACACTATTAAGCTAGGTAACGTAATCTTTTACCTGACCGACGTGGCGAACCTCTGGTTTCGCAACCATGAGGCAGACCTGCCATCTTGGTCTGCATTTAAGAAGAATTTTTCGGAAGTGTTTGGCCGTCCTGCAGTTCGCAAACTCCGAGCAGAACAACGCTTGCGTGAGCGCACACAGCATGCCGAAGAGTCATTCACAAGTTATATAGAGGACATCGTTGACCTGTGCAAACGTGTCGACCCAGTAATGTCCGAAGCGGCTAAGATCGGACACATCTTGAAAGGTATCTCCGAGGACGCGTGTCAGATGCTCTGGCTGAAAAATCCTGCCTCCGTCAGTGAAGTGATTAAACTTTGCCAGAGCTACGACGAGCTTCGAAAGCAGCGCGCTTCTACCCGGCGGTCCGGTTTTAGAGACGACACCATTTCTACACTAGCACTGGGTGGTTCTACTTCATCTGAGGACAGCCCTTTGATTCAACAGATAAAAGCCTTCGTTCGCGAAGAGGTCGCCCGCCAGCTATCCCTGGTCCCTCAATTACAAGACACTGGTCGCCTTGTTCCTGACATGGCTCCGTCTTTGGCCCCTACCATACGGCGTGCCGTGCAAGACCATATCGCTGATGTCCTTTCGCCCAGTTCCGTGCTCTCGCCCAGCCCAGTGCTTCCGACCAGCCCCGTGCCACCGCAAGTAACGGCACCACTAACGTACTCCCAAGTTGCGGCCAGGCCGCTAATGCCAACCGCACCTGTTTCCTACCAGGCCGCCCCTTCCAACCATCCTTCACCATCGCCTGGGTCGGCGTTCCATGTCCGTATTCCAAGGGTACGCCAACGCCCTACGAACCCTTGGCGCACCGCAGACAACCGGCCAATTTGCTACTCTTGTGGGCTGCCGGGCCATGTAGCCCGTCTTTGCCGCCAACGCCTTCCACCTTCTTGCCCTGTCCCCTGGAACTACACGTACGACGCCGACCAGCCCTCGCCGAGAACTCAACCCGGTTCCGAGTTCGTTCCTCGGGACAATCAAACGTATACCTCTCGCCGATCATCTTCCCCTCGTCGCCGTTCACCATCACCGCTTCCCCGACGTTCTACCGGCGCTGTTGAGGGAAACTAACAGTCGCAGTTCCCGGGGCAAGAACTGCGCTTGGTTCGAACTCTTCAAGTCCTCCGTCTTCTCCCGCAAACGTAATACAAGTGTTCGTCGACGGTGTCGCAATACTCGCTCTTGTTGACACGGGCGCTGCCGTATCCGTCATCAGTGAATCTCTTTGCCGTCGTCTTCGCAAGGTGACCACCGCACTACCCGACTTTTCGCTTCGCACCGCTTCATCCCAGCGCATTCATCCCTCAGCAGCGTGCACGGCCCGTGTTCTCATCGAAGACGTCTTATACACCATCGAGTTTATTGTACTGGCTCACTGCTCACACGACATCATCCTGGGCTACGATTTCCTTTCCGCTCATCATGCCGTTATTGACTGCGCCCGCGCGGAAGTTTCCTTTTTACCTCTTTGTGATACCGTCTTGTGTGACGTCCCTACCCGGCCTGCAAAACTCCTCGTCGCCAGTGACACAGACATTCCTCCATTTTCTGCTGCCCTCGTTCCACTCTCCTGTGAAAGCGTTATTAGTTCGACTGTCTTCTTCACACCTTCCGACACCGCTTCACGCCATCCCTGCCTCCTGCTTCCATTTGCTGTCCTCAAGTTCGAAGATGGCCTTAGTGCAATGTACGTCTCAAATCCATTTTCGTGCCCGTCCGTCCTGCTACGCGGCGAGTGTCTCGGTCGTATTGAAGAATTTGATCCCGAGCTTGTAAATACTCTTCCTGCAACGCCTACTTCATTAGACGTTAATGTGCTCAGCTCTTGCGATACAGCGACCGCTTCGACACCACCCGATGTTCTTCAACAAGCTATTGACGCAGATCTCCCACCCGCACAACGCGATCAACTCGCTGCTCTTCTACAGAACTTCACTTCTGCCTTCGACCTTCCTCACACTGCTCTGGGTCGCACGTCTGTCGTTACGCACGCAATCGACACTGGTACAAACGCACCTTTACGACAGCGTCCTTATCGCGTGTCGGCCTCTGAGCGCCAAGTCATTGCTGACAACGTGGACGACATGCTTCGCCGGGGCGTCATACAGCCATCTAACAGTCCATGGGCTTCTCCGGTTGTTTTGGTCACCAAGAAAGATGGTTCCATCCGGTTTTGCGTCGATTACCGTAGGCTTAACAAAATCACGCGCAAAGATGTCTATCCTTTGCCGCGAATCGACGACGCCTTGGACTGTTTACAGGGAGCCGAGTATTTCTCCTCTTTGGATTTGCGCTCCGGCTACTGGCAAGTACCGATGGCTGATAATGACCGCTCGAAAACTGCCTTTATAACACCGGATGGATTATACGAGTTCAACGTTATGCCCTTTGGCCTCTGCAATGCCCCGGCTACTTTCGAGCGCCTGATGGACACTGTTCTTCGTGGACTCAAGTGGCAGACCTGTCTTTGTTATCTGGACGACATCGTAGTTTTTTCTGCCGGCTTTTCTTCTCACCTTCTCCGCCTAAAGGATGTCCTCACGTGTCTCGCCGGCGCTGGGCTTCAGTTGAATTTGAAGAAGTGCCACTTTGCCGCCCGAAAACTCACAATTTTAGGCCACGTAGTTTCTAAGGACGGCATTCTTCCCGACCCCACCAAACTTCGCGCAGTTGCAGAGTTCCCGAAGCCAACCTCCCTGAAGCAGCTTCGGAGCTTTATCGGCCTCTGCTCCTACTTTCGACGTTTCATCTTGAACTTCGCCTCTATCATCGCTCCTCTGACCCAGCTCCTTGCCGGCAGCTCCGACCTTTCCGCCTGGACTCCAGCCTGCGATAAAGCCTTCGACACTTTACGCCGCCTTTTGGTTTCGCCGCCCATTCTACGCCACTTTGATCCGGCTGCGCCTACGGAGATCCACACTGATGCCAGCGGTATTGGGCTTGGTGCCGTCCTTACCCAACGTAAGCCTGGTTACAGCGAGTATGTTGTGGCATACGCCAGCCGAACATTGACAAAGGCAGAATCTAATTATTCAGTCACAGAAAGGGAATGTTTGGCCATTATTTGGGCTATCGGAAAATTTCGTCCTTATGTGTATGGTCGACCGTTTTACGTTGTGACCGATCACCACGCTTTGTGCTGGCTTGCCTCTCTGAAAGACCCATCCGGTCGCCTTGCTCGCTGGGCTCTTCGTCTCCAGGAGTTTGACATTCATGTCATTTATCGATCAGGCCTAAAGCATACGGACGCGGATGCTCTTTCCCGCTCGCCATTGCCTAGAGATAATTCGTCTGACCACGTCTGTGCCTACGATTTGTCGACTCTTACAACTATCGACATGGCTACCGAGCAGCGGAATGACCCCTGGATCAATGCACTTTTGGATTTTCTCTCAAGTCCTACTCCCGGTCGTTCATCCAAAGCGCTCGTCCGCCAAGCCCACCACTTCTCCATTCGTGACGGTCTTCTCTATCGCCGCAATTATTTGCTTGATGGACGGAAGTGGCTTCTAGTCATCCCGCGTCATCTCCGTGCCGACATTTGTGCTGCGTACCATGGTGACCCACAATGTGCTCACGGTGGCGTATTGAAAACCTACACGCGCCTACGTCTGCGAATTTACTGGCGTGGAATGTACCGCTTCGTAAGACATTTCGTGCGCGCTTGCGAATCTTGTCAACGCCGAAAAACTCCTCAGAAGTCCTCTGTTTCGTTGCAGCCGTTACCCTGCCCTGCTCGTCCGTTTGACCGCGTTGGCATAGATCTCTATGGCCCTCTTCCGACTACTCCTGCTGGAAACCGGTGGATTAATGTGGCAGTAGACCGTCTCACTCGCTACACTGAAACATCACCGTTACCCTCTGCCTCTGCAAGAGACGTTGCTTTGTTCATTCTCAACAACTTGATTCTTCGCCACGGGACTCCGAAGGAACTGCTCAGTGACCGCGGACGCGTTTTCTTGTGCGACGCTCTCGAGGCCCTACTGAAAGAATGTCGCATCATTCATCGCACCGCTACTTCTTACCACCCTCAGACGAATGGCCTGACAGAACGCTTCAACCGTACTCTGAGTGACATGCTGGCCATGTACGTCAACGACGCTCATTCCAACTGGGACCACGTTCTTCCCTTCGTAACCTACGCGTACAACACTGCGATACAGACCACCACCGGATTTTCTCCCTTTTTTCTTCTTTACGGGCGCGAGCCAACCTGCACAATGGACGCGCTTTTTCCCTACCGCCCTGATGTTTCTGAATCGACGCCACTCTCGGACGCCGCCCTGTACGCAGAAGAATGCCGTCAGCTCGCTCGTTCGCTTACAAAGGAAAATCAGTGGCAACAAAAACATCATCGTGACACTGGTGAGGCGCCTTCATATGCGCCCAACTCCCTGGTGTGGCTCTGGGTTCCTGCCACAACCGCCGGCCTGTCAAAGAAGCTTCTTGCTCGGTATCACGGTCCATACCGAGTCCTTCAAAAAACATCTCCTGTGAACTACGTAGTTGAGCCGGTTACGCCATCTGCGGACTTGCGTCGCCGTGGACGCGAAATAGTTCATGTGGACCGAATCAAGCCCTACTACGATCCGTCTGTCCTTTCGGCACCATGAGTCGCCAGGATGGCTCCTTCTCTGCCCGGGGGGAAACTGTAGTGTGGTAATCTTCATCGATATAACCACTGACATGCGTCGCGTGCTGCCGCTCTCAAGGACGAAGAAGTTGTTCGCTGCCTTGCTCTTTCGCCACGCCTGACGCTTCGCTGCGAGTCTCCCCTGAGCGGCTGGAATCACCTGGGTTCACCGAATAAACACACCCCTACACATCAAACATGCGTTGTAGATTTTTATGAAAATAAGCACAATTATCAAATTTCTTTCGAATAAGTCGAACATCTAATTGTAAAGCCGAGAATATGTTGTTCAGTTCAGGGCAATGAGCGACTTGGCGTGGAAGAAGTGGATAATAGCAATGCATTACAGTGGCAAATTGATAGCACAAAGTGATATTAAGGAGCGATAGCATCCATGTAGCTTCAGAGGAAAACACCGTGGCCATATCTCCTTCCTGCTTCCGGATAAGCACGCTTCCTTTCGAGTGCCATCTGAACGCGCATAGTTAGCTTTGTCCACCCTTTCGGGACAAGAAGACTGCGGGCACGTTTAATCATGTTTTCAATTATCTGCTGACTACTGTTAGACAGTGACAAGAGGTAATTTCTGGCCAGTCATTGTTCCTTGAATTCTTGAGGCCAGAAACGAACAGTTATGCCAGGGGTTTTGTCCTTCTCGACAGGCAGACTACGCATCAAGACGATGTCGTGAAGAGTGAGTGCCTGAAGGAAATGTTTCGAGCCTACTTACTTGCTTTTGCTAACAAACTCTTCCTTGTCACTTCGAGGGGTACCGCGAATTTCGAGATTTATGCGCCTTCTGCGCCATTCAAGGTCATCGATACCGAACCGTGCCTTCAGCTCCATCGTTTCTCTTCTCTGAACGTCAAGCCCTTTCTTGAACTCGTCAAACTCGTTAGAGGTAAACAAATTTGTTCCAATCTTATGTACTTTTACTGGTACAAAGAACTTAGATCTGTCGCCCTCGTCTGAAGTGTTGCCACTATCACTCTTTGCGGCACCGAGGCTACATGAGGCACACTTCCAGGCTTTTGTGAACGACTCTCTTTTGCTTTTCAGTTTTCGTCAGGAAGGAGAAAGTGAACTAACCTTCAAATATAGAAGTAGATGACACAATCAGCCTGATTTGTCGTGAGCTACCGCTGCTGTCAAACGGGGGGAACAACTACAGGTACAGCCTAGGAAAGCCGCCGATGCGTCAAAGCCGGCGCCGCTTGGCCTGACGTTGATGATATAGACGTCTAGAAATCGGGCGGAATTAGGCCACCGAAATTTCAAATTCTGTGCCAGTCATCAAAGTAAAAGGACTGGTGTGCAGTGCACGAAAGCACGGTTCCAGGTTCGCCCCATGGATGAGCTCAAAACTGTCGAATCAAACTGCAAACATAGAAGCGGACGTAATACAATCAGCGTGGCTTGGCGCGAGCTGCCGCTGCTGCCAAATGCCTACCCGCATCTTTTCAAAAGATGCATAGAACCGCGTCCAAAGCCTACCTGACCTGCGAGCGCTGACGGAACAAAAAGCTTTTTTCCAGCAATGGGTTTAGAGACCAAGCACAAAAAAATTGTGGGGGATGAAGCATGGCCTGAACCTAGGGATAGAGCGAAAGCTGTGAGCGTTGCAGCGATAGTCTCTGTAACACTGCCTTTTAATTCTATATGTTTGGCCGCCATCTTACTGGCACCACGTGACCTCTGGTGGACTTAAGGTAGCCTCCATCTTGGGTTGCATCAGATGGCGGCCCCACGTGACATAGCATGGATCTTAGTATTGACGCCAAATTGAAATGCTAGGGTGGAAACCATCATGGGGAACGCTGATTCGTACTTAGAGAAATTTCTTACTCAAGCCCTCGAGAGTCTCGTGATACATACGCCATCTTGAATTTTGAGCTGCCGGCAGACCGGTAAAAATCGCCAAACATGAGAAGCATGAGCTTACACTCTTAAAAAAGAGACCAGCTTCACCAGTCACTAGAGGGACCCAGTCACACTATACACAGCGTTAGATCACTGCGCAATCTCGGTAGCCGGTCTCATTGCGTGGTAAGCTGTTCTCAAATGCTGCGCTTCAGATGTAGTCGGATTCATCACCATCTCATCTGACCCCCTTTGAGAAAGCTGCACTAAATACCGGGGTGGGTGCTACTATCTTTTACTGTGAGCTCCCGTGATCTCGATGCACACCCAGAGTTCAAGTGTCAAAATTCAGCATGCTGCATTTTGACACCTTGATTCTGGTTGTGCATCGAGATCACGGTGTAGGTCTTTGCGCGAGTGTTTGCTCTACGAATGGCCAGTATTCCTGCCCTATTGTTAGCCGTCTTAGACAAACTTGCTTATTGAGCAGCCCATACTCTCCTGAATAGCTTGTGCCTAGCTTTCTCGTGTTTTCACAGAAGCGAACTCGGGCTCATTCCCGTTGTTTGATGCACAGCTTCTCAGTGCTTGGCGACGACTCGACACAAAGAACGGTCACGTTCGTGCAAAGCGTTCCATTGAGACCGACGAGAGACACCAGTGATAGCATGACGCAATAAATGCGCAAACTCATTCGAAGTGTTCCCTATTGCTACGACACGGTAATGAGCGTTTAGTTACGCTAGCATGGACAAAATATTAGTTGTGGTCTAACCCTGGCTAACCCTAGTTGAGTTGCGATAGCAACGGTGGAAGCTTCTTTTGCCTGCAACATTATTCTCCTATCACGCCCTATCAATGTAAGCTGCTGCATTATTGGGGACACTTAAGCTCACCCTTTAAGGGTATGACGCGAGAGCGTAAGTTACCAGTCTTCTTCTTCTTCTTTCTTCATTCTTCTCTTCCTCCTCCTCCTCCTCGGCTGTTCAAGGTCAAGCGTGGCCTCTGCCCGGACCTCGCGACGGCTCAAAACCTGGTGCAGTATTGTTATCGCAATAAAATCCCGAGCATGGCACTAGCAGGCGGCAGCTGGCAGCTGACACATGGCTACGCACTAAGTAGATGTAGGGTTACCTGACGTTACAATTAGTTGGAGCTGCCAACTTGAGACTCAGATTTCACATTGGAGGATGATGTCAGAAACAGCCTTTCAGGACACCTGCATTCACGTTACCCCTAGGCCACGCAAGCACGTTGCCCCGGCTTGGCTAAAGCGGGGCTTTATATGTCAGGTGGTGTCGCGTCATACCTTTCAACGCGGAACTTAAGTGTCCCATAATGTTTTCTTGCAAACGACTTCGCACTTTGTGTGACGTTTTATTTCTACAGACATTGTTTAAAAATTCTAAATATCAGCCTTTTTCATCGCACGTTAGAAATGGAGAAATGGTATGTGCCATGTAATGTACATGGTACATGATTGCTTGCCACATGAGATGTGTTTTAGGTGAAATGTTCCTTCAGGTTACGTTCTAATCACATGACGGCATCAATTAACTTCTTGTTGTGCTTGTTTTTGTAATGCGGCCAGAACATAACCTCCCATTATTGAACTTAATTTCACCATTTTGACAATAAGGGATGCACATTAATTTCCTGCCTTCAAATGTCGCTGGTAAGCGAATTTGAGATATATCATCGACGCTTATGAGGAGCAATACCACTTTCCAATCCATCCCGGTGTTCACGGGTTCGATCCCGACCACCGTCAGCTGCATTTCGATCGATGGAGGCGAAACGGTGTGGCGGCCGTGTGTTGTGCAATATCAGTGCACGTTAAAGAGCTCCCAATCGTCGAAATCACTCCGGAGTCCTTGCTTACGGCCTTTAGCATAGCCTGAGTCTCTGAGAGACGTTAAACCCTATAAACCAAACCACTGTACGCCAAGTCACTTCGAACATCCAGGTGCCGTCCTTGCTCTTCAGACTTGACGCTGCTCGAGTCTCGTAAATTCGCTTTTACTCTCTGTCCACAGGGTCTGCGCAATGTTCTACAGCGTGTATGCCATAATATACTGAAAGAGCAACGCCGCAGCAAAATTCACTCGCTTTCAATGCAGCTGCAAGCGTCCGCGTCATGGAATGTACCGCAGCGGCGCGGTTCCTGGAGCATCGTCGTGTTTTCTCCATTTGGCGCCAATATATAGCAGCAGACGACGGCGCTTTTTGTGTGTGTGTACGTAACTGGATTGCGTGCTTATGCGGCTTGATACCACCCTGCTGCACACGACAGCATACGTCATAATTTGAACAAAATTGCGAATTGTCGAGAATAGTGCCCCGGTTCTTCCCAATTACAGAAGGGATCAAGCAATAACAAAAGCAATCCACTTGCAAAGGAAATCTGACAATAGTAATTATAAATGCAGCCATTATCTGGGAAATATAAGTAAAACTCGTTTTCTTTTATTATTCTTTCGAGCTGAAAAGCAGCACACTGTAAGCGGGAAAAGCATTAAAAGATGTTTCCAATATACTGCACTTTAATTGTGGGCTGCTTTGTATTCGGCTTGGCAACTTGAAAACTTTATAAACCCTTTTCATTTGACATGCCACACTGCTATCTTTCTTTTGTATATAAAATCAATTGTTACAGCAAACACGTTTTTTGTACTGTGAACCACAGAAAGTCTCAACACCCTGGGGAACAAGCACGCCCTAGTCACGCGATTTTTGCTGTTTTCTTTTTTAGCTATTCCGTGACTCCGTGATGAACCACAGCGAGCTTGCCCACGTAGATTTCCACTGCAAAAAAAAAAAGAAACAAAGAAATAAAGAAAGAATAATTTTCATGTCCACGGGTTCCAACGGCGGTCACACTAATGAGGCTTTTAGTAGACAGGCGCAACAGTTTTCTTGAGTATTCGATTTGCTTTCGTTCATGAAACAAATATTCAGAGAACATGCGATTGACTGCATTTAAATTGCGGAGTGCATGCTTGAACCAGAAAGGCTAGTTAGGGAACTGTGGCAGGGCAGTTTCAGCGTGTGATCTGAATGGTAAAATACGTCGCGCTATCATACCAGAATGTAACGCACTGGACGGGTCTTTATAAAACACATCTGATTGTGGCAGGCTTCTGTTTCATAAGTTTTGGAGTGAACGCCGTCCTTAATAAAATAAAATAAAAGCTAAAAATGCTCAGCCTGTTCATGAAATACATGAACCCAAAGAGCTACCAGAGAATCAGTTCACTCCATCTTTTGTCGAATAACTATATGGGAAGAGTCGTGAACGTTTGCCGCCCGCTTCAAGGGACCGCTCTGAAAAGGAATGTTAGGTAACTCTACCACGTGGCAAAAAACGTGATTTCTTCATGACATTCAGCGGTAGATATGCAGCCTCACCAAATGAAAAAGAAAATATTTCCCCTCTGAGAAGGTGAAAGCAACGTGGCTCCTCTCTGATCGGTTCTTGATACGTTGCTTTCACCTTTTCATTAGTGCTTGGCTGTTGCAACCCATTCTTCCCGTCTTAGAATTCCTGCAATTTTACTTCTACCACCGGTCTAATTTGATCTCCAGGACAACAATGACTATTGAGATAGCATCAAAGTTACTGGGACTTGAAATATTGAATAAACTTATTTTTGATTATGCAGGTGATTAACAGTTATCCAGAGGAGGCACTGACTGTTCATTATTCAGAAAACTGCGATCCTTTATTTACATTTCACTCAGAATATTTACTGAGCGAACAAGTATAAGGAAATGAGGGGCTCGTCATGGCATACATGTTCAGGAAACCAAAAGTCGGCGAAACCAGGAAAAGCATGGGGGTAAAATGTTTGTATTCTTTTTAATTTAGTGGTTATATGAGAAGTTATGTCTGCAAATATTTTATGGGGGACTACTTCTAACATCTCAATTACGTTGAATATTGATTTCAGCCTTATTTTCCACCATTATCGCAATTTATTTTAAAATTTGAAACTCTTCCTTGATTTGTGTTTTTATTTCGCCGACCTTTGGGTTCCTTCGGTTTATATTTTTTGAGAACCCTAACGAGTAATTTTTCCTACGCCGATATCAAAGCGTGCTTTTTTCAGCACCTTTCTCCATTTTCCTCCTTCTGTACGTTCCTTCCTGCAGGACGTTCCTGCAGGAACGTCTCCTGTCACAGTTGTTAGTGCGAAAGGTCCTTCGGGGAACAGATTGCATCAACCGCTTCAGTATCATTTATTTTCTTGAAACAGGAAGTTTCCTCGGTCCTGCAACGCCTTGCTCAGCGATTATAGCGAAGCTTACGTCTGACGCAACGCCTCTTACTGAAATAAATATTTTCTATCGTGGCCTTTGACCAAAAATATAGCAACGATGACGGCAACCTGCAGAAGCTATGCTTGGTTCGCTAAAAAGCCGGAATAGCGGGGTTATTGCTCGCGTGACCGGCTTGCGCAACGGCGAGACCGTGCTGCAAATACACATATTGGAAAGTGGGGATTGTCACTGCGCACTGGATGCAGCGCACACGACTTCTGGTTGACGCGTCTCGATGATTGATGAGCGCATGCGTCATTCTGCTTCCTGACCATTATTGCGGAAGTAATGCGTTGCGTTTTCATGCCCTGCTGAGCAATGCAGAAACGGCCGCCTGTGTGCCGCCTGTGTGCCGCCTTGCACAAGAAGGGAAATTCGCTTTTGGCCTTAGCGATGCATTTATGTTGGGTATTACGCGACACAACCTCTGCAAGTCGACCTCTTAGGAAAACAGGAAACGGCCCCTTCTGTGTGTATAGCATTGTGAAACCTGAGCACGTTTATTCCTTGGGTCAGTGTACACATCGAAAGAAGTGTTCTGTATGGCTTTCGTTATTCAAAGGAGAGCCTTCTTTTATGCGTGGTAATACATCATACCTGAGGTTTCATTTGATGCAAGCGCTCACGTGCTTTTCCACGCGAGGCTAGAAGAAACGAGTGCAAGTAGCGGACTACAATAATGTTAACGAGATCAGACAAAGGAAGTTGGTTTGGTTTGTGGGGTTTAAACTGATTTATTTATAGGAAGGGAAAGGCGCGGTAACTGTCTCACTTGTTTTCTGTGGACACCGCAACCGCGCCGTAAGGGAAGGGAGGAAGGTGGGAGTGAAAGTCGAAAGAGAGAAAGAGGAGCCGTAGTGGAGGGCTACGGAGTAATTTCGACCACCTGGGGTTTTTTATGGTGCACTCGCATCGCACAGCACACGGGCGCTTTGCTCCACTACAGCGTCTCTCATAGCCTGAGTTGCTTTGGAACGTTAAATCTCATAAACCAAACCACTTTTATAAGAACAGCAGCTGTCACAGCGACTTAACAAGGAAGAAAAAAAAGTAGACGGGAAAGCATTATAGGCACCGCTCGATTTTATTTATTTTTTTTTTATACTCATGCGAGCAGGTCATTTTATCAAAGACCGCAAAAAGAATCGATGTTTGTTATAAATTTGCAGCAATATGTAACGGAAGGGTTAGGAATCTCTTCTCTGGGCCACATCACTTATGTAAATTATTAAAATTTTACATTGCTCGAGGCTTATATCGCCACTCATAATGCCTGTACTTATCACGTATGTGTCTGTGAACTCTTCAAGCACTTTTCTTTCTATTCTCAATGAATGATTAGTTAAAAGTATGCTTTTGAAGTCATGAAGTCACTATATCATTTTCCTAAAAAAATATATGAGCGTGCATTTGCTCAGTAGCTAGAAATAATTTTCAATGGCGGCATATTCTAGTATCTCGCCAATAAAGTGAATAAAGAAAGACGCCATCATGACCAGGTTGCGACTAGTACCTAGTACATTTGCGAACCTGCACACCTATCGATAAAATCCCTAGAATATTCGCACTGATTTTTATTTTATGTCATAAGCTGTGTCGCACCTGAAATTTATTGGACCGCCTTCGGCTTAGGTTACAGTTCTGCTTGCAAGCATGACCAGACAACCATTGACTAGAGGAATTGTTTTCAATGGCCAGTCATTTATTAATGCAATTTTTAAAGTCGACCTTCTGCAGAAAATCCGGTGGTATCCCGTCGTAGCAAGAAACTCCTGATTGGTTACTAGGATTTTGAAGTCACATGGCCTTGCGCGCGAATTTCAAGTGCGCCACAACGCTCACGGGAAACTTCATGTGATTCGGGGAACGAAAATGATTACAATGTCACATGCGATGTCAGTTGTAAGTCACTGCGTGCCTCGCGCTATTGCGACTTTATGAAGAAATCCATATAGCTTAAAGCAATATGTTAAGGATTCAATGTTGCAGATTAGACTCGAAACCACGACTTTTGGTTTGCAAGCCAGAGACGCTGCCGACTTAGCCACGGAAGGCATGCTTAATGACGCGAGAACAAGCGAGGTTTATATGCATGTCGTGTTGTCTCTCAATAATACAGTCGTCTCATTTTACTCCAAGCTAATTAATATGTGTGTGATAATAGAGGACCACAGGTCGCTATCACGTAATATCCTAAACTTTTAGGCTTATGATAAGACCGCACCAGAAGATCAACATATATACAGATCATTTATTGAGGAACACGAACGCTTTGCTCTTTATTGTGTCTAAATCATAAAGCAATGGTTTTCTATGGTAGCCGAACGTGCTGAGTGCTTTAGTAGGCCGCAATTTTTAGGCGAAATTTTGCTACGCATCGCAGGGTTGGACCATATTCATTTATACGTTCACAACAGTACCTCACAATATTCTGCAGAATCCTAACATTTATCGCCATAACATTTATTGTGAAAAACGCGCTTCACTGGTTTTCAAATTACCTGAGAGAGCAGAAAAAATTTTACTAGCAACATTTTTTTATATGTATTAGTGTTGTGTTTACGCATAAATGGTCTAGCACTCAATGGACGGCCAAAATTGTGTTCTGCGTTCGCGGCAGCAAGGCAGAAATTTTTTCTAGCATAGTGCTCTTAGGATGGCAGCAATGTCCTCGGTAATTGACACAAATGGCTGAGAAGACCTTGCCCAGGCCACCCACGCAGACAATGCGCGCAGCTGTGCAAGTACCTCATGTTGTCTGGCGTAAATTTTATTGTTCTCTCTCCAGACAAACTTCGACTGTTCATTCGTTTTCTTCACACAATCATAACCACTATATTCTCAGAATCGGAGAGAAGTCATTTATGTAGCACAGTGCAGCATTTTCACTCAGGCCAACTAAATTAGATTTCACTTCACTTCACTTTAATTTCTATATTTCACTCAGGACAGGGTTGCGTTTGTAGCGATTTTGATGCGGGCATGTCGGCTTTTAAGTCAGAATGCGGTGGCTGGCCTCTTGACGTCTGAGTGGTTCTTTGATATGTCTACAATATTTCGGCACTTGTCTGGTAGGCTTCCATCTTTAGTTAGTGGCAGCCTCTTTTTTTAACAGTATTTTTCCCACTCGATTTAACAACAACTCAAGATCAGTGCGCGCCTTAAAAAAAAATCCTAAATCTTCTGAGGCAGAGAAGATTGCTGCCACGCTTCCTGCATCTACAGAATTTATTTTTATTCCTTTCTGGCACCGAGATGTCAGCAGCCACGCCATTGCAATTCTAGATGCAGTAGCCAACACTGTTCAACAGGTCACTCCTACATTCCACATCGAATTTCTCATTACTAAATTGAGCAAGACTGCTTATTATCGTGCACTTAGTACCGAATTTGATCCTTCAACTGTGCAATTTCACTCAGCCCGTTCACAAACCAGTTCCCAGCTACAACGACAAAAATTAAACGGTAATAGAGAATAGATCTCAAGCCTGCAGTGGGTTAAGTTGAGCAGCTGCTGCAGCTACGACACCGCATTTAACGGCTGATCTCTGACAGGGCTCTTTTATCGCCCCTATTGGCCTCGAGATAGAGCAGAGTCGCCACCGTGCGGCTCAGCGGTGAAACCTACCCAGTGTGGATGCGTTTTCGCGTCGCGTGCCAGCCCGCAGTGATTTACGCGCGTGCATGCGGCGCGTACAGGAGTGTTTTTGTTTGTTTCGCGGTTCCTGTGAGCTTTTGCTTACCTATATGCCTCTTGCAAAATAAATATGAACAGTCTATTACCCCACGCTTGATTAAAAAATATATATACTTGTCCGTATCGAGCATGTCGTGCTTGGATAAGGACATCATCCATCGCGGTCTTCGGCGCTTGAGATCCTTTGACATGCAATGTCTCAAACGAAGTGGTACTGTCGTTACCGCCGTGTCAAAGCAAAACAGGTCGTTGCCGTCAATAAAAGTTAATGCAAACGCTCAGAAATCGCATATTCCCGTTTCTGTTTGGAATACCGCAGCTACTAAAACATATGCCACCGCAGACTGCTTCATATATCAGAATTCAGTTTGAACAGACCACTCTATGCCTACTACGCCGTCTGTATGCACGATAGAGTTGTGTGAGTACTTTTTTTTTTTTTTTTTTTTTTGCTTTTAAACCTCTGTCGCGGTGTCTCGATGGTAAGGGCGACTGCTGATTTCGAGAACGGGGGATTCAATCACAACCGTTTCGAAAGGTGTTCCCCTGCTGTGGGATTTGACTGCACAATAAACAAACCACGTGGTAAATGTGGGGTTAATAATGAAAAAAAAAAACGACACCAAAACCAGCCTCTGCAATCATCCGTCATAGCCGCGCGATGCCGCTTTCATGCGTTATACCCGGGCCAATATGAATTTCTTTTTTTTTTTTTTGTTGTTGTTGTTGAAGGCTTCTGTGCATCCGTAAAAGTTTTACTGAGCACATTTTGCTTGAGAGAAATGCTCGAATGTTATATTCCTTGCCCCTAATTGTTACCCTAAATATTACATAATACACATAAATCAATGCACTTTACTGGTAGCCTATTATATTCATTATAATCCCTTTTCGTCCAAGTGCTTTCTTCCGACAAAACTTGTCATTTCTGATAAGGGGAGTAAAACAGCTTCATGCGGGCTTAAATATCAGTGTTTAGTTCGGGAATAAATACATTTTAATAGTCGCATGCATGACCTCCATTTCTTTCGGAATAGTTTTATATCCGGCATCTGTTTCGGAAGCAACCCTAATATTTTACTTCGCATAAGATTTAGTCACTGCTAAATAATTAGTGATAAAGAAATTTTCAGCCTGTATAATTGCTTCCCAGAACATGACAGTGCCCATGCGCAGTTTATAACGATGTCTTCGCAGCAAGTAATTCGTAGCTTGCCCTTTAACGTTACTGAAAATTAATCGCTGATCATTGTAAATTCTGTCAAGTGTGTAAAAGTTCTCTCACACGGTGAAATTTATTCGAATTGCAAAACAAAACAATTACACTACTAATTTACCGTTATATATTAACATCACACACATCAGAAATCCCTTATACTTTCCTCGGTTTCAGGAAATCATTTACAGTTAGTGGCGCATGCATCAATACACTATCACTTTCTATGACAGTGGCCGCAAAAATCATCTCGGCAAATTCAATCCACTCAGCGCTGTACACGTGAACAATCAGCGTTCCTGTGCGGCAAGGTTTCCTGTATAGTGTCGGCGTGATATCATTTTTGGGAAATACTTGTGCGTGGTTGTCTGGAGCCAGAGTTGATGTGCACTCACTCTAAAGCAACTCGCCATGCAGTGCGCTGCCAATGCTACATTTAACCTTCTTAATCCTCGAGTCAAGTACGATATAATGAACCAGGCTTTCTCGATTCAATCTAAATTACTGCAGGTCAGAGCACGAACCTTGTATCTGCGTGGTTGGTTGGTTGGTTGGTTCATAGGAAGGGAAAGGCGCAGTATCTGTCACACTTGCTCTGTGGACACCTGAACCGCGCCGTAAGGGAAGGGAGGAAGGTGGGAGTGAAAGTGGATAGAGAGAAAGGGGGCCATAGTGGAGGGCTACGGAGTAATTTCGACCACCTGGGGATCTTTAACGTGCGCTGACATCGCACAGCACACGGACGCCACTTCGTTTCGCCTCCATCGAAACGCAGCCGCCGAGGCCGGGATTCGATCCCGGGAACTCCGGCACAGTAGTCGGGCGTCTTACCACTGCACCACCCCGGCGGGGCAATATCTGCGTGGGCTTGACACTAAATTCGCCGGTCTCACTCGCATGAGACACGCGCAAACTGTTTAAAAGCCGATAAGAAAAATAAAGCTGTCATTAGGCAGGCCCAATCATTAGGCGCGTGAACGCGTTACAGCGCAAGAAACGTGCAAAGTAAATCTAGAAGACTGGTGGTTGCGTGTTTGTTTTTCTAAAATCCGCTCTTCTTCTGCTGCATTGGCGAAATCCTTCGATTTTTTCTGCAATATTGCAGAAATACTGCAGAAGACACGTTTTCATCGCCAACAAACCCGCTGTAAACTCGGAAGCAGACCTACGCAGCGTGCGTTTCTGCGAGCGCCGCCGGCTGCCGATCCACACTACCGGAGTGACGGTGGCGCCACCTCTAGGTCGATCTCGCGGCGAATACCCATTGTGGTCGAAGCATGGGCACATTAAAAATGGTTTTGTAGGCCAGGCCCAAATACAGCGAGGGCAACATATCTATTTAATTAGTGCGGACCTAAATACTTATATACTAATACAATCATTGCTATCACCACCCCTTGAAGGGTTGGTCTCCAGTTGGTACTCTTTTATATTTGCTATCCTCTCAAAATCAAGCTAAAACAGATTATGAATAGTGGCGTAGGCGAAGCTCACATGCAACCGCAGCATACTTTGTAAGTGGGGTCGAGACTATTCTATAATAAAGTTATCACGCTGAATCCCCATTGAAAGATTGCTCTCCAGTAAGCGCTTTTACTTTTTCTTTATCCTTTCTGTCCTGTCACGGTTAAGAGAAGGCGCATCAAGAATAGTCGCTTAAGCGAGGTCTAAATATGACCAAGAATAACCGAACCACCCCTAGTCAGGGGGCGAGAGAGCTAAGACTCATATAACGAGGTTATTAAACTTCTAATTCAAGGCTGGACATAAACAAGACAGTATTAATTAAGAATTTGCTTCGTCGTTTGGTCAGTTACAGTATATTTTTACAAGTAACAAAAGAAACAAGAAAAATGTTGTAGTTTTAGTGCAACGTATCTTTACTGCGACCCCTGTTAATGACTCATTTCCCATTGGCAGCGCGCACTTCCAGTCATTTTGCGGTTTCCGATTTCAATGGCGGACACTTAGGAAGATTATGAAGCGTTTAACAAAACCATCTCTTATTGCTACCTTCAGATTATCTACAATGACGCGCTCAAAAAAAAAAAAAAAAAAAAAAACAAATAGTTACCTCTCAGCTATCGAATTCTGGGGATTGCAAAGTTTTCGGCTTCCATGCTACTTGCTTCTCTGGTATTGCCGCTGCTACCGCGTTTCTTTGGTCTGTAGTTTTGTTATTTTTTGTGTGATCAGTGTGTAGTGCTTTTGCTCTATTCTAGCCTGAATGTCTCTCACGTTGTTCGAAGCGTTAGGTGCTGCACGAAACGATGATCTAGCAGGACGTGAAGAAGTGATGTTCCACGGCGCATAGCAACAGCATACACTCTGCCCTCTGTGTAATCAATACATTGTTTTTCGCAGGATAATCACGTCACAGCTTTTGTTATTGCCGTCTTCTTTGCCTCTTGTCCCGCTGAGTCATGGCGGCTTTCTCACTCGTGATGGGAACGGTGGTCCGACACCAAAGGTGATGGTAACACCGATTCGATGATCACGAAGTATAGGACAGATCAGGCGTTGACACCAACTAATAAGTTTATAGCAGTATGTTTAGTTAAACTTATCTGCAGAGCTCCAGCTGTCGCTGTGGCTAAGAAATGCAATGGGAAGGCGATAAATGTAAAATCAATGTGTTCAACCAGAACTGCTGGCGTAGTTTATCGACTAACATGCTGACACCAGCTGTGTGTTTGTTTTTCGAATTGTTTTTAAACTAATAGGGACTCTGGCATATGAATTTGTTGGATCCACTTCAGTGGCTTCTGTAATTATCACGCTCTCTTCTCAAGAAATGTTAAGCGTAAGTATAATGTGACCGGTTCAATATAGCGTATATATAGCGCTCAATATAGCCTCATTATATCTTCAATATAGCGTATATACAGGGTTACCAAAGGGGTGATTTGCATCCTCAGGACCTGTTATTCACTGGCTATATAAGCACAAAGGGAAGTGTCTTTTTATAATTTGCATTTGGCGCACGTTTGAATACATGTGCGCTTCGATAGATTCCCCAAATGCATACCCACACTCCATTCCTTCGAAAGGCGTTCAGTCTTTAACATATGTTGTTTCAGAGAAAGGCGAAGCTTATCTCAACGTTCTGTGAACAAACCCATCCACACTGCAGCGCTGAATTTTGATCTCGTCTCACAAGCGAATACGGCGTTTTCAACATCCACCCAGGAGAAATCTTTATAGAAAACGGCTGCTTGCGTGTGCAACTGCACTGAACGCAAACACATGATAATGGAAAACAGGCAGCCGGCATAATACTTAAGTTAGAAATTGTCTCCTGAGAGGTTCTTTCGAGACGTGCTCTTTGTGGAACCCCGGCATGCATGTGTTACACGCAAGGGCTCTGCGCCGGTAATTGGAGCAAGCCTTATTCACCCTGGCGCAGGATCTCGCATGCCTTGGAGCAATTCTTCGCCTCAGTAGCGCCCGTGCCAACGCAATGCATGAATTACAAGGTGTATACTCAAGGAATTTCTTTAACAGTAATCTATCGTGCTTACAAACGACGTTCGAAGTGTGCAATTATCACATATATTTGAAATTCTGCAAACATCAGCTCGAAACAACTCCCAATTTATCTGCTAGCTGTAGGGCTCTATTGATGTTGCAACGCAAACACGGTCATTAGTTTCAAAATGGGGCAGAACTTTCGATTTCTTTACATTTGGAGACAGCAGTTTTATAAAGTGTTTTCTTTTATGAAGTGCTCTTGAGAAACTCGACGAAGAATTATTTTCAACTAACTTTCGCAATGCAAATTTATTTTCGGGCTTAACAGTGTCTGCGAGGTTTACGGGCACTTGCTTGCTGCCCTATTTTTCCTGAAGCTTCCATCCTGGGCCCAGGGTGAAGCGAATTTAAGAGAGCTCTGTCATACATTTCTATTTATTAAGTGCCACAAAAAAAAAAAAAAAAAGCCCAAGACCGAAGCCATTCTAATTTCCTGGGCATTTCATTAAACGTTTTCATCCTCTCGAATGAATGCTATGTTGTAGCAGTAAAACTCATTCTTTCCGCGTACTGTAGTGTTCTCTAGTGAACGCTTGTTTAGAGACACATTATAAACTCTTTCCTGATTTTGAGTACCTAAAAAGGCAAGAAACTTCCAATGATTCCTTAAATTACTGTTTTTGAACAATAATCTTTTCATCTTGAATAACATAAATTCTAACCTCGCAAATATGCATCTCGCTGCAATGAGTTATAATATGCTCACTATCTGAAATAATCCAAGCCTTGTAGTGCGACGGATGTATTTCAAACCCAGGAAGTGGCCTCTTTGTGGGATGGTCATATGCAAAAAAATTTGAACTAAGTCAAAATCCCCCCCCCCCCCCCCCTCCTTTTTTTTTTCAGAATAAGATCTCCTTCGTGTGTTCAAGGCTTGCACATCCGGTTTCCTTTCTTCTTTGTGTCAGTTGCGATGCCCCCTTTAAGTATAAACTGCAGCTGATCGAGTAACTCAGTTTTCTTTTGTGGAAGCTGCCAGAGCAGCAGGAGCACATTAGGTGCCTCCCTCCAAAATGTCTAGCGCTAAAGGACAGTCCGTGAGCAGCACGTACACTACACTTCAGTAGGAATTCTCGGACGCTCTAATGAGCAACCGGGATCGGCAAACAGGCGTACAACGCAACTACCGTGCTGACAATTTGCCTGACAGGGCGTAGATTTCACAGGAACGTATGATATATTTTTTCGCAGCATAAGCAAGCATCTAGAAATCAATGAATTAATAAAGCGTGACACTTCTTCGGCGAGCCCTCGTCCTCCCTCCCAAGCAGCAGTATCAATCACCTTGCGTCACCATGTTAAACTAGGCCTCCGGTGGCGTATCCACTCATGCACGGAACATTTCCGCTTGGTGTTGCGTGGAACGATAGAAGCTGCTTAGAGATGTGTTGTTCTCGTCTTGCGTCTCCCTGCCTCCCTAGCTATCCGCCCAAACGGCCGGTTATAGAGCAAGAAAGCACCGCATCTCAATGCCTGCCGATATGCAAGCCGGCTGGGAAGTGCAGCAGTACGACAATGGGAACTCAGCTGCAATAACCGAGATCGCGATCGTGATATTGTGAGGCAGAAGAACGCACCAGCAAATTCACCTTTTTACTTCAGGTAGGCCGAAGCAGCAGCTACCGACTAGCCACAGCTTAGCAACACTTCGTCTTCTTCGCACGACCCGAAGACCGATGATGATTACGCTGAGATGAAGATGAAGGTCACTCACAGTGCTTACAACATTCCCCCTCTCGAACGAAAGCGACCATCCTGGTCGCAAATTAAATCTTAAGGTCGGCGGTTAAAGGGTTTCAAGCGCGACACGTGCACAATCTCGGTGCCGCGACACCGGCGATCGCGAACAGGCGATGCAGGTGTGATGAGATAGTTTACAGGGGAAGTTTGTTCCAGAACCGTGTACGGGCCAATAAAACGGCTCAGAAACTTTTCACACAGGCCGGGGATGCGAGTAGGTGTCCAGAGTAGCACTTCGTCTCCAGGGCGGAAAGACACTGAGCGATGAGTCGCATCATACGTGCTTTTCCTGGAAGCTTGAGTGGCTTCAGTTTGAAGGCGGGCACGATCACGGCAGTGGGCGATACGAGACACGAACTGTTCGTGGGAAGGCGCGGCAGAAGGAGTAGAAGCTGTGAAGAAAGATGCTTCGAGGGAGAAGGTAGGATGGCGGGCATAAACAAGAAAAAACGGAGAGTAGGTGGTGGTTCGTTGAACGGCAGTGTTGTAGGCGAAGGTTACAAAGGGGAGTAAAGAGTCCCAGTTGTTGTGCTGAGGGTGAATGTAGGTGGATAGCATATCAGAAAGGGTGCGATGAAAGCGTTCCGTGAGGCCATTGGTCTGAGGGTGGTAAGGAGATGTAGTTTTATGCACCGTGCCTGAAGCATGAAGCACTGCGGCGAGGACGGTGGAGAGGAACGACTTGCCACGATCGCTAAGGAGGAGGCGAGGGGCGCCGTGGCGAAGAAGTATGGTGTGGAGGAAGAAGTTGGCGATTTCGGAAGCGGAGCCGGAAGGAAGTGCTGCGGTTTCAGCGTATCGGGTGAGGTGGTCAACGGCAGTAACGACCCAGCGGTTGCCAGCTGGAGTCAAGGGCAGGGGTCCATACAAGTCGATTCCGACGACTTCGAAAGGTGTGGAAGGACATGGGAGAGGTTGCAAGAGACCGGCAGGAGGCGACGTAGACCGCTTGCGTCGTTGACAAGGGATGCAAGACGCTACGTATTTTAATACTGAGGTTGAAAGGCCAGGCCAGAAGAAACGACGTTTGATGCGGTCGTAGGTTTTGTGGTACCCAAGGTGACCTGCGGTGGGGTCGTCGTGAAAGGCTTGTAGAACTTGAGGACGCAGGGAAGAAGGAATTACGGGAACCCATGTGTGGCCCAGTGGGCTGTAGTTGTGCCAAAATAATGTGCCATCCTGTAACTTGAAATTTTTGAGCCGACGACGGAGACGGGCATTTGGAGGTCTAATAACACCGCTGAGACTATCAATCAGCTTTTGACAGTAAGGGTCAGCACTCTGGTGGTGAGCAAGATTGCAGGGTATATCTGGCATGGGAGCAATAGAGGCGGCGCTCAAAGACTGCATAACTGTAGGGTTTAAATGGCTTGACTCCGTTGGGACAGGAGAGGAATGCGAGGACATGGGTTGCGACGGCAAAGCAATAGGGCAACGAGAGAGAGCGTCGGCGTCCTTGTGCTTCTTGCCCGATTTGTAAGTGACAGTAAAGTCGTACTCTTGAAGGCGGAGGATCCACCGCCCGAGACGACCGGACAGATTTTTCAAAGTGGATAACCAGCATAGGGCGTGGTGGTCAGTGACGACTGTGAAGTGACGGCCGTACAGGTAAGGACGAAACTTCTGAACAGCCCAGACGACGGCGAGACATTCTTGTTCGGTAATAGTGTAGTTTTGTTCCGCAGAAGTCAGAGTTCGGCTCGCATAGGCAACAACATTTTCTGTAGAGGTGTTTTGGCGTTGCAGAAGGACAGCGCCAATGCCATGGCTACTGGCGTCGGTGTGCAAAATTGTCGGTGCTTTATCATCAAAATGGCAGAGGACGGGACCCGAAGTCAGAGCACGCTTCAGAGTTTCAAATGCTTCTTCGCAAGCAGGAGACCAGATGAAAGGCGTGTCGTTGTGAAGAAGCGCATGTAAAGGTGAGGCAATAGAGGCGAAGTTGCGGATGAATCTGCGGAAGTATGATGCCAAGCCGAGGAAACTGCGGAGATCTTTGACCCGAGTTGGACGGGGAAAGTGCAGCGCAGCAGCGATTTTTTCAGGGTCAGGCTTAATTCCTTCGCTGCTTACGAGATGGCCAAGAACTTTAATGGATTTTGATGCAAAACGGCATTTCTTCGTGTTTAGCTGTAGGCCAGCGCTGGAAAGTGCTGTCAAAACTTCATCGAGACGAGTAAGGTGATCAGGAAATGACGAAGAAAAAATGACGATGTCATCTAAGTAACAGAGACATGTTTTCCATTTGAGGCCGCGGAGAACTGTGTCAATCATACGCTCGAATGTAGCAGGAGCGTTGCAGAGTCCAAAAGGCATTACATTGAATTCGTATAAACCGTCCGGTGTTGCAAAGGCGGTCTTCTCTTTATCATCTTCATTCATGGGGATCTGCCAGTAGCCTGATCTTAAGTCAAGGCTGGAGAAAAATTGGGCACCTTGCAAACAATCGAGGGCGTCGTCAATTCGAGGGAGGGGATACACATCCTTACGAGTTATTCTGTTTAGAGCACGGTAATCTACACAAAAACGAACCGAACCGTCTTTTTTTTGCACTAGCACAACAGGCGATGACCAGGAACTAGACGATGGGCGTATGATGTTGCGTGCAAGCATGTCAGCAACATTTTCCTGAATAACTTTGCGCTCGGTTGGGGAAACACGATAAGGCCGGCGTCTAACTATGCTTGATCCGTCGGTGAGTATGCGATGCGTTGCTGCAGCGGTTTGACCCAGTGTGCCGGAATTGACGTCGAACGAGTCTGCGTGCTTGTTCAATACAGCGAGCAATGCGTCTGTCTGGTCTGTTGTCAGGTCGGTGCTGATCGTGTGGCGAAGTGCTGCACTGAGCGAGGCAGGGGATGAATCAGAGCGATCGGAGGTGGAAATGGGAAGAAGTGTGACAGGCTGGGCGGAAGCAATTGATGCAACAGTAGAGTCGCGTCGCAGAAGAATGGGCTCTGATGTGGTGTTGAATGCGGCGAGAAGAGAAGAACCGCTGGAGAAGCGAAGAAGGGACACGATGATGATAATACCTCTTGACAGGAGACGAGGGCTGGGTGTAATCAGGACGTCGCCATCGGTGACGGCGTCAGAAGTCACAGATAGAATATCTTCGTTGCCCGGATAGAGGACGTGATCGGCAAGCATAACTACACGGGAAGAAAGTGGTTCTCTATCGGCAAGAATGTTGCATTCAGTGACTTCAATAGTGGGAGGGGAACACGTAATGACTGCTGAGGCGTTTTGTAGGAAATCCCAGCCGAAGATGAGTTGATGGACACAGGAGGATAGGACAGCAAACTCAATGAAGTGCAAGATGCCATCAATGGTGACTCGGGCTGTACACGCTCCACAAGGGTTAATATTCTGTCCATTTGCAGCACGTAAAGAAGGACCGGTATAAGGTGTGCGCACCTTTCGCAGTTTTAAACACAAGTCAAGTTTCATAATAGAAATAGCGGCGCCGGTATCAATTAAAGCTTCCAGTTCATGTCCCTCAAGGAATACAGTCAACATGTTTGATGGGAGCAGAGGAGGAATTGGAGAGACGACAGGCGGTGCAGTTTTACCTCCGGAAACTGCACAGGTTAGTTTTCCGTTTGGCGGGCAGAAGCTGAAGATGGAGGGCGAAGGGGCGACGAAGTCCGGCGAAAGGGTGACGGGGAGCGACGACGCGATGGCCGTGCTGTCCTAGACCGGTCAGGAGAAGTCGACGGGGAGGAAGAGGGACGGAGGTCATTATCGGTGTAGTACTGGCGAGGAGGAAGCTGGTAGGCGTCGTCACGTCGAACGTACCCATAGCTCGCACGCTCATCTCGCAGTCGTCGGCGACAAACGCGTGTTACATGGCCGCGGATTCCGCAGTAGAAACATACTGGACGAGGTGGGAGAGGCCGCCAATTACCATACACCGGTGGTCGCGGGGACAGGGCGGCGAGGCTGGGTGGGACAGGCGCGTGATGGACAGGAGGACAAGGAGGAGGAGCCGCAGTGACTTCAGCATACGTCGGAACGTTCGGAGCATACGTCGGAGCTGGTGGTTCTGTAGCCATGGGACGATTGAGTGAAGTAAGCTCCTCCTTGATAATGCCACGCAACCCAGTAGATTGAGCAGGTGGGCGTGAGAAGGCAGGAACCGACGAAATATCATTGTGGAGCTCTTCCCGTATTATAGATCGTATGATGGTGCGCAGATCAGTTTCGGGAATTTGGCTCGGATCCCAGGTGTTGTTGAGGCGGCGCGACTGTAGATAGTCAAGTCGCTGGCAAGTGGCACGAATGTCTGCCACCGTGACGGGATTTTGGGCAGCTAGAGCTGCGTAGGCAAAAGAGCCAATTCCTTTTAAAATATGTCCGACACGTTCAGCCTCGACCATGCCATTGTTAACTCGCCGGCAAAGGGCGAGTACGTCCTCAATGTAGGATGTGTATGTCTCTCCTGGAAGCTGCACACGGGTCTCTAGCTTCTTTTGAAAAGAGGCCGGACCAGCACCAACAGTTCCAAATATCTGGCGGATCTGTGTCGTGAATTGAGGCCAGTCAGGAATGGCGTCCTCATGGTTGAGGAACCACGTCTTAGCCACGTCACTCAGGTAGAATGAGACGTTGAGTAGCTTCATAGAAGCGTCCCAACCGTTAAAAGCGCTCACCCTATCGTACTGCTGTAGCCAGTCTTCGACGTCGTCACCGCGGAGACCGGCGAAAACCGGAGGGTCGCGCTGACGTGAGGTAACTGACCAAGTTGGGTGGGTCAAATGGTGCTGAGCAAGTGCACCTTGGGACGTCAGTGGTGCAGAGGTGGCATGGGCAGCCGTGGGATGCCCATCGGTAGCTACAGGCGCCGGAACGGTGAGAGCAGGGGGATGTGACTGCGCCATGGCGGTTGATGTGCCGCCAAGAACACGACCGGAACGGAGCTCCAGGGGGTGCCGCGTTGAGGACGCTGGGATCAGGAGTCACTTCCACCACTTGTGAGGCAGAAGAACGCACCAGCAAATTCACCTTTTTACTTCAGGTAGGCCGAAGCAGCAGCTACCGACTAGCCACAGCTTAGCAACACTTCGTCTTCTTCGCACGACCCGAAGACCGATGATGATTACGCTGAGATGAAGATGAAGGTCACTCACAGTGCTTACAATATTCATAGTCAGAAAGAAAGACGAGGCGAATAGCGATAACGCATGTTCTGTCCAGGAAGCGCCGCGCCTCCTTTCTCGGAACAATTGGGCATGCAGCGATCAGAAGCCGCTAAGCCTCGGTGCATTGCCTAATGCTTTGCCGGGATGATGGCTCCCTCATGAAAGACGCCGAGGGGTCGGGCGGCAACGCGTAATGAATTGCGCCCACGCATTCTCCTTTATCGATAGTTGCCAGAACTACCAGGGACAACGCTTCAAGGTCAAGGCCTCGACTCTGAGTTGGGCGCTTATATTTTTACCTTACGTTTCAGCCGCTCATTGTAGGAAGTCGCTGTAAATTGTTTCGTTTTACGTGTTTATTGTCCCGTTGAGCTTAGTAAAATACTCCTAATGACAGACTTTCATGCACAATGACCTTGAAAGAAAATTAAATATAAAGTATAAAACTGTGCTAAATATAATGGGTCTTACTTATTCTATCAGTAGCTTTAATTTTCGTCGAGCTTGGAGATAATTTATTACACGTAACATTGCAGACGTTTCATATATTGCAGGCCGTAATAGAAACCCGGCCTGAGCTCCTCGAGCTTGTATAAAACCTTGAGAAAGAGGACGAGGATAAAAAATTAATTTAAACACTGTTAGGATGCACGTATGCATGTACAATGAGCGGGCGAATATCAAAGCAGTAAATGATATAATATGGGCTAAAGGCTCTGTAAAATTCAATTTCGAGGACATCATAGCCTCAAGCCGCACTTCTTATTATCTCCGCTCGAAAAAAAAATAGGCTTTTTATCCCTTTCTCTTGGTCTCGCTTTTTCTTGTTTCAGTTTGGTTTTTATTATAATGCCACACATCGTGGCGTTGGTGCTTCAGCCTACATTATATCAGCCTTTGTGATGCGTACTTTGAGTCACTCGTGCGTGCGGCCGAATTTTTTATCGCGAACAAAAGACTTGCTGCTGCAGGTAGCCTCTAAACAGGAATAATGTGAAGTAATTCAAATTATTCAACCGCCACGCAATGGCACGCAAGTTCTCGTCTGCACAGGATAATTCAGTTAGCAATTTAATAAAGTTCTTCGTTGCTCTTGCTTACAAGCTACTTTCTAGAATTGAAACATGTTGGAAGAATTGTTTTCATTTACCGAATAAGTAGCGCAGACCCCAAGACGGTACACGACAGAACTCGCGATAGCGGGTGCTACCAAATTTAAGAGGAAAAAAATAAACTCAGGGGGGGCTGAAACGCAGGGATGAAACTCAATTCTTCTTTGGCAATAACCCGCCTAAGAACATTCACTCTTTTTGCGACCGCGCTACCCAATTATTTCCTGCAAATGCAAAATAATGCGCGCAAAGTGTTCAGAGGAATAATTGCGCCAGAGAAAATTTCACGTGCCTGGAGCAAGTGCGTCAACGTAGCAAATGGAAGCATTTTTCAAGGAATCGCGATCAAGAAAGAATTCAGCGTCACCGCTGTGCTTCCAGTACTGTCCGTTGTTTTTTTCGCCTTGTTTTTACTGGATCCAAACGCATGAAACTCAAGTTTCGTGCGTTTGTTTGCGTGCTTGCTTATTTGTTTATTAATCCTTTAAAGGCCCGGCATGACATTGAGTAGGATGGTTCCGTGCTTATTATCAACGCGCGAAATTTCAGATTCAGTACAACAATATAAAAAAAAAAATAAATGGCACGCAATGCATAACAATGTACAATAGTAGCAAATATCGGCTGTTATGGAATCAGAAAAAAATAAAAGAGAGGCTACAGATAGGAAGCGCAGGGCAGGGAGCAGCGTATGGGTGTGTTGAGAGAGGAGCGAGAATCAAGGGTCCATGAATATTTTTTTCATTTCTCTTTCACGTTAGATTTGCGTCAGACAAATTTGTCTCGATACAATCAGTAGGCCTTACTTTTGCCCATAAATTCAGCAGTTTTCGGCATAAAATGTTCTTACCTCCCTTCGTCAGTGAACTTGAGGGGATGTCGAAATAAAACCGAGAGCCAACATCCGGGCGACGATTCTCCATCATCCGGACACCGAACGAGATTTAACGTGACGAGATCTTTCTCTAAGGCTTCTGCGTTCTCCCTAAAAATGGTACCACGGTGCCACATACTCGTGCGTACAAGGCCGCCCCACGCCGGAAGTCAACGCGGCAATAGCTCGAACCGCGTTCAAGAATTTGAAATCTTCTCTGTCACTGTGTTGCGTCATCAGCACATGATGTTTCCCTCTTTAGCAGACGGTTGCACACACTCTCTAGAAGCCCCCGTACACGCTGCTCCTCCTGGATTCTCGTCGGGCCAGCGTCTCTTCATGGCCACGTGCGCATCTCTATCGTTCTACATTTCATTTCCATCACGTATAAGTGCGTAGAGGTTGGCTAGCGAAATCAGCCCATCCTTCATTTTAAAAATCCTTTATTTTGTCTTATATGCACATATGTCCCTATCATCATCATCATCATCATCATCATCATCAGCCTGATTATACCCACTGCAGGGCGAAGGCCTCTCCCATATTTCTCCACTTAACCCGGTTCTGTGCTAGCTGCATCCACTTGACCCCTGCGAACTTCTTAATCTCATCCGCCCACCTAACTTTCTGCCTCCCCCTGCTACGCTTTCCTTCCCTTGGAATCCAGTTTGTTACCCTCAGCGACCATCGGTTATCCTCTCTTCGCACTACATGTCCTGCCCATGTCCATTTCTTCTTCTTAATTTCCACTAGAATGTCATTAACTTGAGTTATTTCTCTGACCCACTCTGCACGCTTTCTATCTCTTAATGTTACCCCTACCATTTTTCGTTCCATAGCCCTCTGGGTTGTCCTCAACTTAAGTAGAACTCTCTTGGTTAGCCTCCACGTTTCAGCCCCATAGGTGAGTACAGGCAAGATACAACTGTTGTACACTTTCCTCTTGAGCGATACCGGTAAGCTGCTAGTCATAATCTGCGAGTGCTTGCCAAATGCGCTCCATCCCAATCTTATTCTTCTTGATATTTCCTTTTCATGGTCTGGATCTGCGGTTACTACCTGTCCTAAGTAGACATATTCGACTACTATTTCCAGTATTTCGCTACCTAATGTAAACTGCTGTTCCTTCCCGAGGCTGTTGAACATTACCTTAGTCTTCTGCATATTGATTTTCAAGCCTACCATTCTACTTTTTCTGTCTAGGTCATCAATCATTATTTGCAGTTCATCCCCCGAGTTGCTTAGCAAGGCAATGTCATCTGCAAATCGCAGATTACTGAGGTATTCTCCATCTACCCTTATCCCTAACTGCTCCCATTCCAAGTCTCTGAATACTTCCTCTAAACAAGCTGTGAATAGTAATGGGGAGATTGTGTCTCCTTGCCTAACACCTTTCTTTATGGGAATTTTATTGCTTTCTTTATGTAGAACTATGGTTGCTGTGCAGCCACTATATATATCTTCCAGCACTTTCACGTACGGCTCGTCTACCCCCTGATTTCGCAATGCCTGCATCACCGCCGAGGTTTCAACTGAGTCAAATGCTTTTTCGTAATCAATGAATGCTATGTATAAGGGCTGGTTATATTCCGAACATTTTTCTATCACCTGATTGATGGTATGGATATGATCGATAGTTGAGTACCGTTTCCGAAACCCTGCTTGATCCTTTGCTTGATTGCAGTCTAAGGTTGTCCTGATTCTATTGGCGATTACCTTAGTAAATACCTTATACGTAACAGACAGTAAGCTGATTGGTCTGTAATTTTTAAGGTCCTTAGAGTCCCCTGTCTTGTGAATGAGGATAATGTTTGCATTCTTCCATGCTTCCGGTACCGTCGATGACACCAGGCACTGCGTATACAGGGTGGCCAGTTTTTCTAGCACGATATCCCCCCCGTCCTTCAGCAAATCTGTAGTTATCTGATCCTCTCCAGCTGATTTCCCCCTTTTCATAGTTTCTAGTGCTTTCTTGACCTCGTCCTTCGTCACTGGTGGAACGTCTGAGTGTTTTTCGCTACCGCCAATCTCACTACGGTCCTGACTACTTTGGCTACTGTAGAGATCTGTATAGAACTCCTCGGCTACTTTGACTATCTTGTCCATATTAGTGATGACGTTGCCCGCCTTGTCCCTTATCGCATGCATCTGGTTTTTGCCTATGCCCAATTTCTTCTTTGCCGCTTTAAGGCTTCCCCCGTTCTTTACAGCATGCTCAATTTTCTCCATGTTATACTTCCTTATATCGGCCACCTTGCGCTTATTGATTAGCTTTGATATCTCGGCCAATTCGATCTGGTCTGTTGGATTGGAAGCTTTCATACTCTGCCGTTTCTTAATCAAATCTTTCGTCTCCTTAGACAGCTTACCGGTATTCTCTTTAACTATCCTACCGCCTACTTCTACTGCGCACTCAGTAATGATATCTCTGAAATTATTGTTCATTGCCTCTAGGGTAATGTCGCCATCCTCAGTTAGAGCTGAAAACCTATTCTGTAGCGAGATTCTGAACTCTTCTGCCCTCCCCCTCACCGCTAATTCGTTGATGGGTTTCTTTCTTACTAATCTATTGCGTTCCTTCTTCAGATTTAGGCTAATTCGGGACCTCACCATCCTATGGTCACTACATCGAACTTTCCCGATTACCTCTACATCCTGCACAATGGCGGGGGTTGAACACATTATGAAGTCGATTTCATTTTTAGTCTCTCCGTTAGGACTTTTCCATGTCCATTTCCGGTTCTTCCGTTTCCTGAAGAAGGTATTCATGATTCGTAAGTTATTGCGCTCTGCAAACTCAACTAGTAACTCCCCCCTGCTATTCCTAGAACCAATGCCATAGTCACCTACTGCCTTGTCTCCTGCCTGTTTTTTCCCTACCTTGGCATTGAAGTCGCCAATTAGTACAGTATACTGCGTCTTTACTTTTCGCATTGCCGATTCTACATCTTCATAGAAGCTTTCAACTGCCTGGTCATCATAACTACACGTAGGTGCATAGGCCTGTACAACCTTCAGTTTATACCGCTTATTAAGCGTAATTACGATGCCTGCAACCCTCTCATTAATGCTATAGAATTCATCTATATTACCCGCTATATACTTATTGACAAGAAAACCTACCCCTAGTTGTCGCCTCTCTGGTAAACCTCGATAACACAGTACATGCCCATCCTTCAATACAGTATATGCCCCATTCGGCCTCCTAACCTCACTAAGCCCTATGACATCCCATTTCATGCCCTCTAGTTCCTCTAACATATGTCCCTATACAGTGTTTTATATCACCGTTCACTGGCCACAGAAATTATTTACGCATTTCAGAACGTCAACATTTTACAACGTGAATTTTATTACGTCAATTGTAAGAGACGCGTTTACCTGGTCTGTCACTTTAGATTCAGACGAAGACTTTATAGTGTTTAATGTACTAGAAGATTTTATTATCTGACGTCAACTCCTAAATAAAATAATTTCACGCTTCCGTCTACCGCACAAGTACTACCCAACGCAGTATCACAACATATGCATGTACTGAAATGACTACTTGTCTTTTAATCGCATCAAATGGGAACGTTTCGTAATTCTACAGCAATTCCCCGATCCCAAACTCCACCTCTGCCCAAAGAAAACTGCGCAAACCGTTTCGAACACAAGTGACATGCTTCGGCAAGTGGACTGGTCCCGAATAGCGGCGCATGCTGTAATGGAAGCATGGGATGAGGGTGCAGTGATTCGCGGCGTACAAGCAAGTTGCGTTTCCAGCAGAATAAAGCGTCTTCCTCCTCCTCTTTTCGAGAGTTTCTTTACACTAGCATAAGTTCAAGAAAAAAATACAATTTACTGAGTGACCGAACATTTTGCACAGGATTTTGTTTAAGCTCTCGAGCGCTACGTTCAGTTCATGTATTTTCGCTATTTTGAGCTAAATCTTGTTCATTTCATGTTTGCTGAGCTGCTGAACACTCTGCACAACTCACTGTTTCATAGCCCGCTGGGAACCATCTAAACCACTAAAGCTCCCGCGAGTTATGTCCAGTTCATACGTCTTTTGCGTTCGTCCCTTTTCTTTCTTCGTTAAGTTCTTTAAAACAACGAAAAGCGGTCGTGCCTTATTAATAAAATACGCAACGGTTATGAGGGCCCAGGATGGCCAAGTCAGCGTATAAAATGCTCTCAGGAAGAAATTTTGATTTCAAGTCTTTGGCAGCTTTTCAGGGTGCACATGGTTTTTGTTGTTAGTGAAGCTAGGTTAGCAGAGGCAACCATTGAGGACGATGGTCTGCCTATTTCTACGAACTAAATTCGTCCCGACTATCGCTCTTTCCTGCGGTATTCAAAATGACACAGTGAGATGCTTGCCTGAGCGCAGAAAGTTAGATTAAAATATAATAGTCGTAATAATTATTTTTTTCCGAAAGTTCTTTGGCACCAGTGGCATTGACTGGCTATGTGACTCAATGGGGAACTAAAACAGTGGACGACAATGATACTCGCTAATGCACAATTTGAGTGCAGCTGTTTAGGCGTTTTTGAGATATATTGTGCCAAAAATTTTGAAAAATGCTTGTATGTATGTATGTATGTATGTATGTATGTATGTATGTATGTATGTATGTATGTATGTATGTATGTATGTATGTATGTATGTATGTATGTATGTATGTATGTATGTATGTATGTATGTATGTATGTATGTATGTATGTATGTATGTATGTATGTATGTATGTATGTATGTATGTATGTATGTATGTATGTATGTATGTATGTATGTATGTATGTATGTATGTATGTATGTATGTATGTATGTATGTATGTATGTATGTATGTATGTATGTATGTATGTATGTATGTATGTATGTATGTATGTATGTATGTATGTATGTATGTAAGTGAAGTTACAAAACACTAGTTTTCTCACGAGCTATAGATAATTTCTCAGAAGGAAAAAAAGAAGAGCCGTGATAAAGAGGTGCAAATCGCGTGGCTCGTCTTTCTTTTCTTCTGAAAAGTTATTTGGCTCGCGACTTTCTCGTGATTCGTGGTTCTTGATTCTCTTTCGCTTGGTTAGACAACAACGGCGACGCGGCCCAGCCACCGCATGGACGCATAAAAGCTGCGCTCTAATAAAGTAGAGAGACTCCTTTAAACCAGCTTCCAATCTTAGGTAGCCGATCAACTTAGGACGCCGAGAGAACGCTCTAAGGCTAAGAACAAGATTAAGTGCCCTCTCTTTCCTATACGCTTCCTCGTGAGCCTGAGAGCCTCCGAATGGGGCAGCTTACGTTGGTTACGCTTGGCATGCAGTGTGTACTGAGCAGCTTTCTTCCTTCGGCTAAAGCAAATAAAAGTCAAGCTTCTTAGTCTGGTGATGAAAACAAATGTCTGTCAAGATTACTTTCCCAGACGTTTTTAAGAAAATGGAAGTGTGTATGACAGCACCTTTCTAAATCTAATGCTTCGTAAACAGTTCTCAGCATTTCTGGTATTACAAACACAACCAAAAGAAATAAATGTAAAGCTGAATGCGTTAAACTGATATTGAACATGTATTAAGATCGTGCTAGTACTTCAAGCGTACTGCCTCCATAAAATCCCGAGCTGAGCTTCTACTCTCACTTAGTCGTTCTTGACAGCTAATATATTGTATTTGCGAGAACGATAAACACATATTGTGGAGTGAGAAGAAAATGAGAGGTCTCTGTCTTCAAAAAAAGTACTGAGAGCTTCAGATGTTTTCCCATCATCGCCTGAAAGCCTCAAAAACGGAGCGCAGGCATCTGATAAACGTCGTTTCTGCATCACGTCCCACGTTCTATTTCCCAAAAAAAAGAATAATAATGCTACGTTGATTTCAAGATTGCCAGGTGCTCAGTACCCCTGTCATTATGGAAGGCCTCAAGCAGATGATAACACTTCTTCGCCACGTTACAATCTAACAATAGCATGTACACCGGCTCAAGCAAATTTTTGCATAATCGAAAACAGACTACTGGAACTCCACCTACACAACACCGAAATGGAATTCCACAGCCGCAGTCGCAAATTACAGTCATTGTGCACTAGATAAGCGGCCACGAGGGAGCTGAGAAAAATGACGTTTCCGAAAATAGCCAGCTTATTTAACATCCAGACTTCCCCAGTCGCCCGTTCAAATCCAAAGCCTGCGGAACACGCAACATCATACAAAAGGCATACAGCCCTATACTATAGAAGAACATGTTCCAATAATGATACCCATAAGCACACATACTTTTCAATGTTAATGTTAAATATCTCATCACAACAATTAGGTTATCCAGATAAAGTTAATTATATCAACAGTGCGAAGAGCAGAAAGGGCAAGGAAAATCTTATATTGGTGGAACTTTGTCATTATCTTAATGTATTTATTGGAACCTTCCGCAAAATCCTAGAGCTCTTGGCTACATTTGGACCCAGCACATCTTTAGCGGAATATTTTAAGAACTAACTTAAGCACAGACGTACGCATTAACTCACAGGCGTCGTCAACAAAATAAGGAAGAAGATTTGCATGGTAACAGCAAGTGTTTGTGAATTTTATCTGAAATGACAATCAAGAAAAACACTGCATATCTGGTATTATTGTAATATGGGGAAAGGAGCTTTCTAAAACTGGCCATTTAAGGGTATGACGGGGCAGCGCTTCGCGTATATGTACTTTGCCACTCGCTTAATCACTAACTCCTTAATTTCATTCTGTACTATCACGCAAATACTATTAGGAATACAACCCCAAGCAACCATATTATGTGAAATGTAACTAGATAACTAACCAAGCAGTATAAACGTGCCAGCGTGTCCTGAAGGTAGCTTGCGTGATTTGGAATAGAAAAGTCCCAGAAGGTTCGATACCGTTAATCCTCCCAAGAGAACTGAGAAGCGTGAGTTGACAGCTCCTGCAAATCGACCATGACACCCAGTCGTGTTACGTCACACAACCCTACGACCAATGGGTGCCCAACCACGTAACCTGGCAACGGTCACTTGTCAGGGACATTCCCGTGATTTTTCGCTCATAACGCCTATGCCGACAACGCCGTAGACGCCAGCACTGGAATTCCTGGCGAAAGGGGCCTTTAACGTGTCGCGTTAAAATTTTATTTATGCACTGATTCCGGGTTAAAGTATCTCCGCCTGTTGCTGTTGCCGATTGCATTTAGAGAACCTAAGAATTATTCAAGCAGCGTGAAAATACATCAGGAGTAATACGACAGGGATAATACCCTTTCTCCTCTCAACTCTGTGGTTCGACACACGACGCAGCAGGAGCGTCGAACCGGCTTATGCTCTCGGGTACTTGTAAAAGTCATATATATAGCTAGGGAGCAACTGCGGGTAGAAAAAGCCAGTCCTCAATAATGTGATTGTGCCGTTAGCTACATACTTCATAGATGTTTTATAATTACCCCAGGCGCAGTTGATGCAGGCTAAATATGTATAGGTTGGCATTGAGGTGCTAACAGGAAGAATTTAGAACGTAGATAGTAAAGCATGTGTGCGAACGAATGACGACTACACTACAAGCCCACTTTTTTTTTTAGCCAGACTATCTCCTTATTATTCGTCTTCTTCCTCTTCTTTTTCGTCAAACTTCATCAGAATATAATTATACTCTGTTGAGCCAATACCGACAGTCATAAAAGTGTCAACATTGCTCTGTATAAGATTAGCTTTTAAGAGAGTGAAAAGCTTTAAATGGATGAAAGCTTGCACCAATTTGTGGGGCCCAGGAACATATTTTACTATTGCCACAGTTCGAGTTATCCCCGAAGGAGCATGAGGAACTGTCGTTAATGAAAATGCAAAAACTACTAGCCTTGCTTCAAATTGTTACACAAGTCGATTGATCGATCATGGGGAGGACAAATCGCTTGCAGCTGAATGGCTTGAAAAAGATCTAAAAGTAATACTATTTTGTTATTCTTCAATTATTTTCAGCCTCCTATTTCAATCTGTCAAGCTTGAGCGAGAAGAGGTTAGACTGAATACGAATCGCAGACGAAATACCAAAAATTAGCTCTTTGCCTGCAGATCAATTTCGTGCCGATCAATTTCACCTCGCTTCCTGTATTTGCCGAACTTTTTTTATGACACTTCTTTATCGTCAAGTGCTTGGCAGGCATCTGCCCTACTTGAAGTGTGACTAGCTTTGTTGCGCTTGGTAACACACCTTGTGAATGCTATGAACATGAATAAAGTCTTACTCTTTCTCCTAGCTTTTTGTATGTGGCATGTCTCTTCAGGTCCGGTTTGGTTTATGGAGTCTAACGTCCCAATGCGAGTCTGGCTGTGAGAGACGCCGTAGTGGAGGACTCCGGAAATTTCTACCAGATGGTGCTCTTTAACGTGAACTGACATCGCATCCCACAGGAGCGCCTTGATTTTCATCTTTATCGAAAAGCGCCCACCGCGGTCGGAATTCGATCCCGCATACTATAGATACAACAGTCGACCGCTCTATTCGCTGTCCCACAGCGGCAGGACAAATCAAATTAGGCTTTATAAAGACACACACAGAGTCCACAGGAGAGTGCACCTACTCAATGCACCTAGGATTGCATTACAGATTTCTTTCCTTTTGGCAGCAGAAACATCTGTCAGGTCTCATAAAATACAGCGCTTCAGTCAGTAAGTTTCTGCCCAATGCGGAGAAGCTTTCAGGGAAGACTAAATGTACAGATGTTGTCACGTTGTTGTTGTTGTTTTGTTTTTTTTAGCTTTTGCAATCGTATTTGGCAATCGTGTAGTGAGGTCGGGGCACTTGAGCGAAAGTATAGTCCGGGAAACCTACCACGTGGTCTCAAATTACTCTTCCTTTACTCTGTAACGCACTGCTCACGCACTGTGCACGTGGCTTCACACTTCTCTACGCTATGGCAGGCCCTGTGCAGGCAAGAAACTTGTACAACTGGGTAATATTTGCCTGAAGCATAAGGCATGCAGTCGAGCTGGCATCGTTTTTCCGCTGCTAAATCCCACCAATCAGCAAACACACGAGTAAGCCGCAGTTCGATCCCTACATTGCGGTACGGGCACTGCGCCGAAGGCCAGAGGGCATTCATTCATTCATAAACCTTTATTCATGAGGATGACCTGAGGCCTAGAGGGGAAGGGGGTGGGTTAGGTGAGGTTGAGGGCGCCAGACTCCGACATGAAGTCTAGCAGGGCACTAAGCTTGCGCTTGGCGTTGGTATTGGGGGCTGTCCAGTCTTCGTAGCTCTGAATGTGGTGAGCAGATGTGTAGCGTGCGCGGAGGCCAGCCGTGCCAGGACAGGTCCAGACCAAGTGCTGCAGGTCAACGGAGTCAGCAGGGCAGTTGGGGCAGCTGATCTTGGTTCGGCGCCATTGACTCAGGATGTCCGGTGTGTAAGCTGCACCGGCTCGCGCCTTGTGAGTTAGAACTTGGGCTGGACGAGAGAGGCCGGAAGGGATCGGAGGATTAATACCGGGGACAAGGTCCCGCAACAAACCCCTCCGCTCATGTTTAAGCCGCGTGATGACAGAGTCCGGTATGATGAAGGAGACGGGAGAACAGTAAGGGTGGTCCGAGTTGGACGGGCCCACATCAAGGGCGGCACTTTCGATTCAAGACTTTACCCTCAGTTAACAGGCGGCGCTGCTAGCGGTTGCCAGAGAAATTGCGGTGGGAGAGTGTAGTTATTCTCGCCGGGTCTTTCCCATCACAGGTTATGTGATCGTATGGTGCTTTAAATTATGACTGTAGGGGCTATAGGGCATTTTTGTTCTCTATTTTTGGATTAGCCCTTACTGCGAATACTGATATGATTGCCGGCGCAACGTTTTTCGAACAAAAGTGGTCCAACCATCTCATCTGTTTGGTAGTTCTTGTGTGTCTTGAAACATAAACAACTCTAACCCGGCGAATTCGCTTATGTGTTACCGCGCATTGCACAATAAGCGCTCATATCTGGCTATAGTGCGCTATCAGCGTAAAGAACGAATGACTGGGAATGAGGAATACAGCACACGTTCTGGCAGCTCATCTTGGCGGAGCGGGTGAAAGCGTGTCCCACACTGCTTTTCTTTTCCTCCGCGAGGAGTGCGCGCATCGGCGCTGGAGCCTGCTCCAGTACGCAGCCCGTATTGATGTCTTTGTGAAAGAGGAGCGCGTCGATCAGGGCTGTATCACGTCCACGAAAGATCTTCTGAGATACCTGTTTCTTTTATGGAAAGACCACGTAGCTTTCTTCTACACATATTGTCGTCAAGTTAGCACATAAAGAACCGTTGCATATTTAATACAGCAAAAAGCGCGCTTTCCATGAACAACTTCAGTGCTTGCAATCGCTTTATTCTCCACAAGTGGAGAACATTGCCGCATGGCTGCTTTATGCGCTTTTTCGCGAGGGAAAAAATACATTTTTGAGAAGAGACTAAATAGGTGGAAGAAAGAATTTCTAAAAATAGGAAGATATTTGCCGCCAGCCGCTTCCATTTTCGCAGAATACGTCTTGCATAAAATATTTCATCCACTTTCCAGGCGTGATTTTCGAAGAGAGCGCTTAGAAGATGGAGCTGCTGAAAAGAAACTTTCATCCACTAAGCAAACTTCGGAAAGAACAAACGAGGAGTTATACAGGCTGAGACAAAGGAGAAAACCCAGAGCTGACAGACAGACCGGCAGAGGTGGGTAAATTACACGTCTGTCCTGGGACCGGTTTTTTTTCACAAGAAATCTTTCAAGGCACTCTGTGCCAAGAATATTTTTGTCGCTCGCGTCACAGTTCAACAGCTCCGCTTTCCCAGGAACTTCGGGTGGTCGTCTTCGCGATGATCTCGCTCTCTTTGGTGATGAAAGATCTTTCGTGTTGGAAAATTTCGTGTTGGAAAAAATGGACACTGCGGCTGTTGTGTAAGACGTCTGTCCTTTACTAAGAGCCAACAGTGTGAATACCCTTGATGGCCGAAGACAGCTGTTGAATATCAGCTGGCTTGAGATAGAAAAAAGCTTTTCTCGCATGTATTTCGCTAAAACAAAAACGGATATAAATTTTGTTACCATCTTCCGTCCGCCATCACCACGCTGGTCGGCCCATTCCTTTCGTTTGCTGATATTGTTTTGTACCAATCGGGCAAATGTTAGCGCATATGCATTTCCTTTAGTACCAATATCGTGCTTTAGCAAGCTACTTCTCTACCTTATAGAAGAGCGTAACAAAAATAATGAACAAGGGTTGAGGAAAATCCTCAACTTACTGGGCAGCGTTTCTGCAAAAACACTTGTCTTCAAAGAATGGGTTACTAGTATTACAACGTAAAGATTCTTTTCTGTCATTGAAATATAAAAGAACCTCGTTTCTTACGCAGGGAAAAGGAGGTAACCGTAGACGAAAAGAAGAAAAGAATAAAAGCTAACTATAGTGACGCTGATGAAATGAACAAGCGTAACGCAAATGGAAAGAGCTGAGAACGTGAATGAAATTATGCACAAAACAGTTTTACCAAGCAATTTTATTCTGCTTCGAAAAGAAGCAAGCGGTGAAACCAACTCCTCGCTTGTAACGTAGGGATGTGATGTTATCTATTTTCTTTTTTTTTTTTTTTTGCAGAACCACATATATTATGCGCCGCAGAATTCGGCAGTGAAGTTTCTTGTTATGGTTGCCAGCCTAGCATAAATTCACTCTCTGGCTCTCTCCAAAACTGATGGAAGAATCTGCGTTGCTTCTCAGGGTAGGCGTATATATAAAAATTCGGCTCCGTCCTTAGCCTCGTCTTGAAGCGCTGTTTCCGACACCTGAGCTTCGTTGCGAGATTTGCACTCCAAACCCTTTTACTATATTTATCTTTGCTTCATCTCCCTGGGTGGCTTTGCGTGGCTACCTCTGTTGTGCATTGGAGGAGTTCGGTGCAACGCGTTCGATCCAGTCTCACAGCTTTCCAGCTAAATAAACAAAGTAGAATTCATATGGTTGCTTAGACGTTGTACATGCACTGGAAAACTATGCAAATACGCACCGAAAGAAAAAAAAAAAACGCAAACTAGAATTCTGACTCAATACAGCAAAAGGAGTATATTTAGGACAATGTCTGTTGAAGTAGTTTCGTGACCTCTCATCTTGGCAGCTAAGGCCTGCGGCTTCCGAGATAATTACACCAGCAGCAGGTGCACAGCTGCTCAGGTATCAATAATGGGTACGCAGAATATTGTGCAGAGAAAATATCGGTTAAAGTTTATAGCGAACGGATTAATACTCACGTCAAAGAATGAAACCACTTTCCCTTTTCTATTGTTTACGTCTTAATTACGCACGCATTCGCGTGCTTCGCCTGAGGAGAGAGCCTAGAGCAAAGGATCGAGTGTAACTCTTCGCAGCTCTAGCTTCTTCGGAACTGCACGAAACAGTTCAAAAGCAGTGCATCTTCGATCCTGCCTCTACTGGGCAAAATGTCCCCCGGTCTGAGTACCTGGCGCGAGCAAGCTTGGCTGGTTTCACGAAACCCAACACTTTATAGTTTTCTTAGTAAAGTCGTTGATTTTTTCTTTGCCGCTAGCTCCGCACCCCCCCCCCCCCCATATAATTTTATCTCCTTAGATTATCTATTTTCAAATTATAAAAAGTTGTTTATCGGAATCAGACGCGTAGAAGAGCATTGGATGCCACGCAATCGTGCATCACGGGCACCAGAGACTGTGTACGCCTAGATGAAATCTTATGCAAATTAGCTTGCGAATTATTTCACTCATCCGCACAAAATTTAATAAAAAAAGTAGACACGTCAAGTGGGTGTTCAAGCAAGAGTGATGTCTTGTTTAGCTTTCAATTAACGAAACAACGAACCGAACCGAAACAACGAACTTATCAAGCTCCGCCGTAGTGATGCTGTGGTTAGGGTACTCGACTGCTGTGCCCAAGGATGCGGGATCACATCCTGGCCACGGCGGCCGCTTTTCGATGGAGGCAAAAAGCAAGGCGCCCGTGTGCAGTGCGATGTCAGTGCGCGTTAAAGAACCTCGGTTGGTCGAAATTTCCGGTATCCTTCACTACGGCGTCTCTGGATAACCTGAGTCGCTTTGGGACGTTAAACCCTATAAACCAAACCAAACCTATTAGACTCAGCCCCCTTTTGTTAGCAGTTGATGGAACTTTCCTGAGTACGGCAACTCCCTGATGGCGAAACTATACGAGCACAGTACGCTGTTCTGCGACGACGCTATCCTGTGTCATCCCAAGCGGTTAGTGAAGAAAGGACAGCGAAGGGGTCGCTCAGACGCCCCATCCGGAGCCCCTTTCAAGCAGGATAGCTTGACTACACCGTTCAGCAGACCACTCCCATAACGGAGCAGACACGGACCGCCTGCCAGGTGAAGCAAGCAGGGAAAGTAACCGCTTCGCAGGTGAAAGGCTCGTTCTCGCCCCGCCGGGGTGGTGCAGTGGTAAGACGCCCGACTACTGTGCCGGAGTACCCGGGTTCGAACCCAACCTCGGCGGCTGCGCTTCGATGGAGGCGAAACGAAGAGGCGTCCGTGTGGCGTATTTTGGTTTGCTCGGTACGGTGGCTCCGCAAGGGACAAACCAACAGAAGAGACGAAGAAAGCGGGCTGTTCCGACTAGCATCTGCCGCCCCCAGGAGCCGAGCAGCCTAGCGATTAGCGGCGCATGCGTTTTCAATGGGCGTCATGTTGGACGCGGCACTAGCTTGAGAGAGCCTATAATAGTATTACTACTACTACTACTACTACTAAATAATAATAATAATACACAGTAATATGTCTCTGCTAAATATTATTATTAATATTATTATTATTAATAGTAGTAGTAGTAGTATAGAGGAAGACTCGTTTCACGAAGTTGGCACTGAATTGTCTGTTGGTAACGGCCGAATTAACTGGCTAAACATTATTCTCCCAGTTTTAATTATTAATAATAATAATAATAATAATAATAATAATAATAATAATAATAATAATAATAATAATAATAATAATAATAATAATAATAATAATAATAATAATAATTGGTTCACAGGAAGGGAAAGGCGCAGTATCTGTCACACTTGTGTCTGTGGACACCTGAACTACTCCGTAGCCCTCCGCTACGGCTCCTCTTTCTCTTTTCCTCCCTTGTGTGTGTGGACACCTTCATCCCTTGGTGTCCACAGACACAAGTGTGACAGATACTGTGCCTTTTCCTTCCTGTGAACCAATTATTATTATTATTAATAATTAAAACTGTAAAGATAATATTTAGCCACTTAATTCGGCAGTTACCTACAGACAATTCAGTGGCAACTTAGTGAAACGAGTCTTCATCTATACTACTACTACTAATAATAATAATAATAATAATAATAATAATAATAATAATAATAATAATAATAATAGTAGTAGTAGTAATAGTAGTAGTAGTATTATAAGCTTTCTCAAGCTAGTGCCGCGTCCAACATGAAGCCCATTGAAAAAGCATTCGCCACTAATCGCTAGGCTGCTCGGCTCCTGGGGGCGGTAGATGCTAGTCGGAACAGCCCGCTTTCTTCGTCTCTTTTGTCGTTTTGTCCCTTGCGGAGCCACCGTACGAAGCAAACCCAAATACGCGTCCGTGTGCTGTGGGATGTCAGCGCACGTCAAAGATCCCCAGGTGGTCGAAATTACTCCGTAGCCCTCCACTACGGCTCCTCTTTCTCTCTTTCCACTTACACTCCCACCTTCCTCTCTTCCCTTACGGAGCGGTTGCGATGTCCACAGAAAACAAGTGAGACAGTTACCGCGCCTTTCCCCTCATATAAATAAAAAAAAGGCTCGTTCTTAGATGAGTCGTTTCTACATGAACATCGACCACGAAGCATGAGCTGAGGTGCCTAGGAGGGGTCTGTTACGTCTTACCAAACACACGCAATCATCACACTTGCATCTTATCTCACCACTCTATGGAGGGTTCGCGGCATAATACATTATCTCCACTTAAGACCTATACTTCTGACTCAAGTGCTTCCCAGCGTGTCGCGTTCTCCCTCTGAGGCTATGCGCACCACGTGGCACGTATCTGATGGTGTTCACTGTAACAAAGGTTTCTTTATTCTAGAATACGAAGATCACATTCCGAGTACTTCAGTAACGTGCGATCGCCATCATCTCGTTGGCCTGCTAGTCGGCTAAGCTTAGCTTGGTCAACTATGGCTACCTTGACCTCTTTTCTTTCTTAGGGGTTCAGCCGCACGACAGTCTTGACAATGCGACCAATCTTCGTCAGTGCGGGTACGGTCTTTCTCCCCGGTTAGTGAGCTGATGCCCTTGTCAGCTGCTCGTTCGTTGACCCATTCTGCTGAACTTCCTTGATGGTTTTGTTTAATTTTTTTGGCAGTGTACGGCCCCCGCCGGAGTGGTGCAGTGGTAAAGCGCCAACTACTGCCCCGGAGGCGTATTTGAATTTGCTCGGTACGGTGGCTCCGCAAGGGACAAAACGACAGAAGAGACGAAGAAAGCGGGCTGTTCCGACTAGCATCTACCGCCCCCAGGAGCCGAGCAGCCTAGCGATTAGCGGCGAATGCTTTTTCAATGGGCTTCATGTTGGATGCGGCACTAGCTTGAGTAGTAGTAGTAGTAGTAGTAGTAGTAGTAGTAGTAGTAGTAGTAGTAGTAGTAGTAGTAGTAGTAGTATAGATGAAGACTCGTTTCACTAAGTTGGCACTGAATTGTCTGTAGGTAACTGCCGAATTAACTGGCTAACTATTATCTTCACAGTTTTAATTATTAATAATAATAATAATTGGTTCACAGGAAGGAAAAGGCGCAGTATCTGTCACACGTGTCTGTGGACACCAAGGGATGAAGGTGTCCACACACACAAGGGAGGAAAAGAGAAAGAGGAGCCGTAGCGGAGGGCTACGGAGTAGTTCAGGTGTCCACAGACACAAGTGTGACAGATACTGCGCCTTTCCTTTCCTGTGAACCAATTATTATTATTATTATTATTATTATTATTATTATTATTATTATTATTATTATTATTATTATTATTATTATTATTATTATTATTATTATTATTATTATTACTATTAATAAAACTGTGAAAATAATGTTTAGCCAGTTAATTCGGCCGTTACCAACAGACAATTCAGTGCCAACTTCGTGAAACGAGTCTTCCTCTATACTACTACTGATAATAATAATATTAATAATAATATTTAGCAGAGACATATTACTGTGTATTATTATTATTATTATTTAGTAGTAGTAGTAGTAGTAGTAGTAGTAGTAGTAGTAGTAGTAGTAGTAGTAGTAGTAGTAGTAGTAGTACTATTGTAGGCTCTCTCAAGCTAGTGCCGCGTCCAACATGACGCCCATTGAAAACGCATGCGCCGCTAATCGCTAGGCTGCTCGGCTCCTGGGGGCGGCAGATGCTAGTCGGAACAGCCCGCTTTCTTCGTCTCTTCTGTTGTTTTGTCCCTTGCGGAGCCACCGTACCGAGCAAACCCAAATACGCGCCCCGGAGTACCCGGGTTCGATCCTGACCGCGGCGACTGCGTTTCGATGGCGGTGAAATAAAGTGGCGTCCATGTGCTTTGCGATGTCAGTGCACGTTAAATATCCCCAGACGGTCGAAATTACTCCTTAGCTTTCCACTACGGCTCCTCTTTCTCTCTTTCCACTTTAACTCCCACCTTCCTCTCTTCCCTTACAGTGCGGTTCAGGTGTCCACAAATGCAAGTGTGACAAATACTGCGCCTTTCCCTTCCTCTGAACCAATTATTGGTGTGGTTTGGTTTTTGGGGTTTAACGTCCCAAATCGACTCAGGCTATGAGAGACGCCGTAGTGGAGGACTCCGGAAATTTCGACCACCTGGGGTTCTTTAACGTGCACTGACATCGCACAGCACATGGGCGCCTTACTTTTCGCCTCTATCGAAAAGTGGCCGCCGAGATCGGGATTCATTAGTATTATTATTATTATTGGACGTGCTTGGGATGTGTTAGTACCATAAACAACTGTGCGTGGTATCCACTTCCTGTCGCATAGCTCTTAGTGGTCTATTCAGCCTGAAGCGGGTGCAGGCTTGGGAGGTCGGTTTCCCCAGGATTTCTGGTGACTGAGCTCGGGTCTTAATTTGTCAGTCGCATTTCGCGGAACATCCTGCTGGAGCAGCTTTTCGAGCACTGTAACTGACGTTCTGGGACTGTGTAGCCTATGCACTAATGAATCTAGCTGTTCAGCTCTTGCTTGTTTTTATTGAGTTCAGCAGGGCGAGCTGTACATCCATTCCGTTTTCGGAAATTTATTGTCTGAAAATTTTTTAGTGCATGGCAATTCTTGGAGTTGTGGGTGGTCCGCCCATTCCGTGCGCGCTGCGAACCAACTCGTTCAGCGAGACCTTTCGATTGGGCTGGCCAAAGGATTGATGTTACGTGCTGGAATCCTCTCTTTTATAGATTTCTGCAACCCCTGTGCAACACGATCCGTTGTTGGTTCCCAGTATATACACCATGGCTGTCAAACCATTCGTTTATGACATTGATGAGTTCTTTTTATGATTTAGCATGAGCTGACCAACGTCAATTTAACACGAGCTGCTCTCTATGACGAAAACATGTTTTTCGTTTGAAGTTGAAGAGGTCAAATGAGACTATTTCCCACTTAATATTTATTGTTTCCTTCATGCGGTGTGGCTCATGTGATGCCTTTTGTCGCTTCCTTTTATAGCCCGAGTCACTTTGAGGCGTAAAACAGCCTAAGCCTAGGCCCTCTAATGCGGAGCGGAGCACCTGTGTACAAAGTTCTTTATATCTCCAGCCATTCATAGGCAGTACACTGTTTCCCTGTCTCCCTTGGAGCTACTGTATGTGCCGATATCTCCAGGGTGAATTTTCTTGAGGGTCCTGTTCCACCATTATTTTGGGATCACAAACATATTTCTGAACGGCACTCCTTCATACAAGGAGAGTTCATTCCTAAATTACCAGGGGAGCCTTACTGGTTATGTTAGGGTCATGACTTTGTTTCGTCATCATTTTGTGACCCCTTTAATGATTTATTTTATTTCGATGTGCGTTTCGACATTTTCGAAGCGACAAGCTTCACTACTAGGATAGGAGCCGAGCTTCGCGGAATGTCGTATGCCGAATGCCGTGACGACACAGCCAAGGCCAGCTGTGCAGTCCCCTCGCAAAGGTGTGCGACTCCTCCTCATTGAAAGGAAAAAAATAAATAAATCTCCATCCGGAAATCGAACCTCCCCCCCCCCCCTCTCCTTTTTTTTTCTTCATTGCCATGGTCCTAACACATTGCATTTCACGAAAACAGAATAAAAAAAAAATCACTTAAATGCTGTTTACATACCCTATTTACACATGACACACTAAAATTCACGCATACAAAACAAAGGCTCTTGCCTTGAGAGCCACTCGGGAGGTTCTGCTGCAGCTTTCTGGATTGCCAAAAACCTCTCCACGCTTTCCCGAAAATAAATTCTGGCAAGCCGTGCATCTTTATGGCAATGGTAATCCGCCATTCTTGAGCGCCATATACAGTGCAGGCCCATGAGCATAATTAAATCAAATGGTACCCCATTATCACTTTCTACGCATAAGATCCGAATGTCATGCGGGACTAGCGGAAAATCTTTCATTACCGTTCTTTGCAATACATCCCAAAAGTATACTCCTTCCCCACAGTGTAAAAACACGTGGTCCATGGTTTCTGGCTTCCTGCATAATAAACAGTGTGATCCCCAGGGTATGAATAATTCCTTTTTCTCCAAAAATGTTTTTACCGGCAAAGTTCCGGTGTGCAATTTAAAAAAAGAAGGTTTTTGCTCCTGGCGTCACCTGCATTCTTTTTTTACCCTTTTTAAAACGTCTGCAACTGGGCCTCCATCGTACAAAAAGGCACAGGTAACGCAATGTCACACAATGCACGGTACAATTTCTTTCGTTTTACTGTAGACAAATAATCACTTGAAAACCACGCTGAAAGGAACCGAACACTTGCTACGACTTCTCTATAAAAGTCCTTAATCCCTGCGGAAAACTCCTCAATCGAAACAACGTACTCCGGTAGCAGCCGCCTCAGTCTGACTTGGTATACGGTGCGTAAGAAAGGGTCAGTCGTGTCTCTAAAAAACAAAAAAACGACTACTGACCAGCTGTCTCAAAAACAGGTGGCCCAATCCTAGCCCACCATCTTTTACTCGTCTGAACAAGTTAGTCCGGCTGCAGCGCTCCCATTCAGACGCCCAGGCCAATACGGCGCAATTACTGTGCAGCTTCTGAATAGTTAACCGTGAACAGTGCAACACCTCCATAACATACCAGAGCTTACTGATAAGTGCAACACCTCCATAACATACCAGAGCTTACTGATAAAGAACAAGTTGCAAACTGTGGCCCTTGCAAAAGTAGATAGGTTGGTCTCTCTCCACTTTTCGTCCTTTATCTCTTTAGCCTGTCTGTGCCATTCCCCGGGCCTTGAAACGCCCTTCATAATTCCGCTTTTCTACCGTGAGGATGGCGGGATTCTGCGAGTGACAGATACTGCGATTGGCACGAAATGACTACACTCAATTAGAGTGATGTCAAGGATCTGACGTCACCCTGCCGTCAGCTATGAGGACCAAGCGGGAACGAGTGCACTCCAACGCCACCGGGCGGCGCTTCTTCCCTTCCGCCGACAGGTGCTGCGCCTTTCCTTTCCTGTAAACGAATTATAGAACGCCGGTGAACTTGGACGCGCTTCACATGGAAGCCAAGGAGATTTTAGCTGCTGGCGAACGGCGCAGAAGACTGGAGAAATTGCCTTCTTTTAATCCCGAGGCAGTAACTGCTCTCCGCTGCGTATATCCAGGCATAGCAGAGCTAAACCATCTTTCACTTTTCTTGAAGCCTTCCCAGGCCTCGGGACCCGTCGGGACAATCGTCATTACCTGAAGGCCATTTGTGCATTCTTCAGCTGTCTCTGTTGTTGCGGTCTCGGCTCAACAGGTCAGCTATCACTAATCACAAATTCTTGGCCGCTCTTATAGACAATTATTAGAGCATACCGCTGGACGTTCAGCAGCCTTTATGGTCTTCGAGGTGCCTTATGTTGTGGTTTTTTTAGCAATTAATGTTCTGGATTGGTCTGTGGCCTGTCTCAATAGACTCTAGTATGTATGTTTATATATATATATATATATATATATATATATATATATATATATATATATATATATATATAAGCACACATCTAATAAAGTGTGCGTATGACCTTTTCCGTGTACTGTCGAAGTTGCTCACTAGTTTCTGCATACACAGGAATGTCACCTATTAAGCTAGTTGTATTAAACATGCCTTCCAGGATTCCTGTGACAACTTCTTGAACAATCTGTGATGCTGTGACAATTAAAAATGACACTCTTTGATGTAGCACCTACCCCTCGCTGTCCTGAAGGCTAGATAGCAATAATATGAATAATAATAATAATAATAATAATTGCTTCACAGAAAGGAAAGGCGCTGTATCTGTCACACTTGTTTCTGTGGACACCTGACCGCGCCGTAAAGGAAGGGAGGAAGGTCAGAGTGAAAGTAGAAATAGAGAAAGAAGAGCCGTAGTGCAGGGCTAGGCTGTAATTTGGACCACCTGGGGATTTTTAGTTTGTTCTCTGTGACCTTCATCTACCAGAATCCTTCCTAACCATCCAGAAGGGTAAACCACGTAGCTCCGCTCCCGTGTGCAGCGATTCTTCCAGCGTCTTTAGTGAATAGTTTCTTCTTAGTAACATTGTGCACAGCTCCTTTGGATGAATGCAAATGTGCAGCTTTCCTCGCTCTTTGACCACAACCATATTTCCCTGCAGACAGGGGTCGCCTCTATTATATTTTATGGTGATTCCTTTCTGGTCCACGCTTGTCAGCTCTTTCTTTACTTCACCCATGAATGACGGCATGCGGAACGTTGAAGGTTTGTTTCCTAAAATTTTTTGTTGTCTTCTTATTTGACTTCCACACCACACTAAATCTTTTTAATAAATCCAATACCTTGGAAGTTACCCTCCTTCGAACTTTCTTCGACTGCGTGCACTCTCATCGCAATGTACAGTGAATCGCAGAGGTTTTGTCCTGGCACTGGTGTGACATCTTCATTGACGACAAGGAATTTCAGCTTCTCGGGATGATCACTTTTAAAACCGGTTTCTCCGGGCTTCACCTATCACTCGGATTTTCCGGTCGCTGTACGTCGAAATTCTTCTGAATTTATGTGGATGTATTTGCTGCAGTCCCGTTTTTGGGACGTTTTTCGGGAATAATACAATGCACTGGGGACTTGTCACCAGCTTCGCGTAACTGTGGTATCACTACTGAACTGAATTTCTTCTCGCCATATTACCTTCCTTCTTTTCGTTTTCAGTTTTGACACGTATAGTTCTGCAGATTCTTGATCCTCTGTCAGAAGAGTGCACATGATGCTGCGCTTGTATCTCTGTTGATGCGGCACAATGTCATTCATGGCTCTGCTTGACATAGGTGGGCATCTTCTAGGCTTGTCGTACCTACCACAGAACACACGCACGCGCGCAGCACGCACGCACGCACACACACACACACACACACACACACACACGAACACACACACACACACGAACACACACACACACACGCACGCACGCACGCACGCACGCACACACACACACACACACACACACACACACACACACACACACACACACACACAATGTTTACTTACGACCTTTTCGCTTCCTTGACTCTCCTCCTTGTCCTCGCTACTTTGAGTTTGGCTACGCCGACCATTTTTGTGTGTGTCCTTGATAGCGATTGCCTTCAGCTACATATATGCTTGCTCAATTGCCTTACATAAGTTGACTGCTTTCTGCTGATCAACATTGAGATCACTCAGCACCCTCTCACACCTTGTTGTTGAATATGTAGGCTATAATTCGATCTCTGATCAGCTCATTAGTCAGGTCTCCGAACTGGAAATTCTTTGCCTGCAGCCGCGCTGCCATGAGGAACTCGGTGAAGAGCTCACTTTCTGTTTGCTTCATCTGGTTCGACTTCTAACTTTCGTAGGCGTGATTTACTTCTGGAGTGAAGTGTTTTTTGAACTTTCAATCGAAAGCGACAAGATTTTTCTTGTCAAGCTCGCTAAGCAAGAGTGTTCAAAACGCTACTTGCTCGTCCGGTCTAGTGAGAGTCATGAGGCACCTTTGGTGGCTTCTTGTGAAGTTGTGTCGCTGGTTGTGTTCACCCTCTCATTTGGCGTCAGTGATGATGACACATCGAGAGGTTTGAGAACCTTCAGACTGCCGTCAGCCATGATTGCGAAATTCGGGCTGGCATACACTCCGCATTTCTTGCTTTTGCGGTTTCTTGTAGGCTTATTTCTTTTGAGTTTCTCATCCTTCTTATCTCCTAGAATTCGGCCTTCATCCCGCGAGATCGTGCTTCTGACACCATGTAAGAAGGGTGGTTTTATCCCGACATTCACATCGCCAGCTTCCTTTGCCTGATGATACGGTAGCACCTGTATGCGCGAGAATAACAAGGCTGATTCCATAAAAAAGCACGTGCGTATTTACTCTCCTCAACCGAATAGACTACTAAAAATTATTCCGACCGCCATGAAATTACTTGTTTCAACGGTTTGCATACAAAAAAGCGACTGCTCATGCATGCTACAGCACGGGTGTAGCTTTAGTGAAAGCTCGTGCACCCCATTTTTCATTGGTTTTAATGTGGAGTAGCACTGATTGACTATGTCTATTAGCACAACAAACATGCGCCCCATTGCCCTTGCTCGACGGAAACGAAACGCAAGGCGTTTGTGTACTACCACGTGGAATAACCGTCGTAACTGCTACGGATCCCACCACTACGGCGGCTCTCATAGCCCATCTTAGTATCGCGTACTTAAGGTGGGTTGAGGCTTGGTTTTGTTAAATATTCGATTGGTATATTTTGAAGCGTTAACGACACATTTCTTAACTACCAGAAAACAGAATACGCCTAAACGCTCGAGGTTTCAAAAGGCCTCTTGAGGGGGGGAGGGGGAGAGAGAGAGCGTTTAGCTGAAAGGTGGGTGCATTGCATACGCAGGTTTATTCGCCATGAGATAGGCCAAGAGGCGGCGCCACCATCGCTCCGATAGTGTGGGTCGGCAGCAGGCGGAGCTCGAAGAAATGTACGCGGTCCTGGTTTGTTTCCAAGTTTGTGGCGGGTGTACTGGTGATGAAAATGTGCCCGCTGTAATGAATGAGTAGTTTACTGCTGATAGCAGCATTGAAATTTCGAAGAAAAAGCCGTAGGATAGGCAAATTATGTGAAAAAGAAGGGCGGATTGTGTAAAAACACGGAACGCAACCACCCCTCGTTTTGATTTGGTGACTTCGCTTTGCTCGCGTTTTAAGTTGTACCGCGTACACGAGCCTTGTATTTTCGTTGTGTCATATCGGATGGCAGAACTTCTTTTTTTCTCCTTTTCATCGTCCGCCTAACTAATACGGGTGTCAGACAGGTGAATTCGGTGTCACATCCAGCAAGTGCATTTCACGACGTAAACTCTCACTTATACATAGAGAGAAAAATTGCCATCTGAAATTCACTTTTTATTGTTAAATATTCTACTGGTATCTTTTCCACGCGCTTTCCTCGTCCACCTCGACATTTATTTGCGAAGCTGCTGACCCTGTCTTCTACGACTGGTGCATTGCAGGACACGGCGGAATGCAGGAAGAACTGATAGTTGTCATGCCAGCATCGTCCAAAACCACGCAGATACAAACTTTGTACTCTGACCAGGCTTAAGAAAGGATCGAGACACGACTTGGCTTGCTATAGTATTAGTCGCTCGTGGATTAAGCGGACTAAATATAGTTCAGAAAGCGTACTGCCCAGCTGGTTTGCCACAAACTCCATGTGACGGCGCATCAACTCCGATCAGACAACGCCGGCACAACTCCCCTGAAATGAGATCACGCTGGTACTTTACAGGAATTTTCGGCGCAGAGGAAAGCTGATTGATTACGTGTAGCGCACCGAATGAAGGGAACTCGCCTAACTCTGCTAAATTAGTACTTTAAGCGTCTAATGTCAGCGAGCTTGATATTACGACGCTGTGCCAATGAATCCGAAAGCGTCTATAAACAAGGCAAATATTCACTGAAACCGAAGAAAGCGTGTAGAAAATTTTCATGTAGTGTCGATTTAAAATGGTTAAGTAGTATGTACTAATCCTGGAAGATATATCTCAATTTATCCGTGTGACAGAAATATTACACACGCAAAAATACACGATCCTCCAGCAATTATTTTTTGCTACAGTGCAATCTACGAATATTAGTCCCTGAGAAGGCATTAGAAACATCCGCGCATGGCCAAGATTTTGTTCGGGTAAGAAGTTTATAGATAGTGATTTTTCAGCAATGTATATATCGTAGTAATCAATTCTAGTGCAAAGCAAAATTTTGGTGTTATTATCAGAACAAAGGTCGGATATAAAATTATTTAGAAACAAACGGACTCTCTTCCTATCTTGTGGTGGCCAAATCTTTTTATTTCTGAACTAGAAGTGAAGCGAAGTAGTAAAGCCCACGTATTAAATGTGGCGCTGTTTTACTCCGCTTCTCAGGAACACTGGCTTTGCATGGAACAGAGCAGCAGAACTAACACGAATACCGATCTTACCAAAATGATTATCATGACAAGAAGAAATCGCTCAAATAACTTGATCCTGCGTACAGAAAGCACAGAATATGGACTGTCAGTCTGCATTTTGCTCGGCAGCAGTGTTAGGCCTGCTTCAGTTGCTGTGAGGTTCCAAACAAAAGTTGGTTCTTGAGGTAACAGCGCGGAGCGTGGACAGGAGCACAAGATTAGAAGACGACACAACGAGCGCTGTTGGTTGCATCAAGTTGTATGGATATCGTCGACCTGTACGTTTCGCTTTGATACGGCACCCAGTGACACCATCGTTGCATTCGAGAGGCCGCGCTGCATAGAATTTGTAGTGCCGGAGACCAACGGAGGATGTCATTACCATGCATGAAATACTTGATAAGGTTAACTATTGCCGTAATTGTAGCGCGGCAGGATGGCCTACTCATATTTCTTTCTTAAAAGGAATGAAGGTAAGTAAAACCGCATCGCAAACGTGAAACAAACAGCACACATCAGGCCGTACGCTCGCACGTCAACAGGGCTGGCTAGCAATCGACGCGAGCGCGCATCCACACTGAGTAGGGTTCGCCGCTCCGCCGCAGGGTGGCGAACTGCGCGATTTGGAGGTCAATTGCCACTTGTCCCGTCAAATTAAGAAAAATCAGTTTCAGGTTTTTTTCACCATGCTAACGCTTCTGATATTTAGTGTCAGTATAATAATTACAACTTAGCATAAGCGACCTCAAAACGTTTTTAGAGAGGAAGGTCTCTCGTCTTCTGCTTAAGACTCTTGGTTGATACGGATATTTTCTCTTTGATGCTCCACCTCGTCTTCTCCTTAAGCTTCTGGATAAGACGACCCCCAGGGCCTTACAAAGAGAAATTAGGACTTAGTCGTTTTGGTCGCGATTTAACTAGTCCACGTTCGGTGCTTTCACACAAAGAAAAAAAAATCGAAGAGGCCTCGAACCGGTTAGTTTTGAACCCTGGTACTCTGGTTATGTAGCCAGCCGTTAAAGGGAAGCTGAAATGCGTTTTGAACAATTTCCCGAGATATACGCGTTAGAATATGTGAAATTTGTTGATTTAACTCTCCAAGTGCTTTTGCACTATCATTTAAGCTTATAACGGAATCGACTGTTGAAATCGTGACAATCTTCAGGCTTCTCCCCAAGACGCTGTAGCAACGTGGAGAAACTAACCGGGACAATGTTGTCGTTATTGATGGTGTTTCAAATTTCAACAGCTTTCGCCCAATCTTTTCTGTCAGTCGCCCAATAGCACCAAACAACGCATCCCGGCCTTTAGCTTCGTTGACTTTCGTTTCTTCCTCAGGGGAAATGTTTGTGCGTTAAAAATACATCACTTCTACAGATGACGTCATCATTGGTGTCCCTACTCGTCACCGCGCACACACTGCGAAGAAGTTGAACGACGAAACCGGTTCGATCAGCGATTACGTCGTCAAAATGCTAGCGCGAAACGGAGTGGCATAATTTAACCATAGCCTTCACACATTCCATCCCTTTAATTTAGTTGAATTCTAAATCCGCCCAGTTACCCTTTAACTACTTAGTCACCGCAGTTGGTGCTTTTAGTCACCGCAGTTGGTGCTTTTACTTTTTATAAACAAATTTGGGTAGTGGTAAAGCGCAGCAATTTTCTTTTTTTTTTTCCATCGTTTATCGCGATAACGTCAAGCGAAAAGGTGGGAGGTTTCAGAACCTTAACTGCGTTTACCTCAAAACAGTCTTCACGAACGTTTAATTACCTTTTTCTCTGATCCTATAAGGTGCAAGCGAACAACACTTTCTGCAGATAATAATCAATTTGTTTTCAAAACGGGGTTCTAGAACCAATAGGCTAAGTGTGTTTGTACTTTTGTGACAAAAAGAACTGTTCTTGTGGCATTTTTAATGCACCGAAATAGAAAGGCCAATATAATAAATATAATTGTCAATATAAAATCGTCACTTTGATGCATTGTGTATATTAATGAACAGTTCTTACTGACATTAAAAATATAACTGCATTCAATGAACAATAAGATAACAGTACATCAGTACTATTAGAAATAAAGCTTTTTAGGCAAGAACTGAACTAATTTTAACTGTAATGTAATCTGCGCATATTTAGAATATTGTTAATAAGTTTTGTAGTCACAGTGTTAGCGCAGCTGTTCTACAACCAGCTTTCAAAAACCACTTCAGAAGCCTCACCCCGTCATAAACTCTATACAGCTTAAAATTTCTATGCAAAAGATAGCCCACATGCTACAGGAGGTTTATAGGAAGCGCCGCTCTTTTATTATAGGAAGATAAAACACGCCAGCCCTATTAAATTGAGCTAGGCTGGTGGATCGATATTCTTGCATCAAGCTTCCGTCCCAGGCTTTATGCACTGTTTTTAGGTCATAACGTCCATGCAGATGTTTACACAGGAATTGCGGCTTATTAAATATGGGGCAATTATAGCAGAATAATGTAGAAGGTATGTGAGACATGCCAGCTCGTGTTTACTCATTAGCTACAAATACGTTGTAGCAAGTATCAGAGACAGGTGTGCTCGTGACTCTACTGGTATATTTTTTTTAAAACTCTGTTATCAATACACCTGTAATACCGTCTTCATCAACGTTGTGGACTAACTTGAACACTGCTGAATATTGTCGTGGTGTTTACTACTCTTTTTCAACTTTAAGTCTGCATTTTCTCCAAAACTAACTTCATTTATCCACCGCCTGAGTCACAGAGGAAAACGTTCTTGTTTGGGAGCATTTTCGGCGAAGTGACAATTTAATGCGTCATTTAATATGGCCCTTCCTGCTTCCTGTCTAAAAAAGCCTGACATCACGCTGAAGATACCGGATTTGTTTGCGCACACATTTCCGACCCTGAGCACATTCAAAATATCAAGCAAAGTTCGTCACACTAGTTTCTTCTCCTGAACTTCAGTATACAAAAATGGCATTCTAAAAGAAAAAATAAAGCTCTGCAGAGGCACTTAAAACTTCTAACGACCATGAACGTTAATGCATTACGCTCCCATGGGTAAAATATTGTCCTGATTGGTCCTTTCCCCAAATCGTCTGACGTGCGTCGCTGGATTATTGTAGTTATTGACTACTTGATCCGGTATTTGGAGACGTCTGCACTCGTTTCTGTCAAAGCAGCCGACGTGTCAAATTTTTTATTACACTAAATCGTTCTTCGCCACGGCGCGCCCCTAGTGATCAGCAGTGATCGCGGTCGACAGTTCACTGCAGATATTGTGGAAGAACGTTACGTCTCTGTGGCTCCGAATACCGTCTTTCTACTCCGTACCACCCTCAGACAAACGGCCTCACCGAGCGTTTAAACCGGACTCTCATCAACATGATGTCGATGTACGTAGCATCGGATCCCAAGAACTGGGACGCCATCTTGCCATTTGTGACTCATGCCTACAACACAGCTAAGCATGAAGCGACCGGATATTCTCCTTTTTTCCTTCTTTATGCGCGCTTACCATCAACCCTCCTGGACACCATTCTTCCATTCTCCGTGCACGATGACCCATCCGCATCGCGACATCTCTGTCTTGCTGAAGAAGCGCGTCGTCTTGCTCATTTTCGAACCATCGCTTCCCAAGAACGTGCAAAGGTGCTATACGATGCCGCGCATGCTGCAGTAACTTATTATCTCGGAGAATCGGTTTGGCTTTGGACGCCATTGCGACGCCGTGGACTGTATCAAAAGTTCCTGTGGCAATACGCCGGACCCATTGTTGCTTTAAGTCACCTGGGCGAAGTCACCTGGACGAATAGCTGTTCGCGGAAGACGCAGCTGGCTCACGTGGCGCAATTGAAACGCTGCAATCATAAATCTAATAGAGTCGCTCCAGGACGAGCTTCGTCTGCCCCGGGGACAACTGTTACTCCAATTACGCCGCGCGGCGTTGTGCATCTGAAAGAGAAGAACGAGGTGGACGCGCGAGGACTGGTTCTGGGACAAGCCTTACTGTGACAGTTCATGGCTTTCATGCAATCCCCGCATATTTTGTAAACATTACACTCGTTCCCCGTAACAATATTTTCGAGTGAGTTTTTCGACAGGTAGTCAAGTTTTTCCTGGTATAGTTTATATTCTGCATTCGTGGTTGCTTACATGACAGACTACCATGCTTTGCACGGAGGCTGCAGGAGTCAAAATCGTCGATACCTTAAAGGCATGCAATTGAAGGTGCATATCTCGTTGGTTCAAATTTCTGTCGTGAGCTGGTTTGGTTTGGCTTGGATTTCAGGGTCCAACGTCCAAAATTGACTCAGGCGATGAGAGAAGTCGTAGTGGAAGTCTCCGGAAATTTGGACTGCCTGGCGTTCTTCAAAGTATATTGACATCGCACAGCACACTGGCGCCTTGCTTTTAGCCTCCGCCGAAAATAGGCCGCTGCGGTTGGGATTCGATTCCGTGTTCAGCAGTTGAGCTCGCAAAGCATTGAGTCATCTCAGCGGGTTCCTTCTTGAGCTAGCCTCCCACTTAACCAGACTAGCAGAGTTATATTAAATGCAACCAGAAATGGTATGACACCACCCGGAACGCTGTAGGTTGAATGGTTACATCATAGAGAAGGAACACAATTAGAGGTAAAATATCGTCGTTTCCAACGACTGTCGCGAGACAGCTTAGAAGGTGACTAGCATATGCGTTTTCATATGTAGGCTGTACCGACGAGAAATCGTTTTATATACACGACCTGAAATGCATTACCACAAACGGTGTAACCATACTTTTCATCGTGAGGTCGGGAACACTGCCTCCACATGCCTCTATATGTACTCACTACGGCGGACATCCGCCAGTAGCGAGTATACATAGACGAGAGATAAGTATAGCATTTCTGAAGGGGCGGATGGATATGCATGCGTCCGGACACAACGTGATGCCGGTTCCCTATTTTTCCTGAGATCTCTGAGATGTATTGGACAACCTCAAGATGACGCACACGTAACTCGCGCCGGCAACTTTTATAATGGAACAAAAAATTCCCTGGTCTCTTGAAAAGTAGGCTGCGATATATTTTTTATGTTCCATAGCGCAACAAGAAGACAGGGGCCAGACACAAATACTAAACCCCATTCACGCTTTATTTGCAGATCACAAAATTTATACATGAAATATTAAAATTCTGCGAGCTCTAAATAATCAGTCAGTGGAAAGCTATCGATTGCGTCTCTCCCTCGTCACCTTGCTACACTATGAAACCTAAAGCATTCCCACTAAACCGAACCCTGAACCTTCTAAACTGCGATAAAAGCGTCCTGAAAGAAAATATCATACATTGAGTAAAGGTAATTCAGGTATGCGGGCACAACATTGCTCAGGTGCAAATTCTTCCATCGCTTTGTTTAGATTTCGTCAATAAGCGGCTTGGCAGAGACGCGCGAAACAGAAAGCAAGCGCGATAGAAAGAGCACGATGCGTCGAAAAGAGTTTGTTCATGATTTGCGCAGAAACTTTGTCCAATCTCGCAAAAAGTTTGAGAAAATAATACTTGAAATCCTACACTTCGGGAAGCCGCGGTTGAAAAGGTTAAGGTTTATGCAACCAACTTCGTACACAGCTGCAATATAGAGATGGTGGTTGAAAGCTATTTTTACGACAGTACTTTTCAAATAGAGTGAATGCTTTTAGGAATTGCATTTCCTGAGCAAAGCCCCTACATATTATCTGTAGGGCAAACAGCGTGTGAGAAACGCGCGAGATATAAGCAAACACCTATATCCTACTTTGCCTTGTTTATGTAGCGCCGAGATATTGAATGTTTGGCCAAAAGCGGCAGGCAGAATAAAATATTTTCTATTATTCAGGAAGCCTTTCTGGGCTCGCACGTTTTCTTCGGTTGGCATTTTCACGAGATTTAACGTCTTTTAGAGCTGTCTAAAAACTCCAGGAAAATACGAAGGTCACATTACCTTCTGACGCATCAGTACTTTCGTGCTTTTAAGAACAATTTGAATAACAGGAGAGACAAAATTATCGTCATCTGGTCCTGAAAAGCATAGGTCTTCTCACCAGATGTGCAATCGCGTTTCGGTTTGTGACGCTTATTACTGACAATGATACCGGAATACAACTGAAGCGGAGCGAATTTAACATTAAAAAGCGAAAACTTTTACTAGTCCCCTCCGTAGCTTATTCACCGTGTGCGTGTTTTTGTCCTTGAACCGAAACCACTTGGAAGCTATGACGTCACACAACCACCACCGTAACCAAAGTAACAGCGCGATCGCATCTGCCTAGTCACGTGACAACTATGACGTCACTCAACCACAGCTACGCTGGAGCCGTGGCGCTCGCTCTGTCCAGGTAGCCTCCGCTGCATTTTAGCCTGTGTCAACGGATCGCAACGGCTTTCGACAATTTAACGTCAACAATCGTCATGGATGCTCCAGACGAGACGCCTCGTGACTTGTCCGCGTCTCAGAGGTAGCGGCGGCGACAGGCCGAGTCTAATCGTACAATGGGCGTAGCTCGCCGCAAGGCTGCCGCACAGAGACGAAGAGAAGCAGGCCTAGCAAAACATGCCACCACTCTCGCTTTGGTTACTTCGGTTTAGCAGAGTTAAACATATGCCTGAATTTTCCCATTCGTTTTAGCACTAACGGAAGAAGAAAAACCGCATTATAATTCCTGCATTTGAGAATAAAATGAGAATGCACTCTGTCCTACTTATCTGCTTTAATTTTTCATTTCTTGGTTCTTACTATTCCAATCAAACTGTTATCGAGCGAGCCGCCCAAAGTGGTCATGAAGACTCACGAGCCAGCAAACGGAGTGGTGGTCGATCACGATGGTGAAAACATTCCCGCACAGATAGGAACGAAAGCGCTGTACAGCGAAACCAACAGCGAGACATTCTTGCTCAGTAACCGTGTAATTTCTTTCGCGCTTACTCAACGAGCGGCTGGCATATGCTATGACGTGCTTATCACGGTCATAGCGTTCTATAAGTACAACGCCGATACCGCTTGCGCCAGTGTGTACTTCAATTGGAGCTCATGGGCAGAAGTGGCGGAGGATGGGGCCCGAGGTCAAAAGAAATTTCAGATGATGGAAAGTTGAGTCACATTCGCTGGTCCAATTGAATGGTGCACCTTTATGCAGTAGACACGTTACTGGGTAAGCGATGTCTGCAAACCTCGGTATAAAGCGCCAAAAGTACGAGCATAGCCCCGAAAAGCTCTGCAGCTCTTTTACTGATTGGGCACCTTAAAACTTTTGACAGCTTCAGTTTTCTTTGGACCTGGTCTAACACCTTCTTTGTCAACTAAGTGACCAAGAACGAGTGTTTCACGATCCCCAAAATGAGACTTAGAATTCAGTATAAGCCCAGCTCGTTCCATGCAATCAAGCACGATATCCAGACGACTGTTCTGCTCACAAAATGTTTTGCCAAAAATTACAATGTTGTCCAAATAAGATAAACAAATTTGCCACTTTAGTCCACGGAGGATTGTATCCATGAAGCGCTCGAATGTGGCAGGTGCATTACACAATCCAAACGGAATAACGTTAAATTCATAAAGTCCGTCTGGTGTTACGAATGCCGTTTTTTTTCTTTATCTGCAATGTGCATGGGGATTTCCCAGTAGCCGGATCTTAAGTCAAGAGAAGAAAAATATGAAGCTGAGTGCAGACAGTCAATTGCGTCATCTATACGTGGAAGCTGGTAGACATCTATCTTCGTGACTGTATTTAAGTGGCGGTAGTCAACACAAAACCTCCATGTGCCATTTTTCTTTCTAACAAGAATAACTGGAGCGGCCCAAGGACTACAGGACTCTCGAATAATACCGTGCTTTAGCATGTCTTGAACTTGCTCATCTATTACCTTACGTTCAGTCGCTGGCACTCGATAGGGCTTCTGACCTATTGGACGTGCGAACCCGGTGTTGATTGTGTGAGGAATACGACTGGTAGGCAGCGGTGTTGAGTCGTCCTTGGCAAAGTCGAACACTGTCATGTGTTTCAGGAGTAGTTCCACTAGATGCGGCGCTCGGTAGTAGAACGAGACTTATTTATCATAGCTATAACTTGGGTCTCCATACCTGGTTGCACCTGCTGCTCAGTGACAGAGCTTTTTAACGCCGCAACGGAATTAACCTGATACGCCTTCCTCGAAACGGGCGAGTTTTAAGCCCCGAGGAAACACGGTTGGCTCTTCAAATATTTGAAAATGGTTCTACCTCACAACGCAGTCTAGAGCCTAATTAAAGCTTCTCTCGTTCTATTATTAGTGTACCAAAGTTGCATTCTCTCTCACACAAGAGCATTAAGCATTGTACATGTTCCATTGTTTAAAGGCTGCGCAAAACCGACACCTGCACCTTCCGATCACCAAAGAAATGACGTCTTAAAATGGTGGGGGAGGGGGGCGAAAAGGGCGGGGAACAGCGGGGAAGGACACAAAATGAAAGGAATAACTCAAAAGTTCAAGCAAAGTGAGCACGTCTGCCTAGGCCAAGTCTTGCATGTCTGTCGATTTTTTTTATCAGCAGCTGCAGCACCGGCAGGAAAGCAAAAGACGTGCCATGCATGACAAATGGAAACACTCTGCCGTTGCTCAGACACGCGCCGTCTTTCTTGAGGAGGTTGTGACATGAAAGCGCACCGCGCAACACAGGCGTCGGCCTCTTTCAGGAAATATATGACAATACAGGGAAATGACATGGAATGTCCTAGAGCTATATGTAGAGCGATATATCCAAGGGATGTGCTTTGCACCGCATGGATAACCTCGTGCCTCAGCGCAGTAACTAAAACTGATGTCGCATGACATCGTGCCAGCCATGTCTATGATTATGAGATATATTTAGGGTACATCTTTTCTGTTTCTTAAACAAAAAAGCAACTAACTAAGCGCTGTCATTGCTAATTTTCGTTCATACTAACTTCCCTCTGCCTTTTTTCCCTCTCCCTCTATCTCTCTTCTTCAACCTCTCTGCTTGGATAAAGCTTTTCCCAATAACGAATATTCGTGCAATAAAGCAGATGGCGCCTGTCGCAACGCAATTATTCGAACGCGCAATATTTCACGTTATTTTGCTATTCGCTCTGCTATCTCCCGTTTGTTATAAGGCTGTAAGCTTTCGTGGCTGCATGTGGTTCGGTTAACGTTAGGCAACGCAAATATTGCCCCATCAAAGGCCGTACTACGCGGCTAACTGGGTACTTTCCTAAGCCCCAGGTCGCCTGTTCCGCGAAGGCCGCATCCGGGCGGAGAAAGGCATATGGATGGCCCCATAAAGCGCGGGTTCGGAACGCGTTAGATATTCCCAGGTGGTCCGAAATGGGCCATTCTTCTGCAACAGTGTGCTGCTCGCCAAGTTTAAGCGTTGTCTTGCGTAACATCAATCTAAGTGAAAAAAAAAAAGAAACTTCTGTATTGAAGAAGTGTAGCTTGTTATGGGGGGGAGGGGGAGGGGGGGATATGGTCACGGAAAATAACTGTGGAAAAGAAGGTGTGCACATTGAGGAGAACAATATCGCTTTACTTCCTTCAAGCTCACAAGTAGTTGTCGAACGCGATTTGCTATAAATTAAAGGAAAAAAAAAAAAGGGGGGGGGGGCGGTGAGACACTTAACGTCTTTAACGTTATGACGTGACAGCATTAGCGGCTGCCATCCACGGCACCTCTTGTGGCTTGAAACTCAGAAGACCCGGGTTTGATGCCCCAGAAAGCACGGAAAGCACGGTTGAAATGCCTGAAGAGAAACTGATTTCGAAATTTTTTCTTAGTAAGTTGTTCGGGCAGGGACAAAATAGGTCTTGTACCTAAGCACGAAATGTATTCATAGAGACTGCGGAGTAAATGTGAACTATAGCCGTAAAATGTTTTGTCTGGCCACCAGCGGAACCCCAGGCTTTGATATAACATTCCTGCGTTTCCTCGAACGTACCACCTGTTTGCTTAAGAGCCTCAGTGGCCAATAATTAGACAAATTAAATTAATTTGAAAAACTTGCTCATGCACCGTTTTGGAATTTTTGATGAAATAAATAAAGCATAAAATAGTGTTTCTAAATCACACTCAACCACTTCTCTGCCATAGAAGATACTTGGATACATCTGTGTGGTTTCTTCTTTTTCTATCTGCGTCCTTTTGCGGAGTGTTTTGATGATTTGAAATTCTTGGGCTACGTAGCTTTTCACAGCGACGTAAACAAGAGTCAGAAGTCCTGATGGAAACATTTCATCTCCACGGATGTTTATCTAAGCTCTAAGCAAACATAGGAAAATAAAAATAAATGTACTCCTAACTTCCTATTCCGAGTTTTAGGGAATTTCTAGGGAACAAAAGAGCTCGATCGTTGTGTATTGTCTGGTATCCTGAAGAGCGCATTACACTATCTCAGAGGATTATTTCGCTTGCAGCCAATTAGTTATGTTCGGCTCTGGTTTTATACAGGAAATGACAAAGTGGAAAAAGAAAGGCAGCTTATTGATCTGAAATTGGCAAATTGTAAGTTCTCCTTTTTTTTTTATCAATGAGAGGCAACTGTAAAGCATAGTATATTTCTTTTTTTTTTTTTAGACAGCAGTTTGACATTCAAAACATGTTTTTGCATTAAACACATTTTTTTTTTTTTTCATTTTGCCATAAAGATATTTTTGCCGTAAAAGGAATACTCTGATTTTGGTAGCACAGGCTGTTCCCACATATGCTCGACAGCTGATCGGGTAAGATTCGCGCCAACTTCTTTCCATAACCAGCTGTTTCAAAAACCGCTATGTAAATATTACTGTTTCTTAATTTATCTATTTACTCTTATTCGTTACAGAAGTTCCCACTTTGTTCCCATTCTGTTTTAGCCTACTAAAGCTATCTAATCTCTTAGACATTTTATAAAACGTTGTTGCTACTTTAACGTTCACAAATAATGCTGCAAAAGTTTCCAGTGAAAGTGGTTACGACGTTTGAATTCAGAATTGTAGAAAGCCTTGCTTGCTTAATCGCCAAAGGAGTACAGAGCAGACGCTATTTTTTTTTGTGAAAGAAGAAAGCGAGAAATATCGCACCTCTTTCGACAATGCTTAGAGTGTAGCTCAGCACAAAAGATGCATTGATTCAGCTATGCCGTTCTCGAAGTTATGCTCCACTCTTTTTCAAGTGCGGTAATTAATATTTTGTCATATTCTTCGAGGTGTCAAACACATGCTGCTGGGAAGCAAAGAAGGCTCGCATATTCGAAATTACCCAGCTTTCTTAAAATCAAAAATGTAAATTCCTCTTCAACTTTCAGCCTTTATATTCTCCTCTTCAGCGCTTCCACCTCATTAAATAGCATTTATAAGCTGAATAGATGGGCAGAAAGAAGAAGAAAAAAAACGCACTACACACCAAACGTCAGCTCCAGCAGGTCCCAGTCTTTGTAAATAAACCGTAGTTCTATTTAATGTCCGAAATACGTTGATTAAAGTTCCAGTCAACAGTTCGTTTTGACGTGCAGGTTATTAAAGAAGAGCTAGAGTGTTGTGAACTATAGAAAACTAGATGTCTCTTTTTTTGTTCGTTTGATCGCGTCATCCACTGAAGTCGATAGATGCCCTATGCAATACAGCGGGACTCACAAATAAAAAAAAAACGAAGCAAAACAAGGTGTTTAATAACTAAGCACATATTTATTTTTATTAAGACGTCGTGTGACAAAAACATCTACAGTCGAACTTCGTGGGCTCACTTTTCGGTGCAAGAAAACATCATTAACAGCGCATGCCGATATTTCGCTCGTTAGCGTTAGAAACCACTGGCTAAGAGATCACAATGTAACTGACACATACCAGCCCTAAAATTAGGCAGGAAAAATTGTGTGCACAAGCCTCAGTCTCTGGCGAGACCGGTAGTCGCTATTTCGTCTTTGTTTTGTAAATGAAAGGGGCAATAACGAAAGAGATCAATACATGCCACGGCTCACAAGACAAACATCGTGCCTTAGCGTTGTTGTTTTTTTTTTTATTTGAGTTGATTCATGATGAAGCTTTGATGCATATTGTTTGATGCGTACGTGCCTACAGAGTTTTTTTTTTTTTTTTTTTTTTTTTTGCCCCGCTTCATGTTGACGCTCTTACGCTAATATGTGTACAGAAATTTTTAGTGTGAAAGAAAAAAAGTGTAGCTGTCCACGGGTGTGTTCGATTTCCCTCTTACAGTATTTTGTTATCACAACTTTTGCATAACGATACCTGCTTTCTTCATTTTTTCTTTAAAAATATTGGTAATGTAATAGAGCTAACTGACGTTTGGTGCTGCAGTTATCCGTAACTGCAACAAACGCTGCCTTTACGTATGAATGTCAACCAATTTAAAATCGTAAATAGCTATTTTCACTTTCGTTTACACACTTTCAATCCCCAGGCTGCACCCAAACACATTTGTCCATTATTTACGCTAACAAATTTCTTCATTTCATCAGCTGGTGCGACGCTTGTCGCGAGGATTATTCCATCGTTCACTCTCTGCTCATCTTCGCTGCGTGCAACACTTTCTCCAAACTACTTCTATCATTAGCCCACCAAATTGCCAGGAACATTGGGCCACGTGGCTTTGTAGGTTCGTAGACGAATTGATGCAGTCTGTCGCGCAGCGACCGTTTTCCTCCTCTCTGCGGCAAGCGTTCCAGGATAGCGTGGAACAGAAGTGCAGCACGGCCGTAATGCACCCATCTGCTCAGCGGGTTCCGAAGCAGTCAATCCTGGAAGCGCTTCCTGCGGACCGTGAGGATAGCCGGAGTCTGCAGGGTTCGCCAAGCGAGTCATTTGCGGGCCGACGGGTCAGGATATCCGAGAAATGGCGCTCGCGAGCTTAACATAACGGAAGCAAGAGTAACGACGTCCTCTGCGCTCATCGCGTTCTGGGTCCATTAACGAAGCGCCCGTTGGTGTTTTGGGGCGGAGACGACGATTCATCCGCTTCCGGGAGAAGTCGTAAGAGCCCGCTGACCAGATGGGCAAAGCTTTCTCGCCTTTCGCCCTCAAGGCACTCTGAACGGAAATGCGAAGCCCGTGAAGCTTGTGGTTTGTTCGTGAAAGCCCTGTCTATCTCCGCTGTCAGCGAACGACCTTCGGCAAAATTTTTTAGAGCTGCCTCTCTGAGGTTGCTTGCTGCTGCTTTTAAAATAGTAAACAAGTGGGAACAGTGCCCTATTCAAAAATATCTTAGGTTTTTCTTTCTTTTTTTAACGTGCAACTGTGTAAATCTTAAACCGTCTATTCTTCTTGCACACTTCATATTCTTCAAAGTAGGTCCGCTTTTCTTTTCGCCGTCTTATTTAAAGCTTATGTTTGCAGTTTGGTAACGTAGGTAACCCCAGTGCTCCAGCTTTCTAAAATTTGACTGAACAAGAGACGCGTACAAGATTTCGAGGTTGTTTTTTTTCTTTTTTTTTTTTAAGCACGCTGCTCCACACTTTTAGAACATCACATTATTCTCTAGAGTATACCCGAACAGTCGCTCTCATGCTTCGTTTATTGTGTGATTGGTCATGTATACTGACTGGGTCATCTACACTGACTAAAATTGTGTTTCTCACGTACTGTCATCGTGTTTCTCAGTGAGGCATAGCTTGTTCACTGCTCAAAAGGTAGCATTTAGACCGGAAATTTGACAGGCAGTGAGGACTTTGTAAAGAACTATGTGCACTCGAACATGACTTCTTTTTCTTATTCAAAATCTGTCCGCATTTTGCCTTAGCTTTCATGCATTTGTGGCTTCAATTACAAGGTTAAATGAATGTTTTGGTAGTCGAGTCTGTCTGCTGGCTGCCAAAGAGCTTGATCGTTTAATAATTAGCATATACTATATCATTTGACCACTTTCTCCCTAGTGCGCCACGTATGGGATCTCACTATCAGGGGTGAATTTCGGGAGAAAAACAAAGAATATTAAACATAATAGTTGCTAAATACCGGCGCAGGCATATTATGAATAGAAACTAAAAAGTAAAATCTTCAAACAAAAAAGATCATGGTTTCGTATTTACGTTCTCTGAATTCGTGCTTCCCTGAGTTAGTGAGCGTACCGTTTGCTTAAACTGCATTCAACCTGCTTTATGAGCTAGCATCAACCTTCGGATATTCAATGTTTATAGCAGGAAAAAGCTAGCAGGGATAGGACAAAGCAACAAATAAGGCTACAATTGGTAATCTGCGTTTAGTTAAGCAAAATCTGCGCGATTAACAATTATTTGGAGAGAAAGTTCGCTACAGATAATTCCCCCCCCCCCCCCTCCCACCCTCCATGAGACACAGACAGCCAACGCCAGCCGGTAACAGCTATTCCCATCGTCTCTTCAGCTTTCGGTTTTAAACGGCAGTGTTTGGTCAATCTGGGAACTTTTGGTTCACTGCACAGCTTCACCAGCTTTTTTGAAGTCAGTGGGTTTAGATTCAACTTTTGCTTCGCCTCGGTTGACTAAAATGCGATGTATGCGCAATGAGCAACAAAAGAATATTTATTTGCCCCGACATTGGGGCTTGTTCGCTACAGAAATAATTTCTTTTCAAGTAGTAACGTTTTATTTTGTCGAGAACAAAATCGGAAGACGCACTTGAAGTTATTACTTATAATGGCGCAATATTGGCTTAGAATCATATCTGAAGCGGCCAGCGAATGTCATTCCAAATCCGTGATAAGAAAAGTAAGTCGCTCCAACGCACTCCTTTAGCGACACTTGCTCTTTCGCGCCTTGAAAACAGCTTTCCTAATCTTCTCTGTCACTGGGGCCTCTCAATCGTAAAAGCTACGCTTCAATCGAAAGTTCAACCCGTCTTCCCGTCGTGCCAATTTTCAGGTTCTTCGCCGCGCGGTATCAGTTTTGAGGACGTTTTCAAAATGCCCTAGGGCCTTCATGAGAGAACGTTTTCTAAGAGGATATAGCTCT